>NC_139017.1:67849054-68260453 GCF_964374135.1 Grampus griseus | reverse complement strand
GAAGAGAGAGAATCAGATGAGTAGAGAGCAGTAGAGGCCCCATTCCCTCTCCTCTGCCCGGCCTGATCCAATGCCAGGTATCTTCTGATGCTCTCATCCTGGGTCCAATCCTTCTTCTCTTGACTAAGGGCAAAAGCTTAACCCTGTCTTTGTAGCCAGGGGTAACCCATTTTGCTTCTTGGACTGAACGTTTTGAGGTCCAGGTGTCCTATCCCACCCCCTCATTCCCAGGCTGACTCTGGAGCCTTAGAACCCTCTTCTTCCTACTTTACAGAAATAAAGGCATCCTCCCCCCACCCTCCCCCCAAAAAGCGGAATAGAAGCTATGGGAAGAAGTCAGTTGAGTATGATAGTAAAGAAATAATTAGGGACGAACTATAGGACTGCTTGAATTTGGGGCCCAGATAAAATTTAAAGTAGGAACCCTGCTCTCTCCCTTCCCAGCCCTCTGCTTTGCTGTGATCACCACCCTCCCACCCCAAACCCCAGGCAACAAGACTGACAGACTTGAGTGCCTACAGGCCGCCTCCTGCCCACTGCAGGATCTCCAGGTCCTTGCAGTTCCCCTCAGCCTTAGGCAGCTGCAGCCGATGTGAGGGAGGGAGCAATAGCACCTCCTAATCCTCAGGCTTCTTAAATTTACTGAGGATTTGGAACCAAATGCTAGGGAGAGGATAATCATAAATTAATGTCCAAATGCACAGAAATTCTTTTGGTGCTACCACCTCCTCCACAGGTGGTCATCCCATTTTGCTAGGCTCTCAAAGTGTTCCCAGGGCCCGCCCCTTCCTCCCCCCCGTGCCCATGGAGCACCCACCTGTCATGCTCCCAACTACTCCCCTAGAAGGTCAGAATATAATCCTTACCTCCTGCCCCTCTTCCTCAGCATCCTCAGTTGGTTTGACTTTTGTCAGAGCCCCACCTGGGGCCAGCTCAGAAAGAGAGTGAGGAAGGAAGGAAGGAAGGTGTGAGGAAGCGGTGAGCAGAGCACAGAATGATCTGGGAGGGAAGGGGACTGACTTCCTGGCAGCCTCAGCCCCGGTTCCCGGTTCCTGCCCAAGTATCCTGTCCCAAGAGTGGCCTCCGCCCAGGCTGCCTGGTGTTCCCTGGGCAGCCTCTGCACTGTTCCAGAGGTCAGGAGGACTCTTCAGAGCTATGAGGGCAGGAGACTTCTCTATAGGCCCTATGGAATTCTAAATCTTGGGTGAGAAAAGCAACATGGAGGGTGAAGGAGCCAAGCTTCTGCCAAGCCCCACCTACCATGGCCAGACTACAACTGGACAATGGTTGACCAGGAAAGCTTGAGAACCAAGTAAGGAAATTTCCCCCAAACTCCCCTGCCCTTGCCCCTGCTGCCACACCCAGGCCTGGGCAAATGGGATCTCTCCAGGGAGGCAGGACACTAGGCTGCCTTTCCCTGCACCCTTACCGGGCCCTTCTCCTATCCCTTCTCTCTGTTCTTACTCCCCACTCCCCACATCCCTCCTATCCAGTGGTGTCATTGTCCTGACAACTGAATGGGGGGGGGGCACCCAGAACTGAGGTTGCCATGGTAACCACTGAGCTGAGGCTGCAGCCTTCTCTTCGTGGACTCTGTGTGCTCCCTGTGCCCCTCCCCGCCCCAAGGATTCCTCATTTGCAGGCTCAGTCTCTTTCCCTCTCCCAACACCAGTTCTCTTCCTCCATTCTCTAGGCTCCCCTTACCCTTCCTCTTTTCTCTGGATGTGAGCCTGTGATTATCTGCCTTCTTACACATACTCTTAGCTGGTCAGACACATACACACAGACCACATACACTCAAAGCCACACATCCAGTGCTGGCATGTACACATCCATTACCAGAACATCCAAACACACCCACAGATACCAGCACTGCCTCCTCCCTGTACCTGTGCCCACACTCAGGATCAGCATCCATACAGAGGGTTCTGGCACACACACATTCCCACCCCCATTTCTCTCAGGGGCCTCCTTGTATCTGTTTCACTCTCACAGAAAGCTCCTACTCACCGCCCCCAGCCTTTGTGGGTGGGTGTCTAATACACATTAATCCCTTCCCGCCCACCTCCCCTGTAAGTCTGTGTTTTCAATTCAGAGTCCTAAATCTTAACTCCTCCCAGGAGATATTCTCTCTCTCTCTCTCTCTCTCTCTCTCTCTCTCTCTCTCTCTCCCCCTCCTCCCACAGGATCTCTGTATTTACAAACTCTTCTTCTATGTGAAAGCAGGGCACTATGGTCCTAAAGTCTGTCCCATTTTCCAGCTAAGGGCTTGGTCGCAGGGTCTCCTCGACTGGGGCAGCCTTCTTGAGCGCATCTTGCCTCCTTCCCATGCTGCCCTTTTTTCTTCAGCTCTCTTCACACCCCACCTCCATTATTATCCCCATCTCTGAACCCTGTCCCCATCACTCCCCTTGTCTACATCCCCTTTTCTGTCCTTGGATTATCAGTGGAGGGGGGTGGGGGCTGAGCTCCAGCGCCTGCTGCTGTGACCTAGATTTCAAGGCGAGACGGTTCCTGGTGCTGACAGTCAGAGAGCATTGTTTCTGGCCCAGCCTGGCAGGGCCACCGCTGGGCCCTCTGTCTGGTTGCACCTGGGTGTGCAAGTGAGCATGTGTATAAGTGCCTGTTTCTCGTGGGGTTCATGCTGGCCCTGCTGCCTGGCTTATTGTGTGTTTGTGTCACAGTGCCTGCCACCAAGGGAGGCTTGTTTGTTCTGGTCCAAGTAGGGGGCTGGGAATGGGGCCTCCTGGGTGCATGCTTCTCTCCCTCAGTTTCCCTGCATGTAGGTGGAAATAAGGAATATGGGGTGTGTCAACTAGTCCCTTTCTGCTATATTCCCGGCCCATTGTTTGGGTGATTTGTGGGCAGTCTCAGTCAAGTACAAGGTCATCTAGCTCCTTGCCCCACCCCTTAGTCTAGCCACAGAGTGTTTATGCCATAATTTACTTTTTAAAATGCTTTACTTTTTAATTATAAAAGAAATATATAGTCATTGTGGGGGAAAAAAGCCCCTTTTTAAAACTCACCACTGGAGTTTCACATTTTATCAAATCCAGAAAGTTCATTCTAAGGTCTGACCTTCTTTCTTCCTGTCTTAGCCACAGTCCCTATCTTAGTGGAAGGAGGGCCTTGAATGTCCTCTCCTTTTTCACCTAAAAATCTTCATAGAAGAGGGATGGGGTGAAGGCCTAGATGAGATCCAGCCTTCCCCGGCCCCCTGTGGGAGGTCACGCTGAAGGTAGTGCCAGCGGGATGTTGATGCAAGCAGAAGTGGCAGCCCCCTTCCTGCCAGACTTTCCCAAAGCTGCGTCTGAACCCCTTCTCCCTGCCACCCAGCCAGCCTGGGAACTGGGCAGGGGGCCAGAGCCAGCCGCTTGGTATTCTTGGGCGCGGGGGCTGTAGGCATAGCACAAAGGCTAGGAGAAAGGGCTGTGTAGAGGCCCAGCAGCAATCAAGGGAGAAAATGGGCTCCGCAAAGGTGGGGGTAGCCCATTGCTTCACCCTCCCCACCCCCATCCCGAGACCTAATGACTGAATACAGGGCTGAGCATGGAGGGGCCAGGCAACTAGGCATCTATCCAAAATGAGTCATTAGTGGGGTGGTGGGGAGTTGAAGTGAGGGACCCCCTTTGCTTCTGGGAAAGAATGGAAGCTAGAACATGAGCTCCAATCAACCTCCCCCAGCCCCTTCCTTTTAGCTTCTCACTGCCACAGCAAGCCTCTCCCTGGTCGTTTTGGTGTGTTTTGTTTTGTTTGACAGGGGGAGGGGTTGCAGGTGGGTGGGGCGATTCTGGGGGGGGACTTGGAGACAGCGGGTGAGAAAGTCGGGAGCAGGTTGCTATGGTAACCGCCTCCTCAGTCGGGGAGCTGTTGCCAGGGTTACTGTTAGAGGGGGGAAAAGGAAGAAAAAAGATGGTGGGGAGAAGGAGGTGTGACTTTTCACTCTAGACTCCAGCCTGGCCCCTAGCTTCCCAGTTTCTTCCTGTCTACTCCTACCTCCCTTAGGTCTTCCTTTTCTTCCTCCAGTCCTAGCCTCCCCAACCTCTGTGTTCCAGGCACTTGCCTGGTAGGGTAGAGGAGAGGTGGGTAGTGCCAGTGAGTGAACCAAACCGTGAACCTCAAGCTCAGCCTCCTCTCCCTTTGTTCCCCCCAACCCCAGTCATGGCCGAGTACGGGACCCTCCTCCAGGACCTGACCAACAACATCACCCTTGAAGATCTGGAACAGCTCAAGTCAGCCTGCAAGGAGGACATCCCCAGTGAGAAGAGCGAGGAGATCACTACTGGCAGTGCCTGGTTTAGCTTCCTGGAGAGCCACAACAAGCTGGACAAAGGTGGGGGAGGGGGACACAGGCATCCTACCATCAGCCTTTCAGGCTCAGTTCATTCAGCAAATAGAAATGAGCTCAGAGCTCCTATACAAAGTGCACTCCTTTTTGACAAGGCAGGATAAGAGGGGTGCTCTAAGAGAGTAGAGGGGCTCTAGGGCAGTGGTCTTTACATTCTTCATGGTGCATTACATTCTTCAGTAAAAATATTATTCAGCAAAAAATGTTACTCAGATCCTACTGTGCTATTATCATATGTATAATAAAACATTAAAATAGGACTTAAAGGTGATAAAACTTAAAACCACAAGTTCTAACATTTTCTTATTCACTTTTAGAGACCATTGCTCTGGAAAGGGCTTTGGGGAGGAACTGGTATTTAAGATGGCCCTGAAGGGCAAGTGGGATTTCAAAGGCAGGATCCAAAGGAGGACACGCTAGGCAGAGGAACATAGCATGTTTAGAAGTGGCTGGAAAGGTAAGTTAAGACTGTGTTGTGGAGGGCCTTGAGTGACAGGGTATTTGATAGGTGAGGTGAGTGCCCTGAGGGTGCTTCAGAGATACTAATCTGTAGCATGGAATGAAGGGAGGGAGGCTGAAGGAGGACATGCTACACTTAGGACAGGGGTCCCTAGCGGTCCTGTTAGGAACCGGGCCGCACAGCAAGAGGTGAGGAGTGGGCGCGAGTGAGCGAAGCTTCATCTACCGCTCGCTCCCCATTGCTCGAATTACAGCTTGAACCATCCCACCCCCGCCCACCCTGTCCATGGAAAAATTGTCTTCCACGGAACCGGTCCCTGGTGCTAAAAAGGTTGGGGACCGCTGACTTAGGGGACTACTGCAGTAGAGGGGAGGAGCCAGGCAAGAAGGCATCTGCAATCTCCTAGAACTGGCCGACCCATGGACATCATCCCTCTGGTCACGTCTGTGCCTTCTCATTCAGAATTACCTTTCTCACTAGGCCCAGAATCTCTCCTGGGTTGTCTACAGATCCCACCCTTCTGGTCCTACATGTGCTGCTGGGAAATTCTGATGCTTGCTTGGAGGAAAAGTGAAAGAGGGACAGGGTGGATGTTGGGTATTTGGAAGCCCGGTTAATTTTTCTCTTCTCCCCTCCACTCAGCGTGGAACCTGGTATTTAACCTAAATCCCTCATTCTAAATCTGTAATCTAGAAACTTCACTCATCAATGATCTGCCCTTCCTGAGAAGAGTTCTCTACTGTCTTCTGGTGCTTGAGCTTTCTTTTCCTGGCTTAGCTGCCCCTCTTCTTCCAGTGTTGCCTCCTCCAGTAACCAATGTGAGCAACTCAGGCTTGGTTCCTGAAGCCTAATCCAGCAGTGTAGGGGAAGCTGACCTCTACAGCAGCTCTGATCCTCAGTCTCCTGCCTTCCTCCAGACAACCTCTCTTATATCGAGCACATCTTTGAGATCTCCCGCCGTCCTGACCTACTCACTATGGTGGTTGACTACAGAACCCGTGTTCTGAAGATCTCTGAGGAAGATGAGCTGGACACCAAGCTAACCCGTATCCCCAGTGCCAAGAAGTACAAAGGTAAGAGGCCATGCCTTTAATATGTACCTCTGCCCCTCCCATGGATTATCTGTGGAATACTTGAATTCTGGGAGAACAGAGGCTTATGATCAGTTAGCCTGCCTACTGCCTCCCGTGACTTCTGTCCCTGGACACATCCCTTTTTGCCCCCAGACATTATCCGGCAGCCCTCTGAGGAAGAGATCATCAAATTGGCTCCTCCACCGAAGAAAGCCTGAGCAAGGGGGAGGAAGAGGAGGAAGGTTGGACCTTCATCAGACCATTCTCTTCCCCCATCCTCCAGGGGAGGGGGCAAGGGCATCCCCCCCCATCTACCCACTTACTAACCTGGTCCTAACCCCCTTACTGTGCGCGTGTGTGTGCGTGTGCGCACGCTCTGGCTGTCTGTCTATATGTCTAGCTCATCTAGTTCCTCCTCCTTGTGAGGGGATGGGGGTCAGGGGCTGGGGGTGGGGGAGCTCAGTTTCCCCACTCTAGGGGGATTTGGGGGCTATTTCTATGCAAATAGAAATGGGCACATTCCTCCTACTTCCCTTTCCTCCACTCTTCCCCCACCTCTCTAAAGTGTGGGAGCAGAAAAGGGCCTGTATTTTCCTACAATGAGGCGGCGAGGTAGGAGTGAGGCATGGGAGAGGTGGGTGAATCGAATGAAAAGCAGTGAGAGGGAAGATGAAGAGGCTACCCAACCTCCACCTGGAAGGGGCAAAGAAAAGCCAGAGTTTGTGTTTGTACCCCAAAGCTGGACTGGCTCAGGAGTCCAGTTTCCAGTAGTTCCTCAGGTTGGAGGGCCTGGGCACCAGCAGGTCCCTTTTTGCTCCCCTCTCATGGGCCTACGGTGGGTATGAGCCAGGGACCTAAAGAGAGAGGATCACTGGATCCTTCCCTGGCCCCAAAGTTCAAACCCCATGGAGAACCCAGCATTAGATACCCCCCACCCACCTCTGCTCTGGAGAGACTGTGCTGGGAACACACCCCATCACTGAGCCTGAGTGGGGATGAAGGCAGAGAGGAGTTCCCTGTTCCACTCCTTTATTCCTACTCAGACTGTTGCACAGGAGTCCCCTGAACCTAGGGAGGTTGGGGAATCGAGATCCTTAGGTTTTAACTCCAATCCTGCTCCCAATTACAGAGTCCCTACGTGGTTATTGCAGGCAACCTTCCCTCTCTCCATGATCTAGAACCCCCTCTCCCCCAAGCCAGAAAGAAGGGAAGAAGCTAACTACAGTGTTTTCCGTTGCACTGATCCCCAATTCAGTCCAGGAGGGGACTCGGTAACCCCTCTCCCTCAATATCCTGGCACCTTGGGCTTATGAACCCCTCCTAGCCAAATCACTAGAGTACAGTGACCCCAGCCTCCTGCCTGTCCCAAGATAGCCATCCCCACCCTGACCGTGCTAACTGTGTGTACATATATATTCTACATATATGTATATTAAACCCGCACTGCCATGTCTGCCCTTTTTTGTGGTGTCTGGCATTAACTTATTGTCTAGGCCAGGACGGGGGTGGAAGGGGAATGCCACAGTGAAGGGAGTGGCAGAGTCAAATTGCTACATAGTCAAAACAAAACAAACTTTTTTAAACTTTCAATTCACATGCAATCTCAAGAGGCTATTTAGAGAAAGTTTAAGCTAGGAGCTTCTAGAATGTGGGAGCAAAACTTTAGTGGAGGGGAGAGCTGGCTACTGGAAGAGGGAAGAAGCCAGACTGGTTGGAGAGCACCCTCTAATCCTAGCCTAGCCCAGCCCAACCTGCCTGTACCCTCTGGCCACTGCTGCGGACACCTGCCTTAACACATACACCTCGAGTACTCCACAGTTTTGCCTTAAAGGACCTTCCCAAGTTTCCCCAGTCCTGTCTGGCTTCTCCCACAAGGAGAGAGAGATACTTGTAGAATTGGGAGGGGGATAAAGAGCAGGAATTATCCTTCCAAGCCAGGATATGTTATGTGAGAACAAGTCTGAGAGAGAAAGGAGGTGGAGGGAGGGAATATATTATAAAGAGCCTTCCTTTGAAGAGAGAAGAGGATGAGATGGGAGAAGGGAGACAGGGTCATTTTCAGCGGAGTCTAGCAATTTCTCTGTAAGGCAAAATAATCTAAAACGACTAACCTGCCCTCCTGCCCCCTATACTGCTGTGAGATTGCCCCTATCCTGTGCTCCTCTGTCTGCAGTGTGCACGGCCTTGTTCTAACCCTGGAATAAAGGTGATTGTACTGTACCTAACTGATTCTAAATTTGTGTGAATGACCGGGATTTTTAAGCCTTTGGATGACTGGGGAGGGAGAGCAAAATTTACCCCCAAATCCTTAACTGCAGCCTGGAAGAGGCCAGGAAAATACCCCTAGTAGGATCTCTGCCCTCTCTCATTTTCTAAGTATCACTGAACTGTGGGGCCTATTCCACTTCCACAGTCTCCCACTGGAGCCCAACCACTGGAAACATGGATATCCCAGACTGGACTTCCTAAAATTGTAATAAGACCAGGGCCAGGCACCTATACTGAAAGGAACAAAAATAGCCCATCATGAATGAATGGCTCACATATCACACACACAGCAGCAGTCAGGGGGGGAAAAAAAAAAAGCTTTACTGAGAGAAAATACACAACAAATTCCAGAGTGCATGGTTTCAGCCCACTCCATCACCCCACCAGCGATAAGAACACAGACCACTCACAGTCACCACACATTCACTACCTCAGGGAGGAAGTACAGCAGCTAACATCTGGTCTGAGAGCTGCTAGGAAAAGGGGCAGGAGGAAGGAGTATCTGGGAATTCCACCCTTTCACTCCTCCCTTCCTTCCTGGCCTGTTCTAGTAGAATCTGACTGTCCCAGGATGCAGAATTCCTGGTTGGGGGCAAAGAAATAGCAACAAAAGCATTTAAGGGCAAGAATGCAACTGGGACTTTGATAATTAGTGACCAGTGATACAATAGGTGTCTGAGCCCCAGCCACCTTACTCAATCCTTAGATTAATGACTTGTCCTTCAATCCCAAGATAGGAAAAGGTGGACAAGGTATAAAGTCAAACCCAGGAGGTCTTTCCCTATACTCTTCCATTAGGAAGGGAGTTGGTGTGGAGTTGGATAGTTTAAAGAATCAAGCAGCTAAAGCTAAGAGTGAGTGTGTCTTCTGTCACACACAGTATTAGGAGAGACGGTCTGCAGTGGCAGAACCCTTCCTGAAGTCACAGTTCAGTCAAGTTTTGAAGATGAGCCAGTCTCTGGTTAGCAGAGCCATCCTGGGAACCCCCACAAGACTTAAGCAGAGGTAGGATATCTGGAGCAAAGAGATGAAAGGGGCTTCCCAACCCTGAAACCATGGTAGGAAAGCAGGAAAGGGCAGAATTCAGGATCCTTCCATTCTTGAGCCTCCTAAAACATAAGGGTTAAGCCCTAATCTCCAGTAGCTGTGCACAGAGGGTAGGCTGACCCCAGGTGATACCTCCACATCATTACTCTCACTCACTCTCTCCTGTAAGTCCCTTTATTGCAGTCATAGAGAATATATAGGTATTTAAACTTCAACAATAATTTTAACATGATACATCCAATTTTGACTTGCTTTTTAATATATTTATAGATATAAAATTAGGCCTCTAACAGTGATAGGGACAGGGAGATTGCTGCCACCAAACAACTTTTTTTTTTTTTAAGTAACATAAGAGGTAACCACCTTCCTATTCTTCCACTTCTGTCCCTCCTCCCACCTCCCCCCAACCTCCCTCACCAGACCTACTGAGGGGGTGATGGGATGAAGAGAAGAGAGTGAAGGATACATAATCAAGTGCAAAACACTGTGATAAGTACAGAGAATGAATGGGGTGGAAAAGAAAGTGAAGACTGTGGGATGGTTAGGGGCTCTAAGGACTCCCCAGAAAAATAGGATCCTGGGATGGGGTTGCTTGCTCAGGGGGAAGAGAAAACAATGCAACTGTCATAGAATTTTAAAAAATAAAGAAAATAAAGTCAAAAACCTAAACCAAAGAGAGAGTGGCATTTCTACCACCCCCAGTCTGGCCCCTTGGTACTGAACAGCCAGTTATCCCCCCACCCCCCACCCAAGAAACAAGGGAGATCAAAGAAAAGGAAACCCCATTCCCTACCCCAAACCAGTTAACAAAATAGGCTCCCCCCTCCCAAAAAAAAAAGGCTTTGGGGAGAGGCCATTTCTGCCAAGTCCTATGCACCTCTCCATGGAACCCCATTCCAGGGCTCAATTCCCACTTCTAGATGCTCTGTAGGTTTGCTCCCCTCTGGCTTGTCCTCCTGGGATGTCTTTTTTTTTTCTTTTTTTTCTTTTCTTTTCTTTTTTTTTTTTTTAAATCTAAAGCAAAAAAGTCCAAAGTGCGTTTCTGCTGAATGTTAGAGCCTGGGACAGGAAAGGGCTGCCCAGGCAGGATCGGGTTGGCAGCCCCAGCCTGCCCCTCCTGGGTACGAGGCCTCAGGATGGCATGCACTGCACCCGGTCAGGGCCCTCCTCCTCGTCCGATGTATCTGAGGAGCTGGGAGACTCATCCGAGTCTGCGTCTGTGGCCCCAACCCCAGGTTCTCGCCAGCGCTGTAGGATGGGAAAGGCTTATTAGTAATTTCCCTGGAACAAGGACAAGCCTGTTAGGTCTTAGCTATAATTTACATGCTCTAGGCCAGGGGTCGGCAGAATTTTTCTTAAAGGGCCAGACAGTAAATATTTTAGACTCATGGGCCGTATCTCTGTCACAACTATTCAACTCTGCTGTTGTAGCATGAAAGCAGCCAGACAACACATAAATGAATGGGTGTGGCTGTAGTCTAATAAAACTTTATTTACAAATAGCAGGCACTTGCCCAAACTGCCACAGTTTGCTAACCCCTGCCCTAGGCCTCTTGTGTCACAAGAGAAAAGACAGAAGACACCTGAGATGACTTATTTCTTCTCAACTCCTTCCCCACCCTCATGCCTTTGCCTTTTTGAAGACAACCCTGTGCATGCGTGGTGATGGAGAACACTAAGCAGACACCAGCTATTTCTGCTAGTGGCTCTTCCAAGGCTACATCAAAGCTCTGATGGGGATGGGGAATAATGGATAGGAAACCCAACTAACTCCACTTGATTCCTCCTAAAGCAGCGAGAAGTATGCCCTGGAACATTTTACCCTCTTGAGAGGGTCACTGCCCTTGGGAGCTCACTTCCCACTCCAGCTTACCCGGTGATGGCGTCTTTGTCTCAGGTGATGCATGAGGAACCAGAGCATGTGGCTATCAAATAGGTCGGTGTGGTGTAAGCTATCTTCATCCCGTTCCCGCTTGTTCTTCTTAATCACCTGGAACCAAAAAGGGTTGGGGAAGTGGGTAATGAATAGGAACCCTGGACCTGATCAGAAAAGGCTGGTGTTCTAGCCCAGTAAAATCTTCCCTTAGAAACTACTGAGCTGGAGTATAGCTAGATTCGACTAAGAAAGGATGCCCCAGGTTCATCCACTGAGAAGATGGATGATTCTTCCTAAAGATGTCCCCTCTACCATGAACTAGATGCACTTCAAAGCTGCACCCTGGACCCCCGGACTGGGACTGTTCCTAGAGAGGCAATGACAGGAATGTGGGGGAGGGTGTTAGAGCAGTGCCTTTAAAGAACTGTACAGCAAGTTATTCCTTCCTATGACAATGAAAACTCCTAACAGTATGTGGATAAGCAGAAAGAAGAAATCTATAGTCAGCTACTTACATCCTTTAACCCTGTAAGTTCAGTGGAAGTTTCAGCTGTGGGTGCCCAGATCTTGACATCATGGTCTAGGCCACTGGTTGCCAGCACAGGCAGGTGAGGGTGGGGCTCAAGACAGTTTACCTGGTCAGGAGTAAAGGAAAACATAGGCTCAGGGGTATGTGGCAATACGGTTTAAAAACCACTACTCACCTTGAAACAAACAACTGTCCTTGATAAAAGTTAAGACAGCTGCTGGGAAGACAGGCCCACCCATCATAAGCCTAGGCTAAAGGGCCCTCGGGGTGAAAGAAACACTGGACACAGACTGGATATAAGACCAGGCCTATCTCTCACTTCCTAGGTTTAGGTAGGGGTGGCCTCATCCTGAGATATAGCTCTAGGGGTGGGCGGGTGACTGGCCAAGCATACTGCTGGCTTCACAAAAAGGCAGTGAGGTTCAGATGACCTCATTCTCTCCAGCTTCCAAAGCTCCAACTTGCCCCAGTCTGGAAAAAAACATCTCAGTGGCTTTCACCAAGTGGCAAATACATTTTTAAAAATGAAGAAAGCAGCAGCTGCTGCTGAGCCCCCAGAGAAGACTCAGAGAACAATTACATTCCACTGTTTATAAGAACTGGAAGAAGGCATAGGCTGGGAAGAGGCTGAGCCTGAAACATAGTAGGGTAGTGGAGACACATATCTGCTTGAGAACCCTGCACACCCCAGGAGACAGCATTCTGCTGCCTGCCATGAAAGCACAACAGGCTCAGCTATAGGACAGCACGGTACAGTGAGGCAGCTTCCTTGGGCACCCACAGCCTCAAGCTCAGCCACCCTCTGGATATATTCACTGAGCAGGAGGAATGAACTACAGCAGCCGAGGCAAAGGCCTTCTGGCTTAGGCAGCCTCCTTCTTTCCAAAGGCACCCATGCCCCCTGCTGTCTGACTTGGAAACATCAGCCTTCCTGGCAGAGCAGGGCAGCTACCATGCCACCGGAGGAGCTGGTCCCAGATCTAGCTGCTAAAGCATTTTTGGGCTTTTAGTCAGATGAGGAATAGATGGCAAAAGCATCCAGAAGGAAGAAGGTGTGGTCCTAGCCACTCCTCACCTCACCCCACCCCGTCTTGCAGCTGCAGTACAGTCCAAGGAAACAACCCCTGGCAAACAGCCTCTTAGTTCTCTCTGGACCAACCTTCTCTGCCTCGCCTGCACATGCGGAGAGCAGCTGATGGGAAGCCAGGGTCAGCATGGAAAATAAAACTGACATACAGACTTCCAATCTTCTTTGTCTTCCATTTTACAAATAAATTCTCAGAAAACACTGAAGCTAAGTCTGAGTCTAAGAGTAAAGCAGAAACCACATTTCCCTTCTTTCTTCTTTTATTCCACATATCAGCTCATTACAAAGTTTATATTTGGGCTCTTTTAGGCAATGTGGAAGAGGTTGCAGCATCTGGAGCAGAGGTGGCACTAGAGAGAAAAACTCCATTGCCAGAAAATATTATCAAAAGATATGTGACAACTTAACACATACAAACTTGAACTCGTTCATCCATCTCAAGCCCTTGCTACCCTTCTAAACTCTGACCTAGCTATGCTTGACAAGTCAGCAAAATAAAAAGGCACAAGGGAGAAATTCCTTGGAACTTAAGACTAAGGACAAAGCCAATGGCAAGAGAGTAAGTTACATATAGTACCTGAGATGGAGCTTGCAGGGGAAGCCAACAGAGAGCTTCTGGGCCAGAATACCTGGTCACTTCACCCGACCTGTCTGCATGCCAGGACTTATCCTGTCAGTAATGCCTGAGCAGAGAAAAGAGCTCTGGCCTTAGATGACTGGGCTGAGGGATGAAGGTGATGGGATAAAGGAGCAAAGTGCTTTCGGGAGACTAAGGATTGTCCTTTGACATCATCCCCCACCCTTGCCCCGAATGCAAACAACGGAAGGACTAGAGTTTGAGCCAAAAACAGAATTGAGATACCTGGGCAAGGTGGATGAGAATTTCAAAGATCCCTTCTGGTTCTAATAGTCTACTTAATGATATAGTCTGCATTCAGGCTGGCGCTGGTGACCCCACTGCTGGGAGGTTAGCACAAAAAATCAGAAGGAGCCAAGTGAGGACCACATAGATCATTCAGCTTACACAGAGGCAAGAACAAGCCAGGAATCTCGCTGCAGGGTGCAGTCTTTATACCTCTTGTTCTAGTACCTCACTCTTATGACCACTAAAACTCAGGCCTGGGGCCCACCCATCCTACGCAAATGCCCTCCCAACCTGAGCACCTGGATTAATCATCAAACCCTGACACTGGCTAAGCTGAAAGGAGATTGGCCTGTAGAGTGATTCTGGACCACAGACAAGTGCTGGCCTGGGGGAGGGCATTCAGCCCTGCATCTCTCTAGAATGGAATGAAAGACAATAGTTTATGATCAATAAAAGATTCACTGGCCCCTTTTGACTTTCTCATGACTACATGCCTACTGCCGAATTCTCATTAAGACTCCAGTGTTTTGGGTTTGTTCACTACAGATGATAGAAGAAGACCTATGGAAAAGTAGGAAATGAAGCAGGCAACAGTGAGACACACCTTCAAGTTCTAGACTCTTCTCCACTTATATTCAAGCCATAGAAGCTTTGGGTCTATACTGGTCCCAGGTCCCCAAAATTTAGAGGAAACCAGAAGAAAGTCTGAAATAGCCTCACACCAGGATAAGAGACACACAAGAAGAAATGGGATCCCAACTGCAATGAACCATTCTAAACTCTAAAACCACTCTGGATAAACCTCATCAAGAGATGGCTGGGTTCTTTGTAGCTCCCCACAGCTTAAGAGGAATGAAAGAAAGAATAAGCATCTCAGCCATCCCTTAGAAGCTCTTAACAAGACTGTCTTGGGTAGTCAGTAAAATGCAGTTGCCCAAACTGCCTCTTTCTTATCTTCTGCAGTCTGAAAACCTTGTAATAGAAAGCTACTGAATCCTTCTTGACACTAGGTCTCAAAAAAGAAAAAACAAAAAAATTTATGGTTAGCTAGATACATCCTAAGAGCTGACCACCTTTCACTCCCCAACTCACGATCCTCAGGCTTCCTTTTTGCCCTATCTCTATGGAGGCTGTCTGCAGAACTCAGAGGACAGGCAGACTATGATATGATCATGGGTTGTATAGCAGTCAAACAACAACAACAAGAAAAATGGTCGCGGGGGTGAGCACGTTTCTCTCTCCCTATATATACATATATATTATGTGTGTTTGTATCCATATATAGACCATATTCTGATTCTCCCAACTGTCAGAAAAAATGCTCCTTCTAGCTTGTATCCGCTAATCCAGGATCTATTCAAGATCACTACTTAGCTACCTACTACAGTGTGTGCCTTGAACGCTAATGCTTTTGTTTTGGAAAAGGTCCATGCCTAAAGATACCTCACTCAGGCCAGAGGTTCTTCCCTAAAATCCCTTTCTCCTCTTAATAAACCATGCTGTAGAGGGGCAGAAGACAGGAAAGGGAAGAAAATATTCCATTAAAACCTCAGCACCCCCAGACTATACTGTCTTTTTATTTAGCTGGCTAGACCTCTAAGACGTGGTATTACATTGTCAGAGTGAGAATTCAGTGGCCCTGCTAAAGCCTACCTTAATGACTGGAGAGAGCAGAGAGCCAGCCAGCCCAGCACACCATACTCACCACGCCTCCCTTGTCCCCCTCCATGAACTGAATGATCTGGCAGGATGATTTCTCCCAGAGGAAGATGTGCCCGCAGTCACTACCGCTCACCACAAACTCACTCTTGGGGCCATAGAAATTGACGCCTTTTACTGAAATGACAAATGAAGGAATAAACCACATGAGAGTTGGCATCAGGCCGACATATATTTACCTCACAGGAAATTTAGTTATTCACAAATCTAAATCAGCTAAGAGCCAAAGAATTTCTTTCACTTTCACAAAACAAATCAAGGGATTATGCATGTATAATAGACAGAATAAAAATCACACCAGTTCCAGAGACTATTTATATTCTCCTAAAGAGGTCCATAGAGCTGAGGAGTTTGCAGCCCTTAGCAACAGCCTCAGTCTCATTAGTTTGCACCCTACGGAGCAGCCATAGGCCTCACTAATGCCTCACCTGTCCCAACCTGAATGGCCCCAGGTCTGCCCACTCCTAGGCAGCACTGTCCTATGCCCTAGGATTATCCTTGGTATGTGTGCTTCACTGGTACCTTGTCAATGCTTCCTGGGTCATTAGGTGACCTAAGACTGATGAAGGTATATGCCACAACTGCCTATAAGAAGCACCTGAACTGTGCGTGTTACCAAGACTGAACAACAGGGTTCCCCCTGAAATTAATAAGAGAAACCAGGAGTCCCAACTGCTACATCCAGTTCCATACCAATCATGAGACTGGAATACTTCCTTCTGTATGCCCAAGGACTAAGATCCAAGTACAGGTTTTTCCCTCTCCTCTCACCAGCTCAAGAGAAAAAAGGAAAACTAACTGCTCTCCCCAGTCAACATTATGACAGACATCTGACAGGAGCACTAATAACAACAAAGAGCAGTGATTCCAACTTTTCTGTACATTAGAATCAAAGGGAGCTTTTTAAAAATCCTAATCAACGTGCACCCCATACCAATTAAGTCAGAATGGATGGGTATGGAAGCCAGGCTTCAGTATCTTTAAAAGATTGTCAGGTGACTTCATTGCACATCAAAGTTTGGGAACCACAGACAGAACAAAAAGGGCCAATCGTCACTGCAAACTTGGGTGAGGTGCTATCACCATTTCTCCTCTTCTGCCTCATTCAAAAGAATTATTCCCCCCTCTTCCCTTTAAGTACAAGCTCACCCCCCTATTTTAGGCAATTCAGTACCACTAACGAAGGAGGGCTTTCCCAAACTCCCTAATAAGTCTTTTAATCCTGAAGCTACCTGAAATCATAAGAAAAATATAGTCAGTCGAGTCTCCTTACATCCAGACCAAGTAACATCCCTGTAGTGGTGAGAGATGCTCCCGAGCCCTCTCTCCTCTAGCACAGGAGGGACTATGAAAACTCCAGCCCAATTAGGCTTGTTGTCACTTGGTGACAGATGGCCTACTCCTTTAGATAGTTCTTATTTGTACAACCTGCATGAGATACTGTGGTTCTTCAAACCAACAGACTTGGGGTACAGAAACCTAGAAAGACAGTCTCACCTGTGGCGTTATTTCTGTGGCCCTTATATCTCTTAATATACTGGGCCCCATCACTGTGAGAGGAGTTGAAGAGGTAAATGTCTTCATCATTGTAACTGGCCAGGAGCTCTGCCAAGAACAAGCACACAGCAGTGAAGGCAAAGGCTGAAAAAAGCTAGGATCAGGAGTTGGGGGTTGGGGTGGGGCTTCTTGCCAGTAGTGCCCCCTCCTAATACCCAGGTATAGCACCCATCTTACTCAGTTGGAACAGCAGGCACTTCAGGTGTCTAGGGTAGACTAGGAACATGCTGCCAACCCAGGGGTAGCAGAATGCCCAGGAAGATCATACCCATTAATTCAGGAATGAGTCAAAGGCATAAGAACCTGCTCAACCAAATAGCCTGGGCTTTAGGACAAGCCCTGCCAAATATCATCTGCAGCATTCTGCAAGTGCCTGGCATCTCCAAGGGTCATCTGCTGCATCCTCCCGCTGTGTGCTCACCATCAGCAACTACTCCCCAGCTGCTCCACTCGGAGCTATAGCACAGTGGTGAGCACTGGAGGGCACATGCCTCACTGGCTCAGCAGCTCCCTAGACAGAGGGGGCATGCCAGCCTAGGAGCTGGGCCCTGCTCACGTACCTGTGCCGTCGTGGCTGTACACAAGACAGGTGATGTTTGCTTTGGACTCACTGTTCACCTGCAATAAGGAGCAGATACTGACTGATGCCCCACCCCCCCATTTGTTATACCACCTTCAGGAAACAGGTTTTCCTTCAAACTCCCCTATATCCTCTCCCAGAGATAGACAGATAGAGATAGAGACAGAGAGAGAGAAAAAGAGAGAGACAGGGAGAGAGAAGAAGATAGACAGAGAGATAGAGACAGGAGAACAACTGATGAAACTTGACCACCTCGGGGGGAGAGGTCTTTCTACTGGTTGTCTTCTGTGTGCTAGCCATTTCATATATACATTATCTCATTAGGCCTTACCATCATGGTACAAGGCAGTTATCTGTATCTCTATTTTGTCAATAAGAAAACTGAGGCTAACAGAGGTAAGGTGACTGCCCAAGATCACAAAACTGGTAAGTGGTAGAGCCAGGATTCAAATCCAGGTGTCTGACTCCAAAGTCCAAGCTCTTCCCACCATACCAACAAGTTTGGGGGCAGGCTTGGGGTTGTGTCAGGGAAGCCTGGAGCCACTGGCCCTTCATGAATCTTACCAGGTGATGAGGGCAGAATTTCTTGAGTACTCCATTGTTTTCATTCTCATCAATTTTCCTCTGGTCATAAATCCTACGGTGGAAGAAGCAATGAAAATGTCAAAATTTACAAACATCCCTTGAAGAGTTGCAATTTGATGTAGTGGCAGGAACACTAGTCAGCTGGATGTCAGGACAGATAAAGGACATTCCCCAATTAGGCTTCTGGCTCAGGTTCTTCCTCAAAAATCTTCTCCCACCCCTCTTCCAAACCAAAACTCTTATCCAGGTACTTCTCATTTCAAGTAGTAATTCTAAATTATATTATTTTGAAGTGGCTTATCTCTTCTCTCAGCTTTTATATCATTTACTGTTTATCTGCACTGAAATAACATTATTATAGAGCCTTTTGCATGCATGTTGCCTCCCCAATACGGTTTATTACTCTTGGGCAGAGACCATGCTTTATGTAAGTCAGTGGGTCTTGAATCCCTTTTTGAAATTTTATTTGGCTAGTTCTTCCCAAAACTATTACAAACCAACACCTATATCTCAAGACTCACTCTCTCCTTCCTTCATTCTCATCAAGCATCAAACTACCTTCACCTTCCTCATCTTTCCAATCCAAACTTTAATCATTTGTGCAACTATTTATGACACATGGATTAGGCGCCAAGTATTATGCCAGGTGCTAGAAATATAGTGAGGAACAAGACAGATCTAGTCTCTGTCTTCACCCATCAGTCTCCTCCAATCTCAGAGTCTCATCCCTCCACAGCTGCTCTTAATCTCATCCCTCCAAGGACCTTGTTTGATTGATTAGTCCATTTCTCACTGATTAGTCCTCTTCCTCACCATTGTCCCATTTCTAAAAATCCTTCCACTGACCTTTCCTACTCTGGCTTTTCCTGTCCTTCCCCCCTGTAGTAGAATTACTGAAAAGAGCAATCTGCATTCAACATTTTCACTCCCTCACCTCCTATTCATTTCTCATTCCATTCTAATCTAGCTTTGGCCTTCAACTCACTACTGAAGCTTCTCTGGCTAAAGTCATCAGTAACCTAACTGCCAATACCAACAAGATACTTTTTTAGGTCTTTCTCTCATCTTGACATTGTTCATTACTCCTTCCCTGAAACATTTTTTTCCCTTGATTTCCAACCACCCTTTAATGTTGTTCATAGGCTTGTCTTTTGTCTACCCCTTAAATGCTGATGTTCCTCAAAGGTCTGGTCTTAAGTACTCCTCTGATTCTACATAAGGAAATTTTAAAACCTAGAGTTCAAGTATATGTGAATGCCCAGAAACTGTGCTTATGTGTATTTTTCCTGGGAGAAGAGATCATGGTTCTCCTTATATTCTCAAAGAGGCCAGAGACTCAAAAGGGAGGAAGAATTCTGCTCTATACTTTCTTTTGGTAATCAAATTCCATTAACACTTTACCACCTATATGTGGATATGTCTCTTAAATCTGTGTCTCCAGCCCACACTTGTTCTGAGTGAGCTCTAGATTTATATCCACATGCCAAATGAATGTTGTAATGGAATGCCCAAAAGTAAAATCATTCTCCTTTTTAAGCTAAGATCATTCTAGACCTACCCTTTCCCCGAAATCTTTGTTAATGGCACCATCCTAAATTCAGGTGGCCAAACCAGAAATCAGGTCCTTTCTCGATGTATCTAGTTTCTTTCCTGTCGATTTGACTTCCTGGGTATATTTCTTGACTGTATCTGCTTTCTCCACCCTTAGGCATTTTTTGCCTACATTATTTATAGTAACCTTCTGATCTCTTTGCTCATACTGTCACCAGAATTATGTCTAAAATGAAAAATTTAATGTAAATTCCCTGCTTAAATCTCTTCAGTGATTTTGTACTTTCTATTAAATAAAGTCCAGACTACTTAGTATGGCTGCCTATCACTTCTCCAAGATCCTATGCATTATACAGAAAACAAAAAAACTATGCTTCCTTGAACATACCATGTCACATCTTGTTATCCTAATTCTACACATATTGTTCCCTCTACCTGAAATACTTCCCATTTGCCTTTAATATTTCCTCTGTGAGAAAGAACAGCATAGTGAAATGGTTTCCACCATATTTAAGGCATCTGAACTGAGTTCAGATACTATGCTACTTACTAGATGAGCAATACTGGGTAAGTTACTTAATATTTTTAATCCCTATATATATCTGCTTCTCCCAAATCCTCCTTGAAGGCAGAAACTATGTCTAGTCAAGTGTGTACCTAGCACACAACAGATGCTCAGTAAATGCTGGATGAATAAATGAACGAATTAAGTATTCTCCATAATCCACTAATATCTTGCATAAATAGACTATCCAGGAAATGTTTTTTAAATGAACCAATAAAAAAATAAGACAAACAGGAGACTGCTGTACTACCAATTACTACTCTTCAGCAAATATAGCAGCTGATAATCAGATTATTTTCCCTCTAAACTAAGTCTAAATCAACAGCTCTCAAACGTCACTAAGACATCATTATCTTCCCAAGTCATCAAATTAGTAAAAAATTTTAAATATTCAGTATCTTGTTGTATGGACCATTCCATGTTCCTCTGTATCCAATGCTCTTCTTTATGAGGAAATCTTTACCTACCCTCCTCTCCTTTCTTCCATAAGTATTTATTAAGAACCTACTATATTCTAGATATGATGTTTGAGACTAGAGATTGGCAAACTTTTTTTTTAATTTTATTTATTTTATTTAATTTTTGGCTGCGTTGGGTCTTTGCTGCTGCGCGTGGGCTTTCTCTAGTTGCGGCGAGTGGGGGCTACTCTTCGTTGCGGTGCGTGGGCTTCTCATTGTGGTGGCCTCTCTTGTTGGGGAGCATGGGCTCTAGGCACACAGGCTTCAGTAGTTGTGGTGCACAGGCTTAGCTGCTCTGTGGCATGTGGGATCTTCCTGGACTAGGGCTTGAACCCGTGTCCCCTGCAATGGCAGGTGGATTCTTAACCACTGTGCCACCAGGGAAGCCCCAAACTTTTTCTTAAATGGCAAGGCTGTAAATATTTTAAGCTGGCAGGCCATCCAGTCTCTGTCACAGTTTCCAAACTCTGCCACTGTAGCATGTCATGGATATATGTGAACAAATGGCTATGGCTGTGTTCTAATAAAACTTTATTTACAAACACAGTGTAGACTGCCAAGCCCTGTGCTAGACAGTGGTGATACAAATACAAAAACAATTCCCCTATTATCTGCACATAGGACAGGACCTTGACATTAAAAAAAAATTTTTTTTTTAATTTTTAAGACTATTTTCTTAAAGCAGTTTTAGGTTTACAACAAAACTGAGAGGGCAGTATAGAGGTTTTTCATATACTCCCTACCCCCACACATGTATAGCCCCTCCCATTATCAAAATCATTCATCAAAACGGTAGTTTTTTTTTTTTAAACCAAGGATGAACCTACACTGACATGATAATCACTCAAAGTCTATAGTTCACCTGAGGGTTCACTCGTGTACATTCTACGGGTTTGGACAAATGTATAATGACGTATATCCATCATTATAATATCATAGAGTACTTTCATTGCCCTAAAAATCCTCTGTCCTCTGCCTATTCATCTCTCTTGCCCCACCCCACCCCTGGCTACCACTGACCTTTTTCTTATTTCCACAGTTTTGCCTTTTCCAGAATGTCATACTGTTGGAATCATACAGTATGTAGCCTTTTCAGATTGGCTGATTGGCCTTTTTTTTCACTTAGTAATATGCATTTAAGGTTCCTCCATGTCTATTCATGACTTGATAGCTCTTTTCTTTTTAGTGCTGAATAATATTCCATTGTCTGGATATACCACCATTTATTTATCCATTCACATACTGAAGAACACCTTGGTTGCTTCCGAGTTTTGGCAGTTATGAATAAAGCTGCTATAAACATCCACGTACAGGTTTCTGTGTGGACATAACTTTTCAACTCCTTTGGGTAAATACCAAGGAGCCTGACTGCTGGATTGTATGGTACCAGTGTGTTTAGTTTTGGAGAAACCGTCAAACTGTCTTCTAAAGCGGCTGTATCACTTTGCACTCCCACTAGCAATGTATAAGAGTTCCTGTTGCTTCACAGTACTCACCAGCATTTCGTGCTGTCAGTGCCCTGGATTTTAGCCACTCTAATAGATGTGTAGTGGTATCTCACTGTTGTTTTAATATGCATTTTCCTGATGACATATAATGTGGATCATCTTTTCATACACTTGTCATCTGTGTATCTTCTTCAGTGAGGTGTCTGTTAAGGTCTTTGGCTCACTTTTTAATTGGGTTGTTTTCTTGTTGTTGAGTTTTAACAGTTCTTTGTATATTTTGCATAACAGTCCCTCATCAGATGTGCCTTTTGCAAGCATTTTCTCCCAGTCTGTGGCTTATCTTCTAATTCTCTTGAAAGACAGTGTCTTTCACAGAGCAGAAGTTTTTAATTTTAATGAAGTCTAACCTATCAATTACTTCTTTCATGGATGCCTTTGATGTTGTATCTAAAAAGGCATCACCGAGGGACTTTCCTGGTGGCCCAGGGGTTAAGAATCTGCCTGCCAATGCAGGGGACATGGGTTCAATCCCTGGTCCGGGAAGATCCCACATGCCATGGAGCAACTAAGCCCGTGTGCCCCAACTACTGAGCCTGTGCTCTAGAGCACACGAGCCACAACTACTGAGCCTGCATGCCACGACTACTGAAGCCCACACGCCTAGAGCCCGTGCTCCACAACAAGAGAAGTCACTGCTATGAGAAGCCCATGCACCACAACGAAGACCCAACACAGCCAAAAATAAATAAATAAAATAAACTTTAAAAATAATAATAATAAAAAAATAAAAAGGCATCACCATACCCAAGGTCTTCTAGGTTTTCTCCGATGTTATCTTCCGGAGTTTTATAGTTTTGGGCTTTACTTTCAGGTCTATGATCCATTTTAAGTTAACTTTTGTGAACTGTGTAAGGTCTATGTCTAGATTCAGTTTTTACATGTGGATGTCCAGTTCTTTCAGCACCATATATTGAAGAGACTATCTTTTCTCCATTTGTTGCCTTTGCTTCCTTGTCAAAGATAACTTGACTGTATTTATGGGGGTCTATTTCTGGGCTCTCTATTCTGTTCTTTTGATCTATTTGTCTATTTCACCAATACAATGCTGTTTGAATTACTGTAGCTTTAGAGTATTGATAGGTCTTGAAGTTGGGTAGTATCAGGCTTCCAGCTTTGTTCTTCTCTCTCAATACTGTGTTGGATATCCTGGATCTTCTGTCTCTCCACACAAACTTTAAGAAGCAGTTTGTCGATATCCATAAAATAACTTGCTGGAATTTTGATTGGGATTGCACTGACTCAACAGATCAAGTTGGGAAGAACTGACATCTCCACATTATTGAGTCTTCCTATACCCTGGACATTTTAAATCAAATAAAGAATGGTTTCAGCACTGTCTGAACACCCTTACTGCATTCCTCTCCACAGGCCTCCAGGTGCCCACGAATTTGTTACCTTAAGCCTCTCTCTTCCCTCCTCACCTCCTCTTCCCCCAACTTGCCTTTAATCTAGTGTTCTCTCAATGTTGCTGATAAAGATAGGGGAGCAAACTGACTATTTATTGACTGTGTTTTATAAACCAGGGCCTATACCAAATCCTTTAGCAATAAATTTACATGTCAACCAATCACACTGCCAAATCTATCACAGGATTCATTCACCTGATACATTCTCTTTTTCTTCACTCCTGTAAATTCTTAAACTAACCTAAAAAGGATTTAGTGGCAGAAACTCAAATCTATACCACCCTCCATTTGCCTACCTTTTTTCTTTCTCCCTGCCCATCCCCCCATTTTGGTCATATTCAAAAAAGCATGACTCTCTTAAATGCTCCTTCACAATCCTAAACTAAAATTCAGTATTTATGATGTGAAAGTCTTGAGGATGAGTAAGCTATTTCTCTGTATTCCCCTAAAGGAATTCCTTCAAGCTAGTGAAAGCTAATGGTGTTATGATATAAAATATTCAGCAAAAGTATTTTCAAATTTGTACTGGCAGGTGAGCCTAAAGTTCTTTCAAAGAAAGAAACAGAAAAGAGGAATTCCAAAACATTCAACTGGCTGAACTGAAGAGGTGCCAGAGAAATTGAGGATGATCAGAGAAGAGCTAGGGTGTGGAAGGGCCATCTGCTCATAGGCGATCAGTGTGCCTCAAAATATACACATGCTTTTGTCGTGTAAACAGCCTATTACGTGCTGAGAATTTGGCATGTACAAAGGGATAAAGGATATTGAGGCTGATAATAAATAGAAGATCTGAGTATTTCTCCTTGTGATGAAATGCTAAAACTAATTTCCAGCCCCACTCTCACCCTGAGAAAGTATTAGCTCTGGATAAAAACATTATCAATTGCAGTTCTCAATACAGCCAATGCCTCCACTCTCCTCCAAACATCAAGGTCCTAGTGCTTGAATTATCTAGAGACACAGACTTTTCCATGAATCCAGAGCTCTAAGCAGGAAATGCAAATTTAAAAATCAGTAAATGCTTGATTTGGAGGAGGTAGCACCTGAAAGTTCTGACAACTACTACCCCTTTTTAGATCAACAGCTTATCTTAAAAAAAAAACTACTGCTAAACATTTGCTATTGATCAATAGAGGAAAGGAATTTAGAAGGCAAGGGAAACAGGGGAAGAAGAAGAGAGCAACAAAGTTGCCCAGTTCTCTTGTGGCAGGATTCTTCAACAAGTTAAGATCATCTCTCAGGTATTTCTAAAAATTTAGTCCCATCCCTGTGATTATTAATAAAATTAATTACAGAATACAGTTATAAAAATATCCTCTTATTTAAAAAGGAAGATGGGACTTCCCTGGTGGCACAGTGGTTAAGAATCCGCCTGCCAATGCAGGGGACACGGGTTCGAGCCCTGGTCTGGGAAGATCCCACATGCTGCAGAGCAACTAAGCCCGTGCGCCACGACTACTGAACCTGTGCTCTAGAGCCCGCAAGCCACAACTACTGAAGCCTGCATGCCTAGAGCCTGTCCTCCCCAACAAGAGAAGCCACTGCAATGAGAAGCACACGCACCAAAACAAAGAGTAGCCCCTGCTCTCTGCAACTAGAGAAAGCCTGCATGCAGCAACGAAGACCCAACACAACCAGAAATAAATAAATAAAATTATAAATAAATAAATAAAAAGGAAGATAATGCTTTTCATCCACCACCAGGAAAGCATAAAGTCATTCATTCTTCTAGTGATGCTTTCCTTCCTCCCTTTCAAACTGATGATCTGTTGGCAACCAAAGAAAGATACTTAAAAATAGGCCAATTGCACCATCAAAAAATCTACAAACAACAAATGCTGGAGAGGGCATGGAGAAAAGGGAACCCTCTTGCACTGTTGGTGGGAATGTAAATTGATACAGCCACTATGGAGAACAGTATGGAGGTTCCTTAAAAAACTACAAATAGAACTACCATACGACCCAGCAATCCCACTACTGGGCACATACCCTGAGAAAACCATAATTCAAAAAGTCATGTACCACAGTGTTCACTGCAGCACTATTTACAATAGCCAGGACATGGAATCAACCTGTGTCCATCAACAGATTAATGGATAAAGAAGATGTGGCACATATATACAATGGAATATTTTTCAGCCATAAAAAGAAACGAAACTGAGTTATTTGTAGTGAGGTGGATGGACCTAGAGTCTGTCATACAGAGTGAAGTAAGTCAGGAAGAGAAAAACAAATACCGTATGCTTACACATACATATGGAATCTAAAAAAAAAAAAGTGGTTCTGATGAACCTAGGGGCAGGACAGGAATAAAGATGTAGACGTAGAGAATGGACTTGAGGACACCGGGAGGAGGGGGAAGGGTAAGCTGGGACGAAGTGAGAGAGTGGCACTGACATATACACACTACCAAATGTAAAACAGCTAGTGGGAAGCAGCCGCATAGCACAGGGAGATCGGCTCGGTGCTTTGTAACCACCTAGAGGGGTGGGATGGGGCAGGGGAGGGAGATGCAAGAGGGAGGGGATATGGGGATATATGTATGCATATAGCTGATTCACTTTGTTATACAGCAGAAACTAACACAACACTGTAAAGCAATTATACTCCAATAAAGATGTTAAAAAAAAAATAGCCCAATTGGATAGGGATGGGATATAATTGTGACAAAGGGCCAGAAGGAAACTAACTGAATCCATGAACTCTGTTTTCCTCAGGATATATCTCAATAGACAGTGTTACAAGAAATGTTCATAGTAACAAAGATATACTATGAACAAAGATGTTCATAGTAACAAAGATATCACTAAAGATAAAGAAAAGTGGTTCAGGATACTGGGAGCCAAAAACCTGAAGTTCACAATGAGTACTCCCAAGTCAAATTATTTCTGTATCTGAAACCAGCATTCAAAATTTCTAGTACGTGTTAATTTACATATGAAAAATGGTGGAAAATATTTACTAAGAGAGCACTTGCTAGTAAACCTGGGTTTATGCCTAGCTGCTATGTGGAGAACTTGGTCAATTCATCAAACTTCTTTAGAACTTGATAATATCTGTAACATGTTAAGCCATCCCTCAGAGATTGCTACATTAGGGAACAGAATATGTCAGAGGAAGTTTAAAGTCTTTGGAAGATGGCAAAAAATTAAAGATGGTGGTTAATGAACTCCTAGGCAATTCATAGCTTTCCATAAGGTAGTAGTACACAAGCTGGTAGTACACAATACATCACAGTCTCAAACTCTCAAAGACACAAAAGAGCCACAGACTCACCTTACAAACTGATCTCGTCCACCCACTGCAAACTGGTGGGTATTGGCAGGATTCACATAGATTGTATACAGCCCCACCTTCTTCTCCTTTTCTTTTGTCACCACCAGTTTCCTTCAAGAGTAGAAAAGTATAAAAGTTATATTCTCCAAAAGATCCAGATAGTCATGGCAAGTGAGAATAAAGACAGTAACGCACACACAGCTAATAAGAAACCAAACAGATTCTCACTTGGAAAGAAAGAAAGAAGTGGTTTTGTTTGTTCGTACATTGGAACAAGAAAAAAAACAAAACCCACCACCATATATATTTACTAAATGCTACTTTGGAGATGGAAAAAACATGTAGTAATTTTCTGGTGTTCCTCAAGAAGTATAAATTAAAGGTGTATGTAAGTATTGCTCCTCATTAGCCTTAGCTTGAGTCTAATATGATGACAACCAATCATTAAAGAGACAATACTACCCACATCTTCCTATCCTTTACTTGTAAGTACATCTTCCCAATCATCTGGGAGCAGGGAGTGAGGGAAGGATGAATCACAGAAACAGTGGATAGAAAAGACCTTAAGGGGGACTTCCCTGGTAGTCCAGTGGGTAAGACTCTGTGCTCCCAATTCAGGGGACCTGGGTTCGATCCCTGGTCAGGGAACTAGATCCCGCAGGCATGCCACAACTAAGGAGTCAGCATGCCACAACTAAGGAGTCAGCATGCCACAACTAAAAAGTCCAAACGCTGCAACAAAGATCCCACGTGCTGCAACTAAGACCCCACGCGCTGCAACTAAGACCCCACGCAGCCAAAATAAATAAAAATTAAACATTAAAAAAAAAAAAAGGAAAAGACCTTAAGGTCAGAATCTATCTCCCAGATTCCAGAGAAGTGTCATTTAAAACGCAGCTTTAAAAATGCACGATGAAAAACAACAAGCAACGGTTAATACAAAGGAAAACAGTATTAGTCTTCCCTTATTTGAAGCATATTAGGAGCAGAGGTTCTTGTCAAGACAGCTGTTTTTAATGCTGAAAAATTATTTCTAAAGTATTCTTCTGGTTGTACCACAAAAAAGGGTGATTCTTAGGAGGGCATGGGACCCCGAGGAAACCTTTAAAATTTCAGAGTTTTAGCCAGAAGATTTTGGCCAAAGAGCCATAATTTTGTCCCACCTTAAGGGTGGCCCTATTAATACTCCTCCCAGATTGAAGCGTTCATCCTGTCAAATATGACATCATAAAGATTAGTAAATTCATAGAAAAAGGAAGACAGGAAAGGAAGGGACTGGGCTTTAGCTTGCTTGCTTTTTTTTTTTTTTTTTTAACTGCTGAATAATATTCCATTATCTGGATATACCACAGTATATCCATTCACCTACTGAAGTACATCTTGGTTGCTTCCAAGTTTTGGCGATTATGAATAACAGCTTTCATTTTTAATTCTAAGCTTTTGCTCATTTCTGGTGCTTACAGAAAATAAAAAGAACTATAACTATGACAATAAGTTTCTTTGTAAATGATGTTAGCATCCTCTCTGAATGGTCAAAGTCACTCCATCCTAGACTGCTCTAGGCAAAGGAGAAATTTAATTTTAAAATCTCTGCAGCCTTCCGTTAAAAGAATAGTGTACAAAAAAAAAAAAAAAAGAATAGTGTACAAAGGTCATTAAAAATAAATGTCATTAGGGAAAACACAAATACACACATACCCAAAACACAAGGCAGAAAACAAGTCAAAAAAAAGTTTCAGGAACAAAATTAGCAATGGAGAAGAGGCAGCTCTAATTTGGGCTTTAGATATAGAAGAGGAATAGGAGCAGCTGCTGCTCTTTTTCAGAGAAACATCTCATTTCCTCAGCAATTTGGATTTTTAGGAGAGGGTCAGACAAACATAACAGTTACCATGCAGAAGCAAAATGAAGAAAGTGAGGGGATAGATTATGAAGTACTGGCTCCACTGTCATCTAATCCTGACAAAAAACTCAATTTTCTATGCCTCCATTTATTCACCTAAAACAAACAATTCTCTCTCCTAATGCATAAATGCACAGAGCACCTTGAGCCCTGTGGGGAAAATGCAGAGGTGCTATAAAAATGATTGATAGGGCTTCCCTGGTGGCACAGTGGTTGAGAGTCCGTCTGCTGATGCAGGGGACACGGGTACGTGCCCCGGTCCGGGAGGATCCCACATGCCGCGGAGCGGCTGGGCCCGTGAGCCATGGCCGCTGAGCCTGTGCGTCCGGAACCTGTGCCCCGCAACGGGAGAGGCCACAACAGTGAGAGGCCTGCGTACCACAAAAAAAAAAAAAAAGATTGATAATGGCAGCAGGAAAAAAAAAGTTTTGACACCAGAGCAAGGCAGCACACAAACCCATATGAAACAAATTTACCAAATTCTGCCTTAAAATTTGCAGTCTTTAGCGGGCTGGTATGTTCCAGGAAAAAGGGAACAACAATTACAGATCAAACCAACGGATTCCTCTGAAGAATATCTCAAACTAGCTTCCGCTGGCTAAATGAATATCCCACCCACAGCTCCAAATCCAACTCCTCCTATGATGTTAGCCAATATCACCAGATTCCAGAATCTCAGCTATTATGTACATACAAAAGAAAAACTCCCCTATGCCAACTTCACACAAAAAAGTGTCTCTGATATAAGCAGATGTTCAGGCACCAGCTTAACACATACGGATACACATTCTAGCCATGACCTTCACATTCAGTCCTCATTCTAGCCTTCCACTAATTCAACCCCTAAAGCAAAAACTTTCTTAAGGCCAGGATCTGGACCTCCTCCTACTCTAAGTTTCTCCTATGTTCCCCCTTTTAGTTTCTATCCCACCTATTACTGCTTGCACCTAGATCCACTGATCAACTCTCAGCCAGATTTTCTGCTTACACCTTTTCATTACACATTCAATAATCTGCCAGTCATGTACTCTGCCCATTACTTGAACCAGATTCCCAATTTCTTGTGGCCTAACAGTAGTTTTCCTCTGAACCTGATCCATAGGATCTCATTCAGCTTCACAACACTGTACCAGAGCAGACCAAACAAACTCATATCATTTTTTCCATCTTTGCCCTTCCACTCCACTCTGGAAAACTTGCTGATGTTCCATTATCAGCACAGAATCATGGAACTGGAGAACTGAAAATAACAAACATCATTCAGTTTAAGAGATTAAATGATTTTCTCAAAGCTATATAACTGCAGGCTAGTACTAGAAGGCAGATCCCTTGTCACCCAGGCCTGTTTGCTTTCCAGGAGAAATCCATTCATTATCTCTCAATCTTCATCCTCTTAAGTTTTATATAAATAACCAGTATATCCTTTCCACAAGCCAAAAACATTTCCATCCTTTAACCACTATTTTAAATTCTTCACTTTCTAGACAACTTTTTGTATACTTATCTCTCTAAAAATAAAAGTCTAATAATAATCAGCCTTAAGATTATATTCCCTATATTAACTTATATTTTACTTGTATGCTATGTAAATTAGGGACACCCCTTACTCAATATTGGTATTGACATGTAAGATCTAAGATAATTTTTAAGGGGGGAGAGTTCTGAAAAGTTGAAATCTTGAGTTCTTCCTCACTTTGTGATCCTAGAATAAACTTCCAGAATGGCATATTAAAAAAAAAAAAAGATAGTTTTTAAGACTAACAATACAATAAATAATGTAAATAATCTATCAACTAGGCAGTCGTTAAACAAACTGTGGTACACCAATGCTATGACACAGATGTCATGGTTAAAATTGAGGTAGGCCATAGGGACTTCCCTGGCGGTCCATGGTTAATTAAGACTTTGCCTTCCAACGCAGGGGGCATGGGTTCAATCCCTGGTCAGGGAGCTAAGATCCCACATGCCTCTTGGCCAAAAAACCAAAACATAAAACAGAAGCAACACTGCAACAAATTCAATAAAGACTTTAAAAATGGTCCACATAAAAATAAATAAAATGTTTACAAAGAAAAAATTAGGTAGGCCTTTTTGGTCTGATGTAGAAAGCTCTCCAAAATACATCATAATGTGAAAAAAGTAAATTGCAGGAACATATGTGTATGTAAGTTTATATACACGTACAATTATCCCATGTTGGAGGGAAGAGTGTACATGTATATAGTAAGATACATAAATGTATACAAAAAGGATTGAAAAGGTATTCAAAATTTTTAACAATGGTTATCAATAGCTAGAAAAGTGGTAGGCAGGGGAGGTATACATGAGGGAGCATTTACATTTTGTCCATATACTTCATTATTTGAGTTTTTAAAACAAGATATATTTGTTTATTATAAGAGCAATAAAAATGAAAAAAGAAAACTGAAATAATTAGTAGCTACAATTCAATAAGTTCCAACCATGGTGCCAGACACTATGCTGAGGTATCAAACACATTTATCAATAATCCTCACAGAAACGAGAAAAAGAGAGAATAAGACTGACTGATTATACCCATAGTGAGGCTGAAGAAACTGAAGTTCAGAAAGATTATATAGGTCATTACTAGTAGTGCCCAAGTTGAGATTTGATCTAGGTCTGCCTGGATCCAAATAAGATGCTATGCTCTTTCTATGATATCACATAGCTAAAAGGGGATATAATTTACCTATGAATCTCTGATTCAAGTAAAAATGAGCTGTGATATGATAGAGTTCTACTACAACTACCAATATTTTTGTTCAAGAATTATCATTTAATTTTTACATTTCTACACAAAATTGAAGTGAAAACTACATAGGAGCATATCTCTAAGTTGCTAGGAACATGCTTCTTGTGGGGAAGCTGAGTGGCACCCAAGTGAATGGAGAGTGGAAGATCATCCAGTTATTAAAGCCCACATATAATAAGATAACTGAACCCTGCTTTAGAAATGAAGACAGGCGAATAGTATTTTACTGCTGAGAAAGAGACAACAACAAAGAAATAAGGAATTGCCCTAAACTCATCTGTTTCTTATCATAAATACAAAGGAACCATTCTGATGGACCAGAGAGTTGAGCATTACCTAGGACACATGCAATATTTTCAAAGCCAAGAAATCCAGTTCTGTAAAAATACTATTGCTATACTTACGAAGCTGGCCGGTCTTGTCTGAGGTCAATGGTGAAGACAACTGCATCTTCACCTGCAGATAGGAACGTACAGGGAGAGTCTGGTTCCAGGGCCAACTGAAGGAGAAAAAAGGGAAAGCATGAGGTTTCTAAAGATTAAAATTAGAGGTTGTCTAACTCATTCCTTTATCTTTACAAAGGGCTGCATTTAAAATGTCTCAGCAAGAGAAACATCTGCCTTTTTTGTTGTAAAATCCCAGGAAAGAAGATAATTTAATAAGCCCATTCTCTCTTGCTCTGTGTGAATTATTCACAGCTTGTTTATTCTATACAAGTCAAAAGGACAGGTGATTTGCTATTTTAATTAAGTCTCCAAGGGATCTGAACAGTGATACCAAAGGAAAACACCGCCATTAGGGCTCATCCTCAAAATCAATTCCACACTCTCAGGTGGGGAGAGAAATGGCACCCAAGTTTCATTCCCTACAGCTTAGTTCTAAAAGTTAGTTATCTAGTGGGTTGGGGGTAGTCTTAAGAATCAAAGAAATAGGTAATTTTCATATTTCTTGAGCCATGGGGGAGGAAAGCATACTCCAGGTCCACCTACATATTTGCTTAGGGTTTGTAAAAAAAAAAAAAAAAAAAAAAAAAAGAGGACCATCCTCCTTCCACGGCATGGAAGAAAACAGTGCCTACTCTGAGACTAGGCAGCTCTTGGCTCCTCACGGGCTGCCATCATGATTATTTGGCCTATATTCCCAGCTCTAAATAGGGCTTCCAGAAATAGTACTGTTTATGCACTGAGAGTTGTGAGCAGAAAAGCTGGAGCTCTCACATATGAGAAGCCAACAGCTAGCACCTTAGAGCTGTTAAAATGTTCTAAATACAATAGGAGTAAATTTTAAAGGTTTGGAAGGCACAGGAGACCTCAAGGATCTCCAAACCAACCATGGCTCAGCTTAGGAGTTAAGTATTATCAGGTGAATGTTCCATGTGCAAGATCTAGAGACCTCTCAAATACTTGCCTTCTGAGAAGTTTAGTGTGGCTGCTTTTTCTCCCATCTTACCTACAAATCCTAGGACTGAAAGAAGTGATGGAGGTGACCACAACAAAGGGGACACAGTGGACAGAGATACTGGAGGGCTTTGGCTGAGATCCACAGAGGAGTTGAACTGCACAACCTTTGGGGCAAGGGCTTACTTACCTTGTGGGATGCTCCCTTGTGCTGGGCCACACGCTTTGTATTCTTGCAACACTGTGTAGCAGACAACTCTGCTACCCGAACCTGCCCATCACGGGCACACATGGCCAGGGTGGAATCACCACTGTTAGGAAGGAACTTGGCCTGGGATGTTAAGAATAAAAAAAAGGGACAAGAGAAATTGAAGAGGTGAATTTGAGAGGGAAAAACATGATGACAACCCCAAATCATCCACTTTTGCTACACAACAGCTGGAAACTTAGACCTCCTGCTCTTATACAGTTGGCTCAAGTCCAATTTCTTCCAAGGGTTAAAGGAGAGGAAAAGAAAAAATTTCTGATATGAGAGGATTTCTGTTGCTTCTAGAAGGCTGAACTGGTATGAGTGCTCAGGTGAACTAGGACTATACCCAGTAAGAAAGAAAGGTAAGGGAAAAAGGAGAAAATCTTCCTTGACTCAGGAAGTAAACATAAACTTGCTACAAAGAAAAAGGAAACTAGAGGGGATATTGGGGAAGGAAAGAGAACATGCTTAGGGATAAATGGCTAGTACCATATGATGGATGGGGCTGGCAAGTAAAACTTCCAGAGAATACAATAGTAACAATATTTATCAAACGTTTATTAAGTACCAGGCACGGTTCTAACTGCTTAGCTTCTACTGTTATTTAATCCTCATAATCCTGTATGTTATTAGCCCTATACTATAGGTAAATAAACTGAAGACAGAGGTTAAATAAACTTGCCCAAGATCACATAGCTAGTTAAGGGGTTGGACCAAGATTTAAACTCAACTAGATTGGTTCAAGAGCCTCTGCTCTTGTATTATAACGCCTCCTAGCATGGCACTTAGTGCCTTCCTGATGATTTCCAAGCACCCTTTCTATTATAATGAGGCTTCTAACAGTCTCTGTGCTCAAGGAAACAAAAGGGTGCCATGAGTCTTTCAGTGTATTTAACTCCTCTAAGTCATTATGGGAGCCAAGGAAGGACCGAGTCCTGATATCTAATTCCTACCACAACTCACTATCACTCCTACTCCAGGCAGCAGCTCAGGTTTGTCTAACTCGTGCCTGATTTTCTCAGTTGCCAATCTGCTCCCTCGCCTCACCTGGAAGACATTGCTTTTGTGGCCGCTCTCAAAGTCCAATACTGGCTGTCGCCGTACCCAGTCCCAAACCACCACTTTCAGGTCATCGCTGCCACTGGCCAGCCAGGTGCCGCGCTGGTTAAAGTGCAGGGTATTAACACAACCAGTATGGCCCTCAAGCCCATGCTGCAGGCGGAAACGCTGCACAAAGACTCTTGCCCCACAAGCCTCATACACAAAGCGGGCACTTGAACCCAGCTCCCGCTCCCGAAGGGCAGGAAGGGCTTGCCAGCGAGGTCGGGGCAGGACTGAGGTCTCCGAGGACACCCAGTCCTCCAGGGCCCGCTCATCATCTGATGAGTCCTGGTCACGGTTTGCCCGCTTGCGCTGTACACGACGACGAGGATGCTCTTCTTCCTCCTCTTCTTCATCCTCTTCTTCCTCTGAGCGGTCATGGACTTGGTTTTCATCATTGATGGAGTAATGGCCAGTGTCCTCCATGCTGTCAGAGTCCTTGTCTTCACCTGAGCTCTCTGTATCTGTGCCTCGACTTTCTGTGCTGGTGCGGTTGGGGCCACCATCATCCCCGGTCAAGCTCAAGCTCAGGTCTGAGGCCTCCACTTCAATGCCTGAGGATGTCTCCCTCCCCTCCTCAGCACCAGACATCTCCTCTGGACTGCTAGACAGGCTTCCTGCATGTTAGTGAGGAATGGGTAGGTGAGGGGGAAAAATAAGGAAGTAAGATAGTGACCAGAAGGATTCCCACTCCTTAGTCTAAAAAATCATCACACCAAAAGACCCAGAAACCAACTTTGGTCAAAATGTTTTCATTACATATGCTTATAAACAGTACCTTCTGAGAGGGAATCTTGAAAAGATTAAAACCAAAGTCACACACAAATAAAGAACTGCAGGACAACCAAAGATTATAATAAATTCTCAAGAAGCAAAGCACTGGCAGATTTTATAAAAGTATGCCTGATACAACTACCTTAGGCTCTATTTTGCTAGATGGGCATCCATTAGTTATAGCACATAATTAAGCTGAACGTAAGAAAAAAGAACAGCCATCCCTGAGCTTCCCTGGTGGCACAGGGGTTAAGAATCCGCTTGCGAATGCAGGGGACATGGGTTCAAGCCCTGGTCCAGGAAGATCCCACATGCCGCGTAGCAACTAAGCCCTTGTGCCGCAACTACTGAGCCTGCGCTCCAGAGCCCGCGAGCCACAACTACCAAGCCCGCACACTGCAACTATTGAAGCCCGTGCGCCTAGAGCCCATGCTCCGCAACAAGAGAAGCCACCCAATGAGAAGCCCGTGTGCCGCAACGAACAGCAGCCCCCGCTCGCCACACCTGGAGAAAAGCCCGCACGCAGCAACAAATACCCAACGCAGCCATAAATAAAAATAAATAAATTAAAAAAGAACAGCCATCCCCAGCAAGAGTTGGACTATTTACCACTTCGAGAAAGCACCACTACCTCCCACCTCTTAAACCCTACAGTTTCTTCCCCCAAGGATCCAGAAGGAAGTGCAAGGGACAAGTGGAAATTGTGACCATTTGAGTGGCTTCTTGCTCTCTTTTTTGCTGATAAATGTATTCTGCCTTACTTCCATTAATTTAATAATCGTATTACTAGTTTTAGATATAGGAATTCTAGTGAGACAAAGTTTTATCAGGAAGCATAAATAAAATTGATAAAAAGCAGGGCTACTACAGCAGGACCTGAAAAGAAAAGTTCATATTCTAGGTCTGCCATATTGGTAGTTATAAAATAACTGGGTCACTTTGAGCAATATAATCCCCAAAATTAGATACTGAATTCTCCTATCTAACAGCCAAATCATATTCTAGTGAGCACTTTGGCAATTATCTAGGGCCAAAAGGACCACAACTTCCAAACTAAGGTCAAGATGTAAAGAAAGGAAGGGGGTGAATGAGGATTTTAAACCTGCTCACGGCCTCCTTTCCTCAGATGACAATAAATTTTATCTTGCCAGAAGTAAAGGCTATTAGGTAGGAAAGGCTGACCAGCTATGTGTGACTGGTATAAGCTATTCAACTCCAATACCACATTGATGTTTAAGGATTCAAAATGGGAATATCTTCTTGCTTAGTCATCTGGATTAGAGCAATAATTTCTGAAGATCTTTGAAGCAATGGAACCTCTTTTCAATGAACTCTTAGGCAAAGCCCAATAAAGAAAACAGATAAACAATACACACACTTTTTGGTTCAAGTAGTGACAGAAGGTTGGGAGACACACACAAACAGCTCTTTTCAAATAGCACCTCAACTAAGAGCACAGTGTGAAAACGACTAGGAACTGGAAGAAAAAGGGGAAAAGTGCAGCAATTTGCTCCCAGGAACTACATTTGCTGAGGCTGCTGTATATGCTGAGAAAGATTAATAATTGTGGTTTTTGAAATGAAATTGAGTTTGAGATTGGGAGTGGTGAGAAGGGATAAAATATCACACCCATCACTTCTGTGAAGAAGAAAAAAAAATGAAACATCAAAACTCCTAGCATTTATTGTTAAAATTAAGATGACTTTGGGGGCCCTACCACATTAAGATAAGGGCCAGAGCATATCGCAAGCTCAGCAAGAGGACACTAACAGTCAATGACCAAGATAATAGCTAGGGGTTGGCAAATTTTTTCTGTAAAGGGCCAGATAATAAAAAGTTTAGGCTTCTAAACTTTGGACCATATGGATGTATGGCACAACTACTCAACTCCACTGCTGTAGCACAAAAGTAACCATAAATACTATGTAAATAAATGCAGCATGACTGAGTTCCAGTAAACTACAAAAACAGCAGCCTGCAGGCCTGTGGATTTAGCCTGCAGGCCGTAATTTGCCAATCCCTGATCTAGCTAATGGCCAAACTCCAAATCAATTGTATACCTCCAACCCTCTAGAATCCTGTGCCTTTCAACTAAGCCTAGTGAAAAATCTGAATCACTCTCCTTTAGAGAAGATAAATGAACACCAGTGGTAAGAAAAGAACAAAGGGGCAATAAAACATCATGCTGAAAATCTCCCTTTCCCTTACTCACTTCATTGCTCTACCAAACACGTCAACTAGAATTTAGACGATAATCTTAAAACTACAAGGTGCTGAGGAATGCTGAACACTATACTGCCCAACTATATCCATTTGAAGGACCTTCTCTAGTTTGGAAGTTGGCTCAGAGTGGATGCACTGGTCAAATAACCCAGGTAGTAGCTATACTCTACCAGAATCATGATATTCTGCCTTCAAATCTGCAGTAGACCCAGTGATTTAATACTTGGTAGCACTGGTGGAAGGAAGGAAAGGAAGCAGGGAGGGAGGGAGGGAAGGAGGAAGGGAGGGAAGGAGGGAGGGAAAGAAAGAAAGGAAGGAAGGAAAGGAAAAAAAGGAAGAAAGAGAAGAAAAGAAAAAGAAAGAAAAAAGCCCCAACTGCAGCTATTTATAACTTCATCTCTTATCTAATTATCTCTACTGAACTATGATCTACTGTGAAAAGAGACCTCTCCTTATAACTGGGGAGCCTTGCCTTCCCAACAACTCCCTTGGTTCCACCACCAATTGGATCTTCTTTTTCTCCTTTATTAACAGCATCTCCTAGGTTTTGTCCACCCTTACAAAATTCCAAACCACTTGACCTCTTAGAGGGACAACTCTATTATTGATCTTCTGAAAACAATCAGATAAAAGCTGAAGGAGCAAAAGTACCAGGTAGTCCAAGGTGTTTCCTGTGTAGTTTCCTACACTCAAAACAACACAGGAAGAGTTCATTCTTTTTTTTTTTTTTTTTACATCTTTATTGGAGTATAATTGCTTTACAATGGTGTGTTAGTTTCTGCTTTATAACAAAGTGAATCAGTTATACATATACGTATGTTCCCGTATCTCTTCCCTCTTGCGTCTCCCTCCAAGAGTTCATTCTTAGGAAAGATTTCCTTCCCTCCGCTAAAATCCAAGTCTCCACTCTCTTTGCGGGAGGAGGAGAACCTCAGTCGATAGTAAAAATAGCTTCACCTTCATTATGGCCCCTTACCATTAGCTAAGTCTGTTTTGCCATCTGTGCTGCTCCCTTTGCTGGACATCTTGAATGATGTTTACTGCAGCCAGCCTGGATCGAGAAGAGTAAGAAAATGAAACAATTAGGAAACAATCTGGGAAAGATGATAAAAGGCACCAGGAGATTTAACAATGTACAGCCTTTGTCATTTTTACAAAATTGATTTTTGTGTGTGTTCTCAGCAGGGCTTCTCAGCTGCTGAAAATTATGCCAGATATTATCCCCCCATGTCTAAATTCCATAAAGAGACATATCTTTGGGAGGCTAACTGCCATTTCTTCTCACTGAGTAATTGGCAGTGATTTTTCAGATGGGAAAGAAGGAACTGAAATAAATCCTGGAACAGCAGGTCTATATCAAGTGACATGTATTGCAAGCAAGCAGAGTCTTAATTCAAAAAGCTAGCTTCAGCACTACCCTCTAAGGCAAAAACTTTCTGTTGTAAATAATCATCGTATGTATCCACAAACTCTATGAAACACTTGCCTTCACAACATGAAGAGGAAGGTCAGACTCTGAATATCATTTCACACACAGAACAGCAGAGATAGAAGAAACTGAGCTCTTGGGATAACAGCCTGAGCTTTATGGTCATTCAGATGCCTAGCTTCAAACATACAGGCACAGATATTAACTAAGGATTATAAGAAGCAGAGTCAAATTAGAACTCAGGAGTATCCTACCCCTAAAAAAGAACCTAAAAGGTTTTTTCTTCCCTTTTATGACTAGTAAGTCAGTCAAGTGCAAAGCTGGAAAAGAAAGTGCAACATTTCCATTAAAACCATCTCAGTCCATTTCATAAAATGGCAAGCACTATTTCACCTAGTTCCACCAACTTTCACCAGGTTTGTCTGTTTAGCAAAGCCCTAACTAGGAGTTGGGGTACCTAGCTTTATTCCTTTTATACCACTATAATACAGTCATTATTTTTTCAGGGCCTCACTCCCACCTCAAGCAAAGTCCAAAGAGCAAAGAATAATATTATTCAGACCAGAATTTTGTTAAGCCCTTTCAGTGCCTTGGACAAAAGGCACTGAAAAGACAAAGTATGATTATGACTCCAGTCCTTGTACCCAGGCGCACTGGCCTCTAATCTTTCAACAGTCCTTTCATTCCCATAACAATTATCCCAGAAGCAGCCCCATCCTTATCTTTACCCGCTTCTCTCCTCTACAAAAATCCAAGTTGCTTCAAAAAATTTTTTTAAAGTGTCCTCTGCCAAGAGACAGCTGCCCAAAGCTTGCTCACATTAGGCCAGGGTGGGGGAGTAGAAATAATGCAAGAGCAGGACTGAGGCTGAATTTGAGGGAGGGACACCTGGAAGGGTGATGATGAAAGACAATGCCAACAAAAAACAGATTTGTGAAGCCACATAAAGAAAAACAGTGAAGAGCTGTTTGCAGAGCAGGCTGTTTTCCTCCTCCTACTTCAGTGATGTATTTTTGTACAGCACTGCTCACACAACACTTGTTTTTTTCCTCTCAGTAGTCCCTGTTTATATTCTTCAGTAGCTCAGCAATATCTTCTTCCTCACCTAGGGTTTAAATTAATTACATTAATTGCAAAAGTTCTATGAAGCAGGGAAAACAACTGTACTACTTTAAGATTTAAAACTAAGGTCATAGGCATACCTTATGGTCAACTGAGAAGAGAACTGATGCCTTCTCACCTCCAGAATCAAGACTGTCAACCACACCATACTTCCCATCTCACTGTTATCCACTCCTAGAGAAGTATTGAGCAGCTCCAGAGACCCTTTCTCAAAACTGAATCTCATCAACTTCTACAGAAGCCCAGACTGCCTGAACTTTAGACTCATAGTGGCTCTAGAAAACACATTTGCTAGGCAGGAGGTGCCAAATGCCTAATGCTTACCTAGCTCTGAGAACCACTTCTCAGAAAAGGAGAGCCATGAGGTTGAACCTATACCCAGATGTTGTAAAGCTCATCTTCTGGGACACTGGTTTAAGGTTCTTGCAAGAAGCGATCTTTTCTTTGAGGAAAAAAGTTCACAGAATTTATTCCTAAATTCAGAAACAGAACAAAACCTATGAATGCTTATGTCAACTCTGTTTAATCACCAAGCTGATAGGCAGAGAGCTTCTAAAAGTCACATTTTAGGGGCCACAGAGTTTAGTATAAGTAGTCCTAGGCTGAAAATTGGAAGTCCAGGGTTCTAGTACTACCTAAGTTATTAACAAACTTTGTGATGTGACCTTGGATGTGCTGCTTAATCTTCTCTGGGCTTCATTTTCTTCTTTTGTAAAACAGTATTAGTAATTCCAGAGATGGTACAGTTAAACAAAATTATATGTTAAAACTTCTGCAGAAGGACACTCTTAGAGCAGTGATCTCAAAACTGATTATGAACTTCTATCAGTGAAAACTCTGAGCATGAACCCACATTTAATCAATTCACATTAAATATTAAGCTTGATTTTTCTAGAAAAAACTTAAAATTTCAACATTCCCTCCCTATACAGCACTGGATCATCTTCCATATCCCTTGGAGTACATACATTCCCATTTTGGGGGATCACGTCTCTAAGAAGCCAAGAAACTTCGATGACACTGATAAAATACAATTACTTTGGGGATGAGTTGTTATCATATAAATGTCTGTCAAAATGAAGAAACTTAAAACCACCTCAATTCTGGGGTAGAAATTAGAGTAAGTGCCCAAATTAAAGCAGGCTAAGGTGCTATGACTGTGCCCTAGGTCTTAAGTACAGGAGTCACTCTAGAATTTCTTCCATCACCAAAGAATACAACCTTATAAATCTGAGGTAGGGACCATATCTGATCCCAAACTTAAATTACCTTCTTCACTCTTTAATGCACTCCATTCCCAACAAATCCACTGTTTTTACCTTGATCAATTTCCATGTAAAATCCAGTCCAGAGCAAACCAATCTGAGCTTGGAAGAGCTGATGAGCTCACTGCCCCAGGTAGCTGGGGGAGTTTAATTAGATTAGCTCTACTGCCTGTACTCTAAAAATAACCATAACCCCTGCCAAAGTGAAGGTTAAAGAGTAAACTATTGGAGGATGGGGAAAAAAGACCCAGGTGTCATTTTAATTTCTACCTAAGAAATTCCAGTGACCTAGATTCCTCCTGTCTTAATAAGAAAAAGGCCTTAAATTTTAAACCAAATACATGACAAAATATTAACTAAAAATCAAGCAGAGGGGGAGTTAAAACAGGATGTAAGAGTACTTCGTGGAAGAGGCACCAAACATCTCTTGTTTAAAACCAATGGGGCTGCTTTCTTATCCTAATATTGATGAAAGATTTATACAAGAAACCGGGTATACTAGAACAACAGGACATCCAAATTTAAAAAAAAGAAACTCGACTTGGACATTGTACAATATACAAAAAGTAACTAACTCAAAATGGATCATAGACCTAAATGTAAAAGCTAAAATAATACAACTTCCAGAAGAAAAACAAAATAGATAATCTTTGTGACATCAGGTTAGGCAAATATTTCTTTTTTTTTGGCCACACCGTGAGGAATGTGGGAGCTTAAGTCTCCTGACCAGGAAACGAACACGTGCCCCCTGCATTGGAAGTACAGTCTTAACCACTGGATCGCCAGGAAAGTCCCCTAGGAAAATATTTCTTAAGATAGAATGCAAAAAAGCACAAACCATGAAAGAAACAATTAATTAACTGGACATATCAAAATTAAAAATCTAGTCTTCAAGAGACACATAAAAAAACGAAAAGACAAGCAATGAACTAGAGGAAAATATCTGCAAAAGACATATTTGAGGGCTTCCCTGGTGGCGCAGTGGTTGAAGAGTCCGCCTGCCGATGCAGGGAACACGGGTTCATGCCCTGGTCCGGGAAGATCCCACACGCCGCGGAGCGGCTGGGGCCGTGAGCCATGGCCGCTGAGCCTGCGCGTCCGGAGCCTGTGCTCCGCAACGGGAGAGGCCACAACAGTGAGAGGCCCGCGTACCGCAAAAAAAAAAAAGACGTATTTGACAGCAATCGGAATATATTTAATTTCTCTCACAACTAAATAACAATCACTTGAAAAAGATGATCAACATTATTAGTCATTAGGAAAATACAAATTAAAACCACAATGAGAATCCTCTACACACCTATTAGAAGTTAAAAATTTTTAAATAATAATAATGAAAGTTTACTTTATCAAGTGCTTACAAGGAGTAGAGCAACTAATGTCTCACACACTGCTCAGAGAAAGGTAAAATGGTACGTAGTCACTTTGGAAAACCGTTCGGCAGTTTTTTTTAAATAAAGTTAAACATACACTTACCATACAACCCAGGAATCCTACCCAGGTATGTACTCAAGAAAAATGAAACTACATATCCACCTAAAAATCTAAATGTAAGTGTTTTAGTGGCTTTACTTAGATGCATCAAAAACTAAAAGCAAGTGGTTTTCAGCCAGGTCATGGATAAAAATTGTGGTCCATCACACAATGAACTACTGACATATACAGCAACATGAATGGATCTCAAATGTGTTATGCTAAGTGAAAGAAGCAAGACTCTAACAGCTACATAACATGACTCCATTTGTAGAACGTTCCAGAAAAGATAAACTATAGGGACAGAGAGCAAATCAGTCATTTCTGGGATTTGGGGGAAAGGAACTAACTACAAACAGTCATGAGAAAATCTGCTGGAATGATTAAAATGTTCTATGCCTCCATCACGGTGGTGTTACATGACTATGCATTTGTTAGAATCCAAAGAATGGGTCAGTGAAACAAAAGGTAAATTTTACTGTATGTAAATTATCAATCAATCAATCAATCTGGCCAGAAAAGAGAATGAGAGAGTGGGGGGAGGGGGGGAAAGAATCATGCAAAGTGTTAAATGACAGATACAACCCAACAATTAAAAATACTAGATTCTCAAGCCTGTGACTATTAATAGAAGTTAGCTAACACTGGTCAATAGGCCACAATAAAAGAGAGCAAAATGTCTGGTCTTCTTGCTTGAAAATTAAAATGTGGAAGAATTTTTGCTGCAAACAAAGCTGCCTTATCAGAACCACATTAAAGGCAAGATGAATCCTGAACTCATAAAAAGTCTTCAACCCTACTGTCTAGGTGACAACTAAGAATATCAGAAGCTTAAAGTAGTCCAAAGTAGTTCTAACGGTTGTACTATTAATTTGTATACATACGCTTTTTATTTTTATTTTTTAAATTTCTCTCAAGTTCACTTTAACTCCTTTGGACTCTAGGGTCTATGGAAACTGGTCTGATAACTCTACCTTACCTCAGGTTCAATGGAAACATCAACTTGTAAATAATATTTCTGTCCTTGATCCCTTTACTAAGACCTGAACTCATGCTCAGTGAGTTCCCTTGAGTTACATAATCTCAGCATTCTCTTGGGTCAGTCCAGCTGGGTCAGTCCAGCTGCCTCGTTTGGCATGTCTCATTCTGCAACTGAAGTGCCCAACTCTCTTACACAGACACCCATGTTTAAATGAGACAAGGTTTCAGAATTTCCTCTTAAAGTGAAAGGTGATGGTAGAAACTACTTCAATTATTAGTAAGACATATCTGAGAGCCACACAATCCCTGGTTCCTCTTGGGAGGACAGATGTCCCACACCACTCATGACTGAACAGCTGTTCAGGGTTGATCTCCATCCAAAGTACAAATTTGCTTTTCAGTCTTAGGTCCCACAGTCCATCTGGAATCAACCAGTCCTATTTTCTCCATCCCCAGTTTTTGCTTTTAAGCTGAAATGGCTCAATTTAAATTCATTCTCCTTACCTTACTGTTTTTCTACTTCACAATAAACACTTCTCCAAGCCAACTTTCCCAACTCCTGCTGCCAGCCCCAATCTAATAGTACAGTGTTTATTAATCAGAGAACTTCAGACACTGAATTCAAAGGATGACCCCAAGGAAGTTGAAACTCATACTGTATAAACATGTTTACAGGGGGGCAGGCCTTTAGTTCTAGGCTACTCTCTATTAAAGTACTCGGAGGAGTTAAATATACTACACTGTCTCCTCTGGTAAACGGGACAGAGGAGCAGAAACTATAAACGTTTCTGGATCAGGGAAATTAATCTCTATTCCTATCTTGCAGAAGATGTAACAGCACTGGGTAGCCCAACTGTATAGCAGCTCCAGCCTCCCTTTTTTCTCTAAATTATAGGCCTCTGGCACCACCCAGTGGCCCATTTGTACAGAGACATGCTAGTAATGCAACAATGTACAAGGCAATACAGGATCTACAAATATAAATAAGGCAGTCATAATACCTTTTGTAGCCAATAAGCAATTAGGAAAACAGGTATACAACTATGATACAAGAGACACAAGTGTCAGTACCATCTTAAAAAAAAAAAGGAATCTCCTAGCAGTCCAGTGGTTAGGACTCAGCTCTTTCACTCCCATGGCCCGGGTTCAATCCCTAGTCAGGGAGCTAAGATACTGCAAGCCGAGTGGCATAGCCAAAAAAGGAAAAAAAAAAAAGAAAATATAAACAGAATGTTGTTGTAGTTCAACAGAGTAAAGGATTATGTTTAGTCAGGGAGAAAGGAAAAGCTTCTATGGAGAAATTAGCTTTTAAACTGGACTTTGAAGGAAGGAGAGGATTTCAATGGGTAGAACTGAGGAAGCTATCCCATCAGGACCACCATGAGAAAAGACATGGAAGATGAAAAACCTGATTATGTTCAACAAAATACATGGGTAGTCTGGCTTGGCTAGATGCTGGGGTACAGTTCATTAGTTAAGAAGTACAGTAGAAGGGGTGTGTGTGTGTGTGAAGTATAGTAGAAGGGGTGTGTGTGTGTGTGTGTGTGTGCAGGAAGATTTTGTTAAGGATAATAAGATGGACTGAAATGTACAGTTGCCAAAGTTAAGAAGCAATGAGATCCTGTCTTAGGCTGATGGCAGAGGAAATTAAAAGAATGGGGTCAACGTGTGAAACACTGTAGAGGCAGAATGATAGAATTTGGCTCAATAAGCAGTAACAAAGCTCAAAAAATAAAAAAGACAAGTTTGAGTCTGGGTGCACAGAGGAAATCTAGTGCCATAAACGAGAGACTGGCATGTGGGGGAAGAGAGGAATTTGATTTTGATTACGTTTAAAATCCAAGTTGACGTCAGGAAAGTAAGTGGAAAATCAATGTATGTCTGAAATCTGAGAAATAAATTAGGGCCAGAGATACAGGCTTGAGAATTATTTGTACAGATAAGCTTCAAAATCAAATCCCTTGTAAATTATACCTCACTAAAAAGCAAAAATAAATTAAGGACTCAAGAAAGGAAAAAAATCTTGGGGAATACCTATCCTTCAAAAAAAGAAAGAGGGAGAGAAATGCTCAGGGAAGTTGAAAGAGTAACAGTTTTAAATGACTTGGAAGTCAAGAGAGGAAAAGGTTTCAAGAAAGTGGGAATGGTTCTTGTTTCAAATGCTACAGAGTACAGAAAGGTGCAAACTGAGAAAAGGCTGTAAGACTCAGAACTGCTTTTCCATGGAATTACCTCAGGAATGGATGCTGGTTTTCTCCCTATTCAAGTATCATAAAATAAAAGGATTCAGCTATCTCTTCAGTTAAGTCCATTAAAATTATTTCCATAAAAAACTTATTAGGCTACCAATTAATCATAACCTGAGACTCATGTTTAAACAATTCAAAAATGTCTTCATTCATATTGTCATTTGGACAGACCTTTTATACTTTAAATACACTTTTATAAGAAGTACTGATGGACTTCCCTGGTGGCACAGTGGTTAAGAATCCGCCTGCCAATGCAGGGAACACGGGTTTGAGCTCCGGTCCGGGAAGATCCCACATGCCGCAACTAAGCCTGTGCGCCACAACTACTGAGCCCGTATGCCACAACTACTGAAGCCTGCGTGCCTAAAGCCCACGCTCTGCAACAAGAGAAGCCACTGCAATGAGAAGCCTGTGCACCGCAACGAAGAGTAGCCCCCGCTCGCCGCAACTAGAGAAAGCCCATGCGCAGCAACAAACACCCAACACAGCCAAAAATAAACAATAAATTAATTAAAATAAAAGTACTGATCTACCTTTCAGCTCAATTTGCTTCATCACTTGGCACTGAAGAGCCCTGGTTTTTTTTTTTTTTTTTTTGGCGGTACGCGATCCTCTCACTGTTGTGGCCTCTCCCGTTGCGGAGCACAGGCTCTGGACACGCAGGCTCAGCGGCCATGGCTCACGGGCCCAGCCGCTCCGCGGCATGTGGGATCCTCCCAGACCGGGGCACGAACCCGCGTCCCCTGAATCGGCAGGCGGACTCTCAACCACTGCGCCACCAGGGAAGCCCTAGCCCTGGTTTTTAAAGACAGCATATGGTATAAGGGAAAGAAAAGAGGTTTGGTGTCCGTCAGACCTCAGTTTGAATTCTACTTCAACCATCTACCCTTGAGTTTGTTTCTTCTTTTGTAAAATGGGACAATATCATTACCCTGAAGGAGCTGGTTTAGAGGATTAAACACAACATTTGCAACTGGCTGTCTGTACGTGGTAGGCATCTATATTATTTTTCTAGCTTCTCATCTCTGATTTCAGACTGCATTTCCTAGAGAAGACTGGGCTTCTTCACCACTCAACAATGATCCTCCAAACACTGTACACAAATCAACACACAGCTCCAAGTCTATAAAATCTGCTTACCTACTCTCACTGGCCTTTTAAAGAATTCAGAGAACTCTGTTAATACCTTCTTTTGAGCACATTCATGTTCTATGAACTGGGGTAAAGCAATATACACAGGAGCCCACAGCATAAGTCTCTTTAAGTCTTCTCCCTTTCTAAGGTTCAGAAGATAGCCAAGATGAGAACTTCAGAGCAATCATCACAAATGATGATGAGGAAGGTAAGAATTTCTACATCAACTATACTACAAACAAGGAGCTCTGTTCCTCCATTGGATGAATGCCTTCTCTCCCTGTCGGTAACACCAAATGCCCTGTGTTTATAGTTTATTGGCTTTAATTCTACTAACAGTATTTCAGAGTATGTTAGGAATGCACTAAGTGCTATCTCTAGCAACAGAGCTAAGGAATGTTTTATAATAACATTTAAGCACATTCATCTCAATTTAAATCATTTTAAGGAAAACCCATTTCTTAGGAAATTTCATTGTGTTTCCACTATGAAATGATTTATATCTACATCAGAATCCAGTCCCCATTACCAGTTTTTGCCATTCACATTTCAAATTTTTCTTAAATTGTCTGAAAGGACACTACAGAGATGAAAGGGTACACTTATGATAAAACAATAAAGAAAGAGAGGTTAAAAACATCAAGAAGTGCCCTCCTATCTGCACGAGACTAGAGAACAGAGTATAATGTGGGTCCTAAGTAAGGTTAAAAACATACGTGATAATGTGGCAATGCTTAAAGTGCACCAGAGGAATATAGCCTCTTGGCTACCACTAGAGGTAAATCCTATAATAGCTTTCAAGATGGCTAACAACAACAACAAAAAAAAAGATGTGAGGCAAGCATGGATGCTTCACATTAGAACTTGCCCAGACCTCCTTAAATAGTATCCTCAGAGGATAAGAGCAAATATCTAACCTCTCAGATACAATGAAGAAAATTTTTGCAATAACCCAATCCATTTAGACACACTACGATTCATTAATAAGATGCCATCTTTGTCAAATTAATCATTCACCATGCCCTGTTTGCAAACTCAGGGCAGCCTTAATTCATTAGTTTATCTTTGGCATACACATTCCTTGGGTTAAGGCAGTACTTGAGAAACTGGGCTTCTGGCCCAGAAACTATGTCCTGTAGAGGTAGAGATAAAGACTGCTATAAAGAAGTGACCAATTCATAAAATGTATCACACTCTAATTTTTAAAGACCTTTCAAGGACTTTCTTCTCACTCCAAGAATAACTGCATCAGTAAACAAGAACAGGTAGCCCCTTTTTCTGACCAATTTTAACAGTGATGAAGTTTCTTGGATATACTCACAAAAATGAAAGATGAAAAGCTTTCAATATTACTGTAAAGCTAATCTAAAATCACCAGCATTTGGCTCTGAAACTAAGATATACATAGTCACTACTTCCATGACTGTTGCTGATTCAATTCTTTCAGTTGCCTGGGTTCCAAATGGCTGAGGGTAAATAACAGATTACCTTGGCTCACTGATAATCTGCTTTAAAACAAAAAAACTAATTCAATCTTAAAAACTAACACCAATGTGATGCAATAAAAAGCTGTTTGGATAACTCTGTCTTTTATAATCTGGACACTTCCTAGACATGTTTAGAATAACTTTTCTACAGTAGAAATAATCCAGAAATAAATCTATCTACTGAAAACAAAGGTCAACCCGTCACTTCATGATTTTTAAAGCCTGTAACTCACCTGATAGAATACAGGACCTAGACCATGAAACTCTGAAGATCTCAGTCTCCCACAACAGGGCATACTTCTATAGAACGTCTTCTATTGGAGTCCGTTTGCTTTTGAAATGCCAGTATTGTTTTAAACTGGCAACAAAAAGACATTTCTTTTAGCTTTCTCTGAAGACAAGCTTCTGTCTTAGGTTGATCCTAGTCAAAACTTAGGATCATAGCACTGAGGCTGATTCTTATACATTTAACAGGCTGCTGAATAAAATGCCCTGTCAGGTTGGTGGTGGGAACTAAGGTCATAAGCATACCTAGCCTCCCACTGCAGCCACGGTAGGAAATACTTCTTAGTAAGGTGCAACAATTCTTATGCAACACCCTGAAATATAAAATATCTTCAGAAATATAAGAATTTTACAGTTATGGTCTAAAGACTAAAAATATTGATTCACTGTATACACAGGTGTCACCTGGAGCATAAAATGTGAAGCCCTTCTTGGGAGTGGTGATGGTGGGAGTGGGTTCTTACCCAGCACATACAGTAATAAGGAACAGTCAAAATTATGCCTCTTTCAACATACTGCCTTTTCTCCTCCCACACCCACTCTCGCCCTGCTGAACACAGAACTCTAGACCTCATAAATAACACAAACAATAAAATGCACCTCACTACCCTCCACCCCAAGAGTCTTTACCTTTGAACAGAGAGAATTTAGACCCTAGATGGTGGTAATGAAAGTTGGTCAACTCTAAGTTGATCACTGGCCTAAATGAACACAGTTGCTTTCATAGCAATGTTATTATCAACAACTTTCTTAATTTTCATGTGCCCTTACCTCCCTCAAAAAGATGTGAAAGAAAAACCAACAAGAGGTTAAAAACTTTTTATCTGTGCTGTCATATTATTAAGATGGTCCAGCTGGGGAGATGAAATAAAAAACTCTGCATTCCTAACTCCCTAGCCCAGATTTATTTCAGAAAGAAAGGAGACCTTTTCATGGTCTAGTTCTTTGATTAGCTATTGATGAGGACCACTGCAGAGCCCAACAGCTTGGAAAAAAAATGTATTCCTTCTATGGCAAAAAGGAAAAGGCATAAGAGGTAGCTGGAGCTGAGGTGGTGAACAACACTGAAGCTGGAAGGAAAGGAATTACAATACTTAGGTCAACTCTGATTAGGTGAGCTAAAAGAGAGACCAAGAGGCAGGAGCAAAGAACAAAGGAAACTTATTGATGTTTAATTTAAGAATGCATTTAGAAATATACATACATCAACATCTAATATTCCTGTCCTCTGGTCTTGAACTCCCACCAGACTAAACTGAATCATGTTCAGAATACAACCCTAGGTGGGCACCTACAAAGAACACATCTAAGCTGACCAATTAAAAATGAATCTGAAGGGCTTCCCTGGTGGCGCAATGGTTAAGAAGATCCCTGGTCCGGGAAGATCCCAAATCCCGCGGAGCAGCTAAGCCCGTGCGCCACAACTACTGAGCCTGTGCACTAGAGCCCGCATGCCACAACTACTGAAGCCAGCGCACCTAGAGCCCATGCTCCGCAACAAGAGAAGCCACTGCAATGAGAAGCCCGTGCACCACAACAAAGAGTAGCCCCCGCTCGCCACAACTAAAGAAAGCCCACACACAGCGACAAAGACCCAACGCAGCCAAAAATAAAAATCAATTAATTTTAAAAAAATGAATCTGAAAAATTAACCAGAAAAACGTGTTCAAAAGCAAAATGCAAAGAAGTGTAAACTAACGTATAACTTATTCAAAGCTATATCAATGATGTGCAAAGAAAAGAGAAAGTATTTTTTTTAGTGTCCATCTTGGGCTAGGCATAATTTAAGACCTTTATATAATATTCCTCATATAATACTGACAATGACACTAGGACATAAGCAGTATTATCCCACTTTTACAGATGTGGAAATTAAGACTCAGAAAAGTTTAAGTAACTTGCCCAAGGTCACATGGCTAATAAATCTTAGTACAGTATTTAAACCCAAACCTACCCAGTTCTAAAGACTGTATTTTCCCCTTTTTATCTTATTGATACACACACATACTGCCAATAATAATCTTATTCTAGTTCATAATGAGCAATTTCTAATCAGAACACTGTGTGGAATAAAACTCACCAATGTCACACTCAAACTCTTCCTACTACAAATCATAAAGATATTAAGAATCAGCCAGGCCTACCTTCCAGAGCCACTCAGCTCTCCCGTCACAGCCTATGAAACTCAACCACAGCACTATTCTCTGCTACCAGAAATCCAACACCCTTACAAAAATTACGTTTACAAGTATGTCCTAACTCCCTCTGTGGCACTGGCCCATGCTGCTGAATGCACAGGATGATTCCTCTGCTAACCAAGAATTCTTCAGACCAGATATAAAAGAGCACCACTACTTCTTTTTTTTTACCCAAAATTTATCACTGTGTCCTGAAAAGTTGGAATTCTGAGGTGGATTGGACACAGTCACCAACTAAAGGCAGCACCACTCATCACTCACTAGTTTTTAGTTAAAAGCAGCTAAATATTCTCCATAGCAAGAAATGACAATCTAAAGTCCTGAGAGGCAAAGAGACTTGATTTGACAAAAAGCTAAACAGAACTCAGGCAAACTAGTTCCCAGCTTTTAACAGTGTAAGAAACACGATCCGCACAAAGGCAAAACACAAGGCAAATGAATAAAGAAAGAGGGAGATACATTCACTTCTAGGCTTAACTGTAGTCATGTGAAGATATACAGCAATAGTTTAGGACAGAAAGTCAAGAGGCGCAGAGCCAATTAAACTTGTAAAAGTAATTTAACCAGAGCTGGAACAAAGCCAAGAACAATACCCGACTCTTTGGGAAACTGTGGTAGGAATTTTATGACTAGTGGTCAGCACTTGAGCACCAGGGTAGGGTCTGTCTTGCACTCAGGAATTTAAATGCCTTCAACTCCTACTCACCTTTCCTCCTTTATCACTGAAGTAGGGCCAGGCTGAGCTCCTGAGAAAATAGGTCTGTAGATTCACTGAAGGACTGAGAAAAGTTAAAGTTTAAATGGCAAAGGTGTCTCTTCTACTAAACATAATAAAAAATATGTATGAATACGTGTTAGTATTTTTTAGACCTCCTCAGAACTATTCAGAACCACCGTAATTTATCTAATTCTGACTACTGAACAAATAACTTACAGTTACAGAAATTAAAGGAACCAGGCAAGTAATCTCCCAGCTCCACTAAAACGTATAAGTCATTTAAAAGGAAAACCTGAATCTTTTCAACGCTAACCCCTAACCAAACCTCTCAACAAGAAGCCACAGAGCAGGGGGTAAATCCCGGAGAGAACGTGATAGCGCTAATGCCGGTTTGTTTACAGAGACTCCAGCAACAATCATATGAGTCAGAAACTCAAGCCACCAGATGCTTTCCAACTAACAGGGACCAAATGGGACCGTTCTACGGTGTCCTGAAAGATTTAGGGGTGAGGGGAAGCAGGCTACGAGAATTACATTACAAAAGGTACAGGAACAGACAGCAACAACTGACTGCGGGATAATCTTGGACCTCGGCCTTCCGTACAAGGTGCTGGGCCCGAGAACTCGGGATGGGGGAGGGGGCACACTGCGCGGTGGTCCTGAGGTGACGGGGAAACGCAGGGGAAGCCGCGTCCCCCCATCTAAAGGGGAGAAAAGCGCACACAAATGGGTCACCCGACGAGGCAAGACGTCCCTGTAGATTGCGGGGCAGGCTCCTGAGGTCAACACTGGGGCTGACCTGAGGGAAAGGCAGCCAATCCTCCCGGCGGTGACTCAGGTCAGGGGAAGAAGCCCTCAGCCCTGGGAGCTTGGGAAAGGAGTCAAACCTATCTTGAAGAGGAGTGGGCCAGGGGAGAGGGGAGCAGGCCAAGCCGGAACGAGACACGGACCGGGTAGGTCAAGGGGGGGGTGTCCGGCTGGGGCAGTTACAAGCACGGGAGCCGGCGAGGCTCAGCAGCCTGCTTCCTGTCTTGGGTCATCCTTCTGCCAGAGGCTGCTCCGACTCTTCCACGCCCAGCCGCCCCGTCCACTGCCGCCACCACCGCCGCCGCCATCTTACACTGGCCAGCGGCCGCCACCACCACCGCCTCCGCTCTCTGCGCTTGCGCCTGCGCCGCCACGCTTTCCGGCCCCGTTTGCGACGATGTGCTGGAGAAGACTGGGGGAAGAGCGGTCGCGCGAGCTCTCCGCTCCCAACCCTCCTCGAAGGACGCACAGGGGGCGGGGCTTAAGACCAATGGAAAACGGAGCGAGGGGCGCGTGCGCAATACTGAGGAGGCAAAGAAGTTGTTTTCGCAGTGTTTCGGGCGGCTGACTTTGATGCTGAAAAGAAATACGAATTAGACGTCTCCCGGAATTGTGGTGGAAATCAGCTTTATTTCTAACAGGCTGGCAGGCAACCTCCTGGGCGACCTCCATTTTTGCCCTGTTTTTTTATACTGAGAACAAGCAGTTCTCTCCAGAAGATTTTTTCTGAAAACCCCATTTCCTTTGGGGTTGACCTTGTTAAGTGGTTTCTATACCCACGAGAACCATTTACCCCCGAGACCTCCATTTTCCTTTTTTTTTTTTTTTTTTTTGCGGTACGCGGGCCTCGCTGTTGTGGCCTCTCCCGTTGCGGAGCACAGTCTCCGGACGCGCAGGCTCAGCGGCCATGGCTCACGGGCCCAGCGGCATGTGGGATCTTCCCGGACCGGGGCCCGAACCCGAGTTCCCTGCATCGGCAGGGAGATTCTCAACCACTGCGCCACCAGAGAAGCCCATTTTCCCATTTTTTAATAAGGGATTCAGAAGCCTGAGGTGTAGCTAAGCTGTTCAGGAGGTTCTTTCCTCTGAAGGGGGGTAGTGTGTTGAAGTTACCCAAGAATTGGACGGGGTATGTACACTCTGCCTCGTTCTGACACCTGAAGGAAGAGTGCAGAAGGCCCCTGAAAAGGTTACTCCCAGCTGCCAGGCCAGGGGGTTTCTAACCAGTAGGCCAGGGTGAAAGGCTCCTTGTCACCTCTTCTACCGCTACCATCCTATTATAAGTCATTATATATTACCTAGACTATTGCAATAGACACCTAGCTGGTTTGTGTACTTCCATTATTGCCCTGCTAGTTAAATAAAGGCAGCCAGAGTGACCTTTTAAAATGTAAGCCAGGTCATATTATTGCCCGCTCAAAACCTCCAAAAGCTTCCCATCACACAGTAAAAATCAAAATGATCAAAAGGGCCTCCAAGGAAGGCCCTACATGATGTGGCACCTATTTCTCTGATTTCATTTTCTCCCATACTACCTAGCTCTGCTCTAGCCCTTTTGGCCTTCTTGTTGTCACTCCAACCAAAGCATGGACAGCCCCAGGGCTTTTGCACTTGTTCCCTCTTCTTAAAATGTTCATCTACCATATCTTTACTAGACTTGTTCTGTCCACTTAATCAGATATCTACCCAAATGCTACTTCCTCAGAGACACAGCTCTTAACTATTCCAACTAAAATTGTACACTACCATCTTCCTCTGTTCTCTCACTCTGCATTTTTTCATACCATTTTTTACCTATAACACTTAACCTATAATATATTTGTAATCTGACAATACTATTAGAATATAAGCTCTATAAGGGCAGGGGCTATGTCTTTTTTCATCTTTTTAACCCCAGCACCTAGGAGGGCTAGGACACAAACTATCTATTGCCCTACCATTCTATTCATTCTTTCATTTACTCCATCAACAACTATTGGATTCCTGCTACGTGTAAGGCCCTCTTCTAGGTACTCAGGCTGCAGCAGTGAACAAAACAAACCAAGATTCCTGCATTCATGGAACTTATTTATTTGCACAAGGGTTGAGAGTGTAGGGGGAGGAGAGGGGCACACAGACAATATTAAATTATGAAGAGTACTGTAAAGGAAAATAAAGCAGGGTAAAAGTGGGTAACCTGAGTAGGTGTGCTCTTTTACATACGGGGTTCAGGGAAGGCCCCTCTGCTGAGGTGACATTTAAATAGAGATTTGAAGTGAGAGAATAAGTCATACACACTAGGGAAAGAATCTTCCAGGTAGAGGAAAACAGTAAGGTAAAAAGACTTGAAGCTTGAGTGTATGGTGTATTCAAAGAACAGCAAGAAAGCTAATGTGGCAAAAGAGCAGGTAGGAAATTAGTTTGGAGAAACACAATGGGAGCCAGATCACTTACGGAGTTATAGGCCGAGAAGGGGACTTTGGATTTTATCCTAAGAGTACTAGAAAGCCATGGAGGGTTTTGAGTAAGAGTGACATGATCTGATTTATAAATGAAGAGATTCATTCTGGTTGATTCTTTGAAAACTACCGGCAGGGAGGCAAAATAGAAGCTGAAAGACCAGTTAGGAAGCTATTGCAGAAGACCTGCAAGACTACTGCTGCAGTTGAAGTGGTAGGAAGTTGTTGGATTCAGGATGTACTTTGAAGGTGGCAGAGGTGATTTGCTAATAGATTGAATATGGGGTACAAGAGAAAGAGTCGAGATATCTCAGGTTTTTTGACTTAAGCAACAGGACAAATAGTAATGCCATTTACTGACATAGAGCTCAGGGTGGGGGTGGGGGTTCAGAAAGAGAGTTTTTTTGGGAAAATGTCCAGTTCTATCTTAAACTGGTTAAACTGGAGATGCCTATTAGATTTCCAAATGGAGCTACTGAGTAAACAATTGACATATGAATCTGAAGCTCATAGGAAAAGAGACAATTGGTGGTATAAATTGGGGAGCTATTAAGGTATAAATGGCATAGATAGCACTAGATGGGGAACATTCACTTAGTTAATGTGGAAGAAAAGAGAAGCAGTCTATAGACTAAGCCCTCTAATCCTGAGGCACTCCAACTAGTAGGGGTCAGACAGAAAACCCAGCAAAATTTATTTAAAAGGAGCAGCAAGGAAATAGAATTTAAAAACCAAGAGAACAAGGAATCTTAGAAAACAAAAATTTTAAATGTTTCAAGAAGGGCACTATAAACTGTCATTCCTGTTTGAGAATTTGAGGCTAAGATGACTGAAAATCGACCACTGGATTTGGAAACATGGAGATTATTTAAGACCTTGACAAGAGGGACTAAAGTGGAGCTATGGAGATAAAAGACTCTCCCTCTGTGGTGTGCTTTCTGCGCTCACTGCTTTGATAGGCACCATTGCTATTACCATTAAATCAATTGCTATTACCAACTCTTCTTTTTCTTATTTTGGGCGTTCCTATTGCGTTTGAGGTTGTGATAATCATTACCCCTTCTAGATATTCAATCCCACTGATTTCTGTGACACTACATTCCATACTTCTATTTATATCTCTCTGACCATTTATTTCATGAGATTCTCTTCCTCTTCATTCTACATTTTTTTCCAAAGTGATCTTATCCATTCTTACAGTCCAAACTACTATCCACATAATGATGAATCCTACGCCTTTATTTCCAAATCAGGATTCTCCTTCAAGCTTTAGACTGGCATACCTGATAGCCAATGGCACTTTTTAAAAAACAGCTTTGGGGGACTTCCCTGGTGGCGCAGTGGTTAAGAATCCGCCTGCCGGGCTTCCCTGGTGGCGCAGTGGTTGAGAGTCTGCCTGCCGATCCAGGGGACACGGGTTCGTGCCCCGGTCCGGGAAGATCCCACATGCCGTGGAGCGGCTGGGCCCGTGAGCCATGGCCGCTGAGCCTGCGCGTCCAGAGCCTGTGCTCCGCAACGGGAGAGGCCACAACAGTGAGAGGCCCGCATACCGCAAAAAAAAAAAGAATCCGCCTGCCAATGCAGGGGACACGGGTTTGATCCCTGGCCCAGGAAGATCCCACATGCTGCGGAGCAACTAAGCCCATGCGCCACAACTACCGAGCCTGTGCTCTAGAGCCCGCGAGCCACAACTACTGAGCCTGCGTGACACAACTACTGAAGCCCGCACGCCTAGAGCCTGTACTCTGCAACAAGAGAAACCACCGCAATATGCAATGAGAAACGTGCACCGCAAGGAAGAGTAGCCCCCACTCACCACAACTAGAGAAAGCCAGTGCGCAGCAACGAAGACCCAACGCAGCCGAAAATAAGTAAAATAAAATAAATAAAAAACAGCTTTGTTGAGATGAAATTCACATACCATACAATTCATCCATTTAAAGTGTACAATTGAATGGCTTTTGGTACATTCACAGATATGTGCAACCATCACCACAGTCAATTTTCAATCATTTTCATCTCCTCAAAAAGAAACCCAGTCCCCTTTAGGTATCACCCCCCCCATTTTCCCATCCCCCACCAGCCCTAAGAAACTAGTAATCTACTTTGTCTCTATGGATCTCCTTATTCTGGACTTTATTATGAATGGAATCATATAGTATGTGGCCTTTTGTGATGGGCTTATTTCACTTAGCATGCTTTCGAAGTTCATCCATTTTGCAGCATGTATCAGTACTTCATTCTTTTTCAGAGCCAAATATTATTCCATTGTATGTGTTCATCCGTTTATCTGTTGATGGACCTTAGGGTTGTTTCTGCCTTTCGGCTATTATGAAAAATGCTGCTGTAAACGTTTATGTATAAGTTTCTGTGTGGACATAAGTTTCATTTCATTTCTCCTGGGTATATACTTAGGAATGAAATTGCTGGGTCATATGGTTAACTCTATGTTTAATCACTTGAGGAACTGACAGACTGCTTTTCAAAGCAGTTTTACCATTTTACATTCACACCAGCAGTGTATAAAGGTTCCAGTTTCTCCCCATCTTTGCCAATGTTTTTTAAGTTTTTGACTCTAGACATCCTAATGGGTGTGAAGCGGTATCTCACTGTGGTTTTGATTTGCACTTTCCTGATGACTATCAATGTCAAGCATCTTTTCATGTGTTTATTGGACGTTTTTGTCTTCTTTGGAGAAATGTCTATTCAAATCCTTTACTCATTTTTAAATTGGGTTATTTGTCTTTTTATTATGGAGTTATAAGAGTACATATTCTAGATACAAATCCTTTATCAGTTACATGATTTGCAAATATTTTGTCCCATTCTGTGGGTTGTCTTTGCAATTTTTTGATGGTGTCCTTTGAAGCACAAACTTTTTAATTTCGATGGGGTCCAATTTATTTATTTTTTTCTTTTGTTGCTCATGCTTTTGGTGTCCTATCTAATAATTCTTAGCCAAATCCAGAATTATGAAGGCTTTATCCCTATGTGTTATTCTAAGATCTTTATGGTTTTAGTTATTACTTTTAGGTGTTTAAATTATTTTGAGTTAATTTTTGCCTATGGTGTGAAGTAAGGATTGAACTCATTCTTTCCCATGTGGTTACCTAGCTGTCCCAGCACAATTGTTGAAAAGAATATTCTTTCCTCATTGGATGGTTTTGGCACCTTTGTGAAAACTCAGTTGACCATAGATGTATGGGTTTATTTCTGGACTCTGAATTATACTCCACTGGTATCTATGTCTATTCTAGCTATGTGCCATCACCACATTGTTTTGATTACCATTGCTTTTTTCAGGATTATTTTCTTATCCTGAGTCCACTGTGATTCCATATGAATTTTAGGATTAGCTAGTCAATTTCCACAAAGAATTCAGCTGGGGTTCTGATAAGGGTTGCATTGAGTATGGAGATAGGGAGTACAGACAGTCCCCAACTGACAATGGTTTGACTTACAATTTTTTTACTTTATGGTGGTGTGTAAGTGTTAAACATTCAGTAAAAACTGTATTTTGACTTTTGATCTTTTCCTGGGTTAGCAGTATGATCCTCTCTCATGACGCAGGGCAGCAGCAGTGGGCCACAGCTCCCAGTCAGCCACGCGATCACGAGGGTAAACAACCAATACACTTGCAACCATTCTTTTTCACTTTCAGTACAGTATTCAATAAATTACATGAGATATTCAGCACCTTATTATAAAACAGGCTTTGTGTTAGCTGGTTTTGCCCAACTGCAGGCTAATGTAAGTATTCTTAGCATGTTTAAAGTAGACTAGGCTAAGCTATAATGTTTGGTAGGTTAAGCGTATTAAATGTATTGGCTTAAGATATTTTCAATTTATGATGGGTTTATCAGGACGTAATCCCATCATAAGTCGAGGAAGACTTGTATGGACATTTTAACAATGGCAAGTCTTGTGCTCCATGAACATGGGGTGTTTTTCCATTTATTTACATCTTCCTTCTTCCAACAATGTTTTGTAGTTTTAACAGTATAGTTTTGCACTTCTTTTGTTAAATGTATTCCTATTCTCCCCCTCTCCCAAGTATTCCATTTTTTAAAAAAAATTAATAAATTAGTTTATTTTGGCTGCGCCGGGTCTTAGTTGCGGCACGTGGGATCTTCCTTGTGGCATGCGGGATTATTAGTTGTGGCACGTGAACTCTTTGTTACAGCATGTGAACGTTTTGTTGCAGCACGCGTGTGGGATCTATTTCCCTGACCAGGGATTGAACCAGGGCCCCCTGCATTGGGAGCGTGGAGTCTTACTCACTGGACCACCAGGGAAGTCCCCTCCCCCAAGTATTCTTTTTGATGCTTTTGTGAATGGACGTTTTCTTAATCTCACTTTTGGATTGTTCACTGCAAATGCATAGGAATATAATTGATTTCTGTATATTGAACTTAAGTCCTGCAACCTCGCTGAACTCATTAGTTCTAATAGCTTTTTAGTGGCTTCCTTAGGATTTCCTATATCATGACATCTGCAAATACAGTTTCATTTTTTTTTCCCTTTCCAATCGCAATGTCTTTTATTTCTTTTTCTTGCCTAATTGTCCTGGCCAAAACCTCTGGCATAATGTTCACTAGAAGAGCTGATATCCTTGTATTGTTCCTGATTTTTAAGTATGATGTTAGCTGTAGATCTTTTGTAGTTGCACTTTATCAGGTTGAGGATATTCCCTTCTGTTCCAGCCAATGGCACCGTAACATTCCTAAATTGAACTCACCTTTGCTCTTTGCTCTACCTTCTGTCAAACTCAAATCTCTTAGTTGCCGCCACTGTTCTCCTTAGGCTGGATTCCCTAGAAGCAGAGTCCAAGAAAGGAATTCTGTGCAAGTGGTCTATTGAGGGAGTGCTCTCAAGTAAAAGCTGGAATAGAGTGAGTGAAGCAAGATAGGAGAGGGGGCAAGTTAGGCAAAGATATGGGTTCAGCAGATAAGTTTAGCCTCCACTGGAAACTCTTTGCACATAAATGGCACATTTGTCCCACCTTGAGGAAAGCAAGAAGGAATTCTGTACCCCAGTATCATTTGCTGATAACACAATTACTGATTACATATCATCACTGATAATGCAATCCCTATCAGAATCCCATCTGACTTCTTTGCAGAAACTGACATCATTCCATTGGCTGTGGTGTTATCCCTGGGAAGGCACAACCTTCCAGGAGTTTCCAGAAGTTGGTCCTGTTGGCAGAGGGTGATTCTCAAGAAAATGCAGCAGTGAGCTATTAGCAGCTGACACTCACTTCCTGGTAAAGGGGATCTGGACAGGGTACCAACAATGTCTACTACAGTTCACCTCTAGCACCGCTCAGATCCATTTGCTTTGTACATTAAGTTCACTCTCTCTACGCAGTTTCTCCAGCAATCAAGTTAGTCACAATTTCTGGAAACACAAGACGAGTTGCTGCAGTTGGTCCAGAAACTGCAAATGATATTCACCATCTTCCTTCTATGCCACCCATTCCAGATTCATCTCCCTCTTGACTACAACTTCTGTTAGTCTAGATGGCTTACCTAATGGGGTGATCCAGACCTTCATCCCTGAGGGTTCTGAGCCCCTGGAGATCATGCCCTATCAGGCCATAATTGTTTACTTATTCGCAGTTAAAACTGAGTATAGTAGGACCAAAAGACAACCCAGGGATCACATGTGCATCAAACACATTCCTCCTTGCATTCATAATGTAGCAGCAATCCTACCTCCTCATAACAGAGTTAATTATCCCAGACAGTATGGCAACTTCTTCCTTTGCCTGATAGTTTGCTGACATTAGGAGCCCAGAGTGACCAGATGACAGCCATACCTTTAAGTTTATTGAGATTCTTATGCGGTGCCTGGTAGAAGCATCCCCACTCTGAGAAACAGGACCTCCAGACCCACAGAATTTAAAGTTGCAGGGACTCCTAGGAAGTACAAATTCCTCAAGTGGATCACTGGAAGTGATGTTGAATAGGGTCACTCCTATTTCCACCCCTTGGTTGCAGAGCCCATGAATTCTACCTCTTGGGGATAAAGCACCCTATTATGGTCATGTAGGTTTATACTGTATTGTGAAGGACAGCACTCCATCCCTGCTGGCACCACAAATGCACCTTCAAAAGGCCATCTCACTACTGTACCAGGTCAGAGGCTTCTGGGTGATAAGGTATTTGGTAGGAACAGTGGATCCCACTGTCATGTGCCTGTTGCTGTACCTGCTTTGCCATTAAGTGGGTACCTTGTTCCAAGGCATTATTATGTAGGACCCAGTGCTGGTAAATCAAACATCTCTGAGTCCTTGGATGGTAGTACTGGCTCAGGCACTTATAAGCAAAGCAAAATATATATCAGTCCTGATCAGAATACACTGTTGTCTTTTCCAGAATGGAAAAGGTTTGATGTAACCAACTTGCCACCAAGTGGCAGGCTGTTCTCCTTGAGTAGTGGTACTTAACAAGGGGATCAGCATTGTTCTTTGATGCTGACAAGATGGACATTTAGAAATAGCAGAGCTAAGTCAGCCTCGGCTAAGAGAAGAGTCCATGTTAATAGGCCAAAAAACAGCCTCCACCTCTGCCACCGTGGTGATTCTATTTATAAACACACTGTGCAAGAACTGGGATAGCTGAAATTTTCCTAACTAAATTATCCTATCCATAGTTATAATTTAGCACCCTTCTGGTGAATACTTTCATAAGTCCCCCTCTCATAAATCCACCCAAATGCTCTTCACCAGACCCCATTTTCCTATCTTGCTCCTTCTGGGCCTCTGACCAACCAGCCCACTGACTGTGAGTTCATGTATATACTTGCCTCCAGCCACTACTCTCTCCAAAGCGGATGGTCAAGTAAATTGCCTAAAGCCCTACTCATTGAGAGAATTTCCCCTCATCACTGTCTTTCAGGACCACTCAGGAAGAGGCGATTGAGAAGCAGTAGTCCATACTTGGCTTGCCCTAACATGATCAAGACAAAGCATCCACAAACCGGACCTGGATTTTTTCCTCCTCTGTCAAATGGTTGAAGGAATTCTTATGTTGCCATAGGCATGAGCTAAGAGAAAGGTATTAGGGCAACAGATGCAGGTAATATGGAGGCCCGGGGCCCTTTGTTCAATTTAACTTACTTGTGCCAAATTTGCTTGGGCTTCTTCCAAACTGTACAATTTCCATTTTAATATGTATTGCTATTGTATCCACCCAATCTTATGATTTGAAACATCTGACAATAACAGGCTGTTTATATGGGCAACTGGTCACATAGTCACTTGATATTTCGTGGTTAGGCACTGAATCTCTATCAGGACCTAACAGTATGCCAGGAGATGCTTTGCAATGGTAAAACTTTCTCTACTGCAGGAAGCATCACCTTACTCCAGAACCCAAGAGGTCTGTGCTGGAACTCTCCTACTGTGGATTGCCAGAGAATCCACACACATATTTTCCTACCACAGATACCTCTAGTACCATGGAATTTTCTGGGTCTTATGGCCCAAGCAGCAGGACTGCTTGCATCATAGGCTGGACCTGCTGTAGAGGCCTTTCTTGCATTCCCAAGTTCAAAAATATGCTGCCTCCAAAACTGGAATATGCCTACCAAGGTATTTTGCTACTTTCTTATGGTAAAAGACACAAGATACAATAACTTACCTTTACTAGAGAGGATGTCCCAGAATGCTCCAGATCACTGGACACCTAAAAACCTAACCAACATGGCAGGGCCCTGCATCTTTTGAAGAATTTCTCTCTCACCCTCTGGAGTGTATGTGTCTCACCAAGGAATCCAGAATACTTGACACTGCTTGTTCCTCAGATCTGATTAGCATATCCTTAATACCTGAGTAGCATAAGCTTAATAAAGCAAACAAATGTGATATTCTACAGAATATCCAGGTCCTTTTGGACTATACTGTGAAAGAGAGAAAAATTAACATAGCTCTAGATCAAAACCACGAACATAGGGACTTCCCTGGTGGCCCAGTGGTTAAGACTCCGAGCTCCCAATGCAGGGGGCCCGGGTTTGATCCCTGGTCGGGGAACTAGATCCCGCATGCATGCCGCAACTAAGGAGCTGGCAAGCCACAACTAAGGAGCCCGCCTGCCACAACTAAGACCTAGCACAACCAAATAAATAAATAAAATATTTTTAAAAAAAGAACTGTGAACATATACTGTTGCCCATCACTTGCGATTCCAACTGCTTCTGATTCTTCCTTATTAGTATTGAAAGAATATATTCACTAGATCAGGAAACTTTCTGTAAAAAAGGCCAGATGGTACATATTAATAGCCACATAATATATCAGAGGCTGCGTCACTCTCCAGTAAAGAAAATACATCTGGCCTCTTGCCTTCTGAGATGGCCCACACTCTTGTCTGTGAAGTGTGTTTCTCTAAATATATCCACTTTTTACCTATCACTTTCTCTCACTGAATTCTTTCTGTGATGAGACATCAAGAACTTGAGCTTCCTTAAGTCCTGACACCAGGAAAGAGAGCTGATGTTTTCTCAGACTGAGTGTGGACTCAACATGTCTTTGCAGGTAAAGTGTCTCGTTAACTACACAGGCCAGAGATGAAGCTTGTCTGATGTAAAATTGGTTGTGTTCAACAGAAAAATATCAAGACCTACTTGTAAGGGCCAGAACAGCTCCTGCTTGCCAGTGGCTGCTTTTCTATTCTATTTCTCAGAATAAATGTATAAAATCATATTATGAAGTTACAATGCAAAAAAAAAAAGTAAGAAAAAAAGAAAATACATCCATCACAGTACTACAATCAGGACTACTAACTGCTTAAGTTTCCAGCAGTCCATTGTAGTCCATTACATCCCACCCAATGTTTGCAAGGACCAGAATGGTGAAACTAAATGAGGATATGATGGGGACCAACATCCCTGCACCCTTTTAAGTTTTTAAGAGTGTAACGAATTGCTGCCATTTCCCCCAGAATGCAATATTACTTTTTATTTATTATTTTGGCAGAGGTGCGGGTGCAGTTTCAGGGACTTCTACTTGGGCTCTCTGCCAACTACCAAATATGTCCATTCTGATTATCTAGGGAAACTGGAAAAATGACCATAAAGTGGATTTTGGGACCCACTGTGAGACAGACCTAGGCAAGCACTCCATTTATTATCTGACCCTATATTTTCCTACTGTAATTGGGGTGAGGTGGGGCGGGGGGAATGCAGGAATGGGAGGTACTGTGATGGTGCTCTGGGTCCCTGGTATCAGTGTAACGCAGACCCCGTATCCCTGGTTTTCCAACTCAAAAATTTTGGGTAGTCTTCTTTCCCTAGTGTATGATTAACTAAGTAAATTGTGCATTCAATTGATAGATTGAGTCCGACAACTGTCTCAGGTCTATAAACTAGGCAAGGAATTGTGACTTTTCATTGAAGTTACTGACCTCAGCCTTCTGTTCAACCATTCTTGGTCACTCTTAATTATATGTAAATCAATACCCTACTTGACTGTCCATCTATATGGTCCCTAAGACCACCCACGTTCCATTAGCCACCTCCACCTTGACCGTGCTGCCCTTATGGAAATTCACCCACCCTGCTTCTGAGAGTTAGGTGTTGCCATTTGGCCTCTGCTATCAGGGCCAAATGCTAGGATCCTATTAGCCCCACCACTACCAAGGAAACCAGTTCTTAAACATCCTCTTCCATCAGCCTCCACCCACAGAGACAACCACTTCTTAACTTCTCAAACATGCTGGTGACCCCTTCATTAGTGCCTTTCTTTTATACAAAATTTTCCTGAGGCCTTCCTGAGAAACATAGTCAGCAGGTGGGTTTTCCAGTGAAATATACATTCATTCTTGCATGCACACTTCCTCTAAGCCTTTTGATCATTTTTCATATGGTCTGTCATCTCTACTTCATTTACTGTGGGCCATCGTTTCTCCCAAGCTCCCAAAAAGCCATCTCAACAGCACATTATAAGCACCTCATGGGGCCCCTGCCAGGATGTTCCAGAATCATAGGAACATAATTATCACAGTACTAACTTGATTCTTAATTAAACCATCCAAACAATTACAAATTTGTTTTCTAATGTACAGAATTTTGGAACAAAGGGGCACTTCCTTTAAAGTTTGAGAGCAGCATAAACACTTTACAGCTTAAACCTAAGCTTTGTGATGGTTATTTTAAGCAGCAAAGGAAGGCTAGAAAAATACTAGAAACGTCCTTATAGCGACACATTCTTGCTGAAGAAAAGGTTCAGTAGAAGCAACCCTCACATGGAACAAGTATAGAAATGTATCCCTTTGGCTGATGCAACTGTGGAGAGACTGAGGAGGGCCCTAGAGCAGTGCTACTCAGGTGGTTGGAAATTTGTACTGGTCTGTGAACAGTTTTTCACCAGTCTGCGACAAGAATGAGTTAGAAATTAAATGTGTTCAGAAACCTTTTAGCATTTTGTTTTTTATTTTTATTTATTTATTTATTTGGCCGCGTCATGGGGCATGCGGATCTTAGTTCCCCAACCAGGGATCGAACCCATCCATGACCCCTGCAGTGGAAGCTCGGAGTCCTAACCACTGGATTGCCAGGGAAGTCCCTAGCATTTTGACTGCTATAATATCCAAATGCATCATCAGTGGCCTTATCCTGTGGAAGAGGTCTGTCAGTTTGGTGTTGTCAAACTTGTGTGGTGGGTAGCCCACAGTGTGAACTGCACATATGGAACACATATTGGTGGACAAAGGACAGGATACTTATAAAACAAAAAACCTGGTCCTTTACCACAGTTTGAGAAGGACCGCTCCATCTTTCCACAAGTCCTAGAATAATTCAAATAGTATTTTTGGAACAGAGAGTAACCTGAGGTCAATTTGTTCATGTTCAATCAAAATCAAAATGAAAATGAATGGCCTGGGAACAAAACTAAGGTGGCATCTGTTTAGGTTCCTGGCGTAAGCCCTGGCCAGGCCAGCAGAAGTGAGAATGTGTAAAGGAAAACTGGCACATAGCTCAAGGTGCAAGGCCCTTTCGTTCTTCCCTCCTTTTTCTCTTTCCTCATCCAGTTTTTGCTAGTTATAAGGAGAGAATTTTGGCCATTCACGTCCTGTGACCATCATCACAACTCTGCCTGCACTTTCCCATCTCTTGCAGAGGAGTCGAGTCTCAGATTCAGACCCGGGCTCTTCTGTACTTTAAGGTACAGTAGCTGGACCTTCCCAAACAACCTCAGGCCTTAAGAACATTTCCTTCCTCGCCAATACCACAGAATGTGTGGGATATTAAGGGGTGAAAAGTCTTAATCCAAGGGAAAGTGACATGTCAGGAGCTCAAAGTGCCACAAATTTGCTCTGGAAGTTATTTTCTCAGTGCTGAACCAGGACAGCCAGCTGGTCTGATCAGAGTATCCACCAATATGTGGCAGCCAAGGTCTACAGATTCACTGGTTCCCACAGAGAAAAGCAAGGTCAGCTCAAAGAAAAATAATTTAGTAAACATGTTAACAATATATTACTAACATTAATAATAATACTGTGAAATGTTAAAATACAATACCAATCGAAGGGCTTCCCAAATTGAAATATTCAGAGAAAATGAGGAAAGATGGCCATTCAGTCTCCTTTGCCAACTGAGGTGCAGACTGAGCTGGGGAAGGGAAGTGGTGGTAGAACCCAGTAATGCAATGTTATGCTAACATTCCTCACATGGCAGCTTAGAGAAGCTGAGGAAGATTAGGAAAAGACTTGGATGAAAAACAGGCTCAATCCCTCACTCAGAATATTTATTAGTCAGGAAAAAGGACCCAGGCTGCATCCCACCCCCCCTTTCCCAAGCTACCTCCCTGAATCAATGAACAGGATTCAAAGGAATCAGATGTCTCAAATAAGCCAAAATGTATCTGGGGAAGAACAGTAATTCATTTCCTAGACCTGACACTATAATTATATACATTTGCCAGGGAGATAGGGGGGCCAGTGAGGGTGGTGGATGGACTAGATGAGGGGAAACAGGATGGGCCCTTCTTTGTCACAGTTTGGGCTCAGAGAAGGGTTGGAATAAAGAGGTATTTAAAATAGAGAGATGAGAGGAGAGGCAGGGGGTAAAGGAAGGTCAAGGGCTGAGTTCACCCAGATCACATAGCATTATAGAAAGAACAGGGCAGCTACTTGAGTTCTCAGGCTGGAACAGGCAATTGAGGACTCTGTACCTGGAGAGAGGAGAATCCCAGGGCTTCTCTTTCAACCTACTGTGAAAGAGTAGCATTTTTATGCAAAAGCCCCCCCACTTACTTTCCCTTCAGAGAATTCAGGACAGTCTGAAGGCAAGAGGGTGTGGTGACAGACCTAAACCCCCAGCCTAGGCTAAGTTTCTCCCCATTCATTCCCACAGGTGCTGCCCAAGAGAACTATAGAAATATAGAGTCCTAGGACTCTGTCCCTGCTCCCCAGGTCCAAGACAGGGAGTAGACACAAGGCACGAAGACCCTGGGTACAAAAGTAACTCAGTGTGGCCCTGTATAACATTATTTTGGGAGAGGAAAGAAGGTGCATGCCCCAAAAGGGACACCTTCCTTCACCTGGTAGGTAGCTGGGCCTTTGCTAGCAGCAGAAACCACAATGGAAAGGGTTCACAGAAATGATCTGCAGAACAGGCCTTATTCCTAGAAAGACAGAGAAAAAGCCTCCGCTGGTATGGCACAATCTTGGGTGGGATGACAGATGGCAGTGGGCAGACCACTCCTGTAGACGACACTCCTGCCTCAGCTCCCAGTGGTTCTGCTGACTCCAGACGTTCCCCCACGGCTGGGAATCAGGGAAGAAAGCATGTTGTGTTTCACATGATCAGACACTGTTCGCCATTGGCACCTGGTGGGCCCGAGAGATTGAGGGCATCCAGGTCAAAGTTGAGGCCAGGAGGCTGGAGAAGAGATGAAGGGACTCAGATAACTCCTCCTATTTCAGAAAGTTAGAGCTTTTGAAGGTCCATCCCCAGCAGCCACAATTATCACCTTAGGTGAAATCATTAAAGGTTACAAAATACTGGAAACCGGGGCTAAGATTAAAGTATATGAGAAGGTATACTCACCATCTCCCCAGCAAGCTCTTTTGGAGGATGGCCCAAATCCTGTAGCTGGAAAATAAGGAAAGAGGAACAAGAGATAAGACCATGCTATGTGGCCTCTCCTGTGTTCCCTCCTCCACCTTGGCTGGGCAGGGAGGCATCCTTCCAGGACACCTCCTCCACTGAACACGGAAGCAGATAGCAGCAGCGGGCAGACGGCAAGAGGAGGCCTTACCTGCTGCATGAGATCCAGCACCACCTCAAAACGAGCCTTTTGAGTGGCCTCACTATCTGTGGGGGTTTCTGCCTCAAACTGCTCACATATTTTGCCCATGACACTGTGTTGTTCCTGATATTTTTCAAACTGCTCTGGAGGTAGAGATTCTCGGTGAGTCTGCAACCATTCTGGATACTAAGCAAAGAGAGAATGGGTGGGGAGGAAGTAAGTGAACAATGAATAAGTAAGGGCAATAAAATATGAGGAAGAGTAAAACATGAAGGGGACAGGAACATAGGAGAAGGAAAAGCTAAATCAGCGAGTTCAGCATGAGAAGTAGCACTCACTTCAATCAGATCACCTGGCTGTGCTAGCATTTACGGTCACCAGAGGACAGTAAACATTTCTGTGAAGAGCCAGATAGTAAATATTTGAGGCTTTAAGGGCCACATATGATCTTTGTCACATATCCCTTCTTTTTTGTTTGTTTTAACAACCTTTAAAAATCTCTTCAGTGACACTATAAGCTCTGTGATGGCAGAGACCATCATTTAAACTACTCTTAAAAATTGTTAACAGCATAAAGCCAGTAAATCCTCAGTGAAACCTTATTGGAGAAATTAATGAAGTTGGAAATGCAAGAAAGGTTTATCAGACAACAACAGAGACTTAGACCAATTTACAGAAAACTAGAGCTGAAGGATTTCCCCTTCTACCTTAAACATCCTCAGTATGGTAGCTTTATTCTCTTGGAGATGCAACTCCTCCCTAACTCTCCCCCTCCAAATAAATAAAGGAGAAAAAAATAGATGAACCTGTACACTTGAGTTACTCTATCTCTGCAGGCTCTAAATAGACAAAGCAGCTCACAGGAGCTGATACAATGGGGAACAAAGAGGAAAAGCATAAATAGAAGTTCACAAACCTTTTCTGTGATCTCCTTCAGTGACGGGTACAGCACATCCTTGGACAGGAGGTTCTGCATGATACTCTGCATGATGGGGAGGATGGTCCCTTCCCCATCTCCTTCGTCCATGCCCAGCCCTTCCATGGCCTTGGTCAGCTCCTCTTCTGACATGCCAGAGTTCTAGAAAGGACAGAAGGGAGGTGAGCAAGTATACTACCTTCTTGGGATGCTCACCAACCTTTCAGGTGGGAAAGAACTATTTAAACTTGCCTGTAGCAAAGTAGTCAGGCAGGGACAGACTTGAGATGATACCCAAAAGTCTGCCTTTTGAGACTCTGCTGGTGAAGTGTCTAGGAGTGGGCCCCCTGTGGTTCCCTATCTCTTCCCCCTCACCTGAAGGTCAGTGGCATTCTTGGCTAGTCCACTTAATGTCTCCTTTAGGCAAGAAGTGAATTCTTGTTGGGAAGTCGCATCACTGCCTAGGAGAGATGAAAAGAGCCAAGGTCATTTAGGATTTTAACTGTTTGCTTGCCTAGACTGACCTGGTTACCAGCTTGGATATGGAGCATTTATTAGGGAATCACTAGCACTCCACATCTTTGAATACTCTATGGTTATCTTCATAGTTATTTTCATAAAACTACATGAACTGTGTGTCAGTTTGTTCTCCACAATGACACCCACATTAACACTGTGACCCTTAAAATGGTCACTTTTTAATAATCTTTTCTGTTACTTTCCAACTTATCTCATGCTTTTCATTAAACAGGGTCTCATGCCTCCTCCCATCTCCTCCCCCATCCCATGGCAGTGGTATCATAATTGCTGTCAACTTTACAAAGTTTGGTGTCCTCAAGCAACAATGACCTAGGAGGTTTGCTCAGACATGTTCAGTTGTCTGGGGTCCCCTCCTCACCTACTCTCCCAGCAGCCTCTGAGAGCTTTTGGAACTGTTCTACCAGGTGCGGCTCTTCCTCAGCCAACTCCTTCATTGCTTTCTCGAACTCTGCAGTGGCTTGGGAAGCCAGCTCGCTGTCAAACAGTTCCTGGAAAAACTTCTCTTGGGAGGCGAAGAGGGCATCCTGCAGGGGAGAACGTGGCCTAAGTGCATCTCTTACTTGGCACTCCACTGCACAAGGCCTCTGACAAAAGTCACAGGCAGTGGCTCTGGGAAATGCAGTGCTTCCCTCCTACCCACCTTCACTGGACATTCTGACTACCTCTCTTACTAAGAGCAGCAAAAAGGTATCTGGCCACTGAGGGAACGGTATGGAGTGTCACTCCCAATCCAACCATTTAAATCTGCTCTTTTCTTAAAGAACTTCCTTGAGATCCCTCTACTCAATCTGAAGTCCCTGTTTCACAAGGACTGAGGCCTGCAAGAGCACTCAGCAATGTGAGGCCAAGGCACCTCCCCCACCTCCCCTCTGGCCTACAGGGGCCTGCCCAACCTCTGCTCAGAGCTGCATGCCCACTGCCCGCCCCCCCATCCCTTAAGTGGGTGGAACGTATACTTTGGCAGTGTCTCCCGGCGATCTCTTCTGGGACCCCGAAGCATCAGGGGCTGTGGCGGTAGGAGGGGGTGCTGGAGAGGGTTTGGCCTTATCAAAATCATCAAGAGCACCTTCAGAAACAAGAAACACGGCGTGTATTCGGGGATGGATGAGGATGCAAGGCTGGGGAGTTTCTGGGCAAAGCATTAAGAGGACAATCTTTCAAACTGTCAACTTTCCTAAATTTTCTCTTTTTTGAGTCTCCCTTTCCTGACCCACCCCTCAATAAGCCTCCCACTTCCCACCCCATTACCTAATTTATTGTCATCAAAGGGGAAGAAATCTCTTAAGGTGGAACAAGCATCTCTCTCAGAGCTGGGAGGAGAGAGTTAAAACTTCTGCAGAGACATCTCCATCTATACAGTTCCTTCCTAGAAATCCCATACAGATATCCAAGGGGAGCAGAGAACACAAATGTCCTTAACCCCCTGAACTCATTCTGGAGCCCTAAAGGGAATCATCTTTGGCAAGAAAGCTGAAGCCACAAGATGTTTCACCTAGCTCCCCATGGGTCCTGGTACTAGTATGAACTGAGGGACTCCATATTACACTCCATGGGAGGGCACTGAACTCCCTTATCTTCCAGTTTCACTCTCCCTCCCCAAAGCTCTTAGAGCTCCCTCTGGCCTCCTCTCTGCAGACTCACAGTCACTTAGCACTTCTCACAATTTCTGTTCATCTTTCCGCCTGCCCACTCTGTCTGTGACTGAGCAAGAAACAAAAAAATATTCACCTCTTCCCTGAAAAGCCTCTGTCCTCACCACCATTCTGCTTGCCAGACTGTAAGTGTAAGGGGAGGGCAGCGGCCCCACTCTGGGCAAGAAACAGGGCTAAGGAGGAAAAGTACAGCCACCCTCTTTTAAGAGGGTGAATTGTCTTCCCCAGAGGCCGTCTCACCCTGTTTTTCAAAATAATGGGAAGGGAGTGTGTTTGAGCTCTGACATGATGAAAGAACTGGAAAGGGGCCTGGTGAGAGAAAGGTGAAAGGACTGGGAGAAGGAAAGGCGTGTCTTCTGTGTTAAGGAGAACAGGACAGTGCACAGAAGGACGCACTTCGGGCTCGCTAAGAGTTAATGGGAGCGATCCGGGGATGTCCGGTTCGCGGCCCACCGAGGACCGAAGGCTGCTGCCGGCGGGGAGAAAGTCAGACTTTAAGAACTTACTAATCTAAAAAGTAAGGGGAGTTTGGAGTGGGATCGTGAAACATCGTCCTCTGGGTTAGTTTCCCCTCCAGCAAGGAAATCAACAGTCTGGGCCGCTCAGGGACCCAAAGCGAGCTCCTCAGCTCCCGCCGCGAAAGAGAAGGTGACCCAGAGATTATCTCGGGGGTCGCAGACTCTCCGCCGCCGACCAACCTTTGGAGAACCTCTCCTGCTCCGCCCCAAATACCTCAGGTTCACCTAACCCCCTGAAGGGATCCTTACACCCGCCCCCTTCGGGCCTTTCCCATTACGGGTTCTTACTTTCCAGAAGCTCTTCCAATTCCCGGTCGGCTTCAGCCCCAACACCACCATCCTCCTCGGCCGCGGCCATCTTGCCACCTCCGCCGTGCCGTAGGAGGCAGGACTCTGCGCCCCACCCCCCGCGCCCTCCCCCTCTGCCTCGTGCAGCCAATGGCATTGTTGGCCCGTGCCGGGCCGCCATTTTTAAAGGGACAGGAAGCTTCGATTCTTTTTTTTTTTTTTCTTCCACTCTTTCTCTAGGGACGTAGAACCAACAGAGGGGAATTTATTGTTACCTTCTGCCAGGTTTCTTACTGGCTTGGCCTCCTTTCTTTCAACTGCCCGCATTACCTGGCTTATTATTTCTTCCTGAACTGTGGGTAGGCCAAATTGGGACAAACTGCCTACGAACAACCAGAAGCTGTGCATGTGTAATCAATAACGATAGTTAACGGCATACCCAACATGCTAGTTTCCTCTCACTTCCCTCAGTATTTTACTCAAACGTCATCTTCTCTGAAATGCCTTATTTGGCCTCACTAAGTACAATTGCAACCCCTCCCACACACACATATACACTTCCTATCCACTTTTCCTCTTTATTTTTCTCAACACTTACCACTATCTGACATACTATATATTTTATTTATTTATCGTTATCTCCTCTCAAGCCCCTTGGAATTTAAGCACCATGATAGCAAGGATTTTCATCTGTCGTGTTCACTGCTGCATCCCCAGCTCCTAAGCTAGGGACTAAAACTTGGGCACTCATTCGCTGCTCTTTGCTTTCCCAGGCCCTGATGAGGCATGTTTCTCTGCAGAATCTAGTGGATATCTCTGATTTCCCTGCACCTCATTAAAACTGTCACAGTGCCAATAACTTAGAACTCAATGTTGGTTAATTAAATCAGTCAGAAAAAGCGACTCTTGGACCTTGGACTAAGCAAGGAGGCAACTGGAATGTAGTGGTAATAGACCTGCCTTCCCTGACCTATCTCCTTTTCTCTTCGCAGAACTCAGTCGAGTGTAGTTGGAGGACACTCAGATAGACAACTCCAGACATCCCTTCCCTCCTCTGGAATTGTGCTATTCAGATCTGTGAGAATGCATCAACTGCCTGACAAACCTATCTCAGCCCTTGGAAGGCATCTGCTGTTGTTTAATATCCTATGCTGGGCACAGTGGAGGGCAGAGAGAGAAATCAGGACCAGCCCTTGCTGTAAGGTAGTTGACTGGGGATTAGGCTGGAGGTAGGATTAGACATACACACAGTAAGTATGGCACAAGGTTAAGTGTCTTATAAGAAGTAAGGATAAAGTACCATAAAGTTTAAAAGGGAGAAATCACACTAAATGAAAAAAGTTATGTCATGACTTTCATCCTTAGCTTCCAAAACACACACTTGAGTACTTGTGTCAAGCACCAGTTTAGGTACTTACTCTTTCCTTGACATACAGGGCACAGACTTTTAAAATACCTGTGCAAAACCTACTGTGTTCTTCCAGGCACAAGTACTGTGATTTGGGAGAAAACACTCTGGAGTCAGAAGACCTAAATTCCAGTCCCAACTCTTAAATTGCTTTGTTCAAAACCCTTCACCACTCTAGGACTCATATTACAAATATGTAACATTACATTTGGGACTCTAAGGTCCTTCCCTGATTAATCTCTTTCTCCCAAACATCTGTAACATCTATTCCAGGTTAACTTTCTCATTCAACTCCAAACTGCTTACATGTGTAATCTCTAATATGACTATATCAAGCACACATTACAGGTATTTATATTGGCTTTACATTAATATGGTAATATCAGTATGTTAATAAGGAAAACATCAGATGGTAAATAAAAGAATTAAGATGGAGTTGAAAATAAGCACGATTCTTCCTTTGCACTATTTCTTAAACTTGCTTTACTATTGATAAGCCTAACACCTCATCTCAGTATTTACTCACCTCCCACCTTTCACGTATAGTGAACACTGTTGCAAAACAGTATTTTACAACATTTTCTTTATATCACTCTCTCAAGTAAGGACTTAATGGCTGTCCACTGTTTATTAACCAACTTCAAATTCTTTCCTGGTATTTAATTATTTCACATGTATCCATTTTGTTTCCCCAATTACATAAGCTTCATGAGGACTGTCCACTTTTTTCATATCCCTCAGTTCAGAATGTTTATGTTGGTATGCAAAATTAATTTTATAATTTATTTTAAATTTACAGAAAATTTTTGCCATTTTGCCAAATTTTTCATCAACTTGCCTATGGTTACAGAAAGAATGTTTATAACTTGAGAAAGTGTTATGAAAATAGCGTGCAAATTTTTGAGAGGGCAGGCTTAATTTGGGGATTCTGTTTAAGAAAGTATCTTTTAAAGCTAAAAAGATACAAAGCCCTGCCCTCTTTGACAGCAGGAATTACACTTATAGTTTATCCTCAGATTCACTTTCCACATCCGTCCAATGTATGTTCAAGTTGCTCATTGCAGCACTGTATATAATATCCAAAGAATGGAAATAACTCACATATCCATGAATAACAAGGCAACTTAAAATCATTAGTATGCTTCCATTTAGGTATAACAGGGGGATAGGGAAGAACATATTCATAACTGTTTGTTTATACATCAAAAAATCTCTGGCAGGATATAAGGAAGTTAACAATGGCAGTTACCTGTTTTGGGGAAGGCGATAGGAACTAGGTGGCTGACGAAAAAGGTGGGAGGAAGATGTTACAGAATAGCTTTTTACATTTACTGATTTCTGAACTATATGAATGTATTGTTTATTGAAAACATGAATTTAAAATGAAAAAAAGTATATATTTTAATCAAAGGCACAGTACATCACTCTATGGAATTAATCTTAGTACATGACAAGCAAAATTCTGTATTGCCATTGTAATTGCTGTACTATATACAATGTATTACTAATTAATCACATATATATCACATAAAACATCTAGAACAGTACCAAGTACATGGCAGGTGCTCAATGTATACACTCTATAATTAGCAATAGATGGAAGGTTGCAGTCAATAATGGAATAGGGGAACTACTTGCTTTCTACCATTCTCACAGCAATTCACTACATCCTATGAAAAATATGTACTTTAAAAAACATATAGGTATTTATTACCTTTGTAATTAAAAATAATTATTGAAGGAAAGGTATCTGCTTTGATGGGGCAGCTACATGGAGTAAGTAGGAATATGACAGTATCCAGGAAACAAATGGCAAGCCACAAAACTCTTGTAGAAATTTATTTATTTAGTGTGAGAAACAAAATACAAGAACAATCTTTGTAAAGAACAAGTCAACAAAAAGTGATGTCCATTTCTGGAAAATCAAATAGTTTCTTCTCAGATTTTAAGTTTCTGGCCACACAGAGGATATCTGCCTCGGAGTTTAAATGCCCAAGGAAAACGGGGATGGCTGACAGCTTGTTATGACTGAGTAAAAGATGCTATCTTATTTATTACATCTCATTCCTTTCTAACAAAAAGTACACAAAGGTGGTGGGGAGGGAAGGAATAAATATAGCAGGAATTTATTTCACAAATGTTCATCACAAATGTTCTTTGAAAGATCTAAGCTGGGAAGGCAAGGCCAATCGTGACCACAACTGTAGTTACCTTGAGATGAGAGGTCCTCAGAGGCAAAAAAAAAAAAGGTCAGGTTTAGACATTTTGATTAGCCATAGAAGAAGAGAAAAGGACATTAGGTTTTAGGGTAGAGAGAGCTAAACATCAATAATATGAAGGGTAGTTGAGGAAGAAGGAGTTAGAAGGATATAAAGACTAACTGTCTGCGGGAAAACACGGTGCTTAACCCTACACACATGAAGCAGGCCTTAGCGAAACTGCAGAGGGCTGATCCTTAAACCAATCACATCTTTGCCAATCTCTGTCACCTATGGAAGAAGAAATAGAAGAAAGTTAGGGATTTGTGAAGGTGAGAAGCCTAGAAAGCCTACTCCCTCCACACCTCAATGAGCACAGTAGAGTGGTTTGTTATTGTTACTGACTGGAAGGAGCAGTGGGAAGTTCTACCCTCCTCCAGTGTCACTGCCTCAAGGTGTGAGGGGGAAATACAGGAGACAAAAAGGACCAACATGCTAGTTGGTCCTTCCCTCAAGACAGAATTCTAGATGTATTTCTCAAGGACAGTACTTACTGTAGTGACCCTGCAGATCTGACCCTTGAACTCAGGCGAATAGCAGGCCCCACTGAGTGGACATTTCTCCACTGGCTTTCCACGGTAGATGGGCCGATAAGATGCAGCACAGATGTCAAAAGGGTTGTGCATGTCATAATTGAGCTGGTAGGCATCTGTGGGGTTCTTCTCACAGGCAGACAGGATTTTGCGGGTCTAAAAGAGTGAAGGAATATTTTATTTACAAGGACTGAAAGCTGCACACCACAACTCAAATGATCTCATCACCATAGTTTAGTAGTTTCTTTGATGTAGATGCAATTGTACTGAATGAATACAGAACACGTCCTCTGTATAGGTCATATGTGAAGGGGTAACAGTTGCCATTCCTGTTGTATCAGGCTTTCTCCTTCTCTATCCCAAAGTGGCTCCATGGATCTAGACCCATACTCCTCCACTAAGTCTGAGAATTCTCAGGGTTAGCCCTGAAAGGGTTAAAACTGGCTTTCACTGCACAACTAGAAAACTTTTGGAAAACACAAGTCATGGGACATGTATATGGAGGCTAGTGGTGGTGGTGAGGGGAAATCTAGAACTTAAGGACAGGACTGGGTTGATTTTCAGGTACAGAGGACCTGTTCCATATTGCAGGTCACACTCTCACAGTGGTGCCATGTCTGAGTAAGATATTAGTTCAGTTTCCAGGAACAAAAGGAGGTCCCCATGCCAGTAAGTAGAGGATGGTATTTTGTTGGCTCTTTTTGTTGAATGCTGTTATACAGCACTTTGTTTCAGAGACAAGGACCTTGGTCTTCGACTCCCTCCACGTAAGAGCAGATCTAGTTCCCCTACACTCACTAAAGGAGTTCCCATATACCTGTTGAGCCACCTCTGGCTTGGGCCCGAGTTCCAACAGGCGCCGAGCAAAGGTGGCAGCAGTCTTAAAGTTCTTGAGCTTGAAGAAGAGGTTGAGGGCTGTACGCAGCACCAGGATCATGTGCACTGGCTGCAGGTTTGAGTGGGTGAAATAGGCTGCCATCTGGTGGACAGAAGGAGGAACACATGCCATGCTGATGCTAAAGCTGGGATAGGTCATTTATAAGGGGTCACATATGCATTAGAAACACAGCAAAACAACCAAATAAAAACAGGACTGGCTATAAAGCAGAGAAATCTTCTGCCTCCTAGTTATGGAGGGCTGATGAGATGAGGAAGACAGGTGGAGAAATATATCCTTTCCTCACAGAAATGGGCCCAAATTTCTCTTACTCCCCATATTGAGACCTAAAGAATTCAGACCTAATAGTGGGTAAAAGGGAAGACGCCTCTGTACTGCTTAGAGGCCCAGAGGTCTTACCTCACAGATGCGCTTCTGCTGTTCTAGAGACTCTTTGGGCAGCTTCTTCCTTTCTATCTCCATGGACAAACCCACAATGTACTCACGGCAAATGGTGATGAGCTGCTGAGCCTGGAGAGGGGGCAAAAGAAGGTCATGGTACAGAGGCAAGAAGGTGGGGGTGCCCAGCACTATGACAAGTATGACTATGACACTATGACTGCTCTTACCTCTGCAGTCTCCTGTTTATTGTCCACAACAAGAAGTGGCACACTGAGTAAAATGGAACGGAATTTTTCCACAGCCTCCTCAAACTTGCCCACTGTGGTGAGCTGGTAGCACAGTTGCAACCGTTGGATGAGGTCATTAAGCTTCAGACCCACAGCTGGTACACCATTCTTCAGCCCTGCATCCTTCCTGAAAGGGAAAGAAGACAGGATGATCAGGGGCCCACTAGGACTTAACCTCTTCTTCCGGCAACATGATCACAACACCCTACTGAGAAAGAAACTAGGGAAATGGATGCAGCAGGTGTAAACCAAACCTGACAGAGTGCCAAGCCAAAGATCTTTTCCTACTAGGAAACCTCAGCTCTGGGACAATTCTGTCTCTGAGGTTACCATCTGAAATATCTACCCTAAGTTGGAACAGAGAGAAGCCAGCAGCAAGGGACCTTACCAATTGCGATTAGGGTAGCCATACATGGAGGGCAGGCAGGGCAGAGCCTGATAGGTGGTACGGCCTCGGGCATAGGTCTGCAGGAACAGTTGCTTGTAGGGGCCAAACTGGGTTACCCCTACTTGGTCATGAAGGAGCTGGAATACAAGAGGAAAGAAACATAAGATTTGGGCTCTGCTACTTAAAAACTAGTTGACAGTGGGCAAGGTACTTAACTTCTCTGTACTTGTTTCCTCATCAGTAAATTATATTTAATTATAGGATCTACCTCATTTAATAATACCCATAAAGCATTTATGATAATGCCTGGCACACAGTCAACACTGAATGTTAGTGGCTGTTGCAGTTGTGGTTGTTTTTGTTATTGCTACGATAGCAGATGGCTTAGTGTTCAAAAACTACACCTGTTCATTAAGGGGTGCTCACTTCACTGATGTGAGCCAGAAAGCACGCTATAAATGGGTGGAAGATGGCTGGAAGAATCCACCTTACGAGATTACTAAGCCAGACTGAAAGCACGTAAGAGGAAGGCCTTATGAGGCAAGTTTCCTTAGGCAAGACCAAAGACTTCCACGTTAAATATACACCTCTGCCCTTGTGGGTATAATAATTTCCATTTGGTTAAGATGAATCAATCATCCCCCTGGGACCGTAGGCAAGGCACACTCAACAAAAGCCAAGGTAGCTTTAAGACTTACCCGCATGGCTGTTTCAAAAGAGCCTGCCAGGATGTGATCAACTGGAAGCTGAGAGTTATTGCACCAGATCTAACAAGAAACAGAAAACCCAAGATAAGTGAAATTTTGGTCTTTCTCTTCCCAACAGTCCTACTCTATATCTGTAATAGAAGAGTGTCGATATTCTTTACACATTAATCAAGTATAGCCAGCTCAGAAACACTTATCCCTACAGGACTGTTTCCCTGCTTACCTGAGTTGGGCTGGTTCCCTTAGTGGGGGGCACAAAGAACCCATCCTCAGCCCCACCAGCTACACCAGGGGGTATATCCTAGGGGAAAAATAAAGAGTGAGTCATTTTTTAAGCCATTCAAGCAATTTGCCTTGATAAATCTAAACACAACTCTACCTTATTCCCAGCCTCTGTTGGGGAAGAGGGGTGGTGGTTGTGAAAGATGACTCTCAAAATAGGAGAAGCTTTCCCAGTAACAAAACGATACACCAAAAGCGCCAATCAGGCAAAAAAGCTTGCTGCCTTTTCATAAGATGACACTGGCACTACCCTAGTTAATCTTATTATTCTTTCTTTCAAATGGGAGTTAAGCATCAGACTAGGAGGATCCAGACCCCCTCCCGTTCAGGGACCTCAGGACAGGTGTTGGGGGGGTGATAAGGCCACCGGCCTCCACAGGGAGAAATGGAGAGAACCTTACAAGGGTGAAAATTCCACATACCAGCTCAGGAGGAAGCTCCAGATCTTCTTCCACGTCCCAGCCACCTCCTTCTTCCTGTCCCTTGCCAAGAGCATCATCCCCCAAACCTTCTGTAGCCTCCACAAACCCATCTGTAAGGAAAATCCAGGCTCAACATAGATTCTCAAAGTGACACAATTTTAGCCAAAGGAAAGAAAAACACTGGGATCCTTGTTGGTCCTATGGTCCAGCACCCTGCAGAACTGCCCCACAACCCAGTCCCACTCCAGGGAGCCCATCTGCCCAGAACACTCCTAGAAGAACATGCATACCTTCGTCCAGCTGCAGCTCCGCATCCTCTCCCCAGCCCTCAGTACCAACGGTGTCAATGTCAATGTCAGCAGCCAGTGCTCCTCCCTTCCCTACAGAGGGAAGGAACAGAAAGGAGGAGCTGGTTACAGCCAGCTAAGTCTAAGATATGGCCTCCTCTGCAGGCAAACTGTTGCATCCTTACAGAAGCAGGTGCCAATGTTGTGTCCACTTACTGTTTTTGTTTATTTTTGTGATATCTATATTATGCTAACCTGGTTAGCATAGGTTTCACAGAGAGAGGGAATAGAAGAGAGATGAAAACAACTGGCCTTCCTGCTACCAAAAACTGCCTCAAACAATTTCTTACTAACCAGCCTTTGGTGCCAACTCTTGGCATTTCTTGCTGAGATCTTTGCTAAGTTACCACCACTACAGTGTGTACAGGGCATGAGGACAAAGGCTAGATGAGAGGATATGGAAGAAAGAGCAGGACTGGGCACGAAATGCCCAAGGGTCTAGTTAGGCTCTCAGCTGGGAGAAACAAACTAGTAGACATAGCCGAGAAAACAGGAGTGTAAGGGTGGGAGTGGTAGTGGGTATACCCACGTGACAGAATTGAGGTAGCTGAGTTATACCTTAAGATTGTATGTCATGAATGATAAAACACAGAATGGAGAGTATGACTACATATATGGTAAAATCTAAGAAAATACACCAAAATGTTAACAGTGGTTGTTAGAGCCATGGACTAAGAAACATCTCTCTTTTTCCCTCCTATCTTCCAAATTTTAATGATGCCATAATGCTTTTATTTAGTTTTTAAAAGACTTTAACTTTAATTGGCATCTCAGTGTTGCATGAGGCATCACACAGAAAAAAGGAGAGAGGAAAAGGATAGAATAGTTAATGGTACTCTCTAGGACAGCTTTTCAGAAAACAAGCACACAACAAAAATGCTATGGAAGAAGTGGGCACTTACCCTTGCTGGCAATGGAGCCTTCAAAGAACCCTTTAGATACAGTCAATAAGGGCCAATTGGTATCCAATGGCATGATAGGTGCAGGTGGCTGAAGCAGCTTGGCATTAGGGTCAATGTCTGGGATCTGAAAGATAGAAGGTTAAAAGCAAACAGCTCTCAGGAACCATCTAGGGAAGGTTATGGAGCCTCCTTTGATCTCATTTGTTTCTCTGCCTCTCCTGGTAACCAGGTGGGGAGTAACATTTGTAGGTTTAAATAGTCCCAAGATCTCAGAGTTAATCCTGTAATCAGAGATACTTATGTAAATAAAGACTCACTGCCTCCTTCTCTGGGTCAAATGTCTCCTTCAGGCTCTCAGCTTCTTCATCTAAACCATGGGTAGCAGCTGTGAGATAGGCCAGTGACTCTGTTAAGAAAACAGACTTTGTGGTATAGGTACATTTCCAAGTGAATACTGGTGTCCTGATGTCTGCCTCCTGGTCAAGTCCCTGCATAAGTCCTTCCCTTCAGTGTGGGCTGGATCTATTGACTCGCTTCTAATGAACAGTATGTGGGAGAAATGATGGGATGTCACTTCTGAGATTAGGATACAAAGACTATGGCTTCCATCTTGGGTGCCCTCATTTGCTCTAAGGGAAACCAACTGCCATACTGTGAACTGCCCTATGGAAAAGACTACAGAGCAGAAAACTGAGGTCTCCCAGCCAATAGCCAGTGAGGACCTGAGGACTGCCCACAGCCACAGAGCGAATGTGGGAGTGGATCCTCCCCTACTTGAGCCTTGAAATGTCTGCAGCCTTGGCCAACACCTTGACTGCAGCCTCATGAGAGACACTGAGCCAGAGGCACCCAGCTAAGTCATGCTGCAAACTGAGATAATCAACATTTGTTGTTTTAAACTACTAAGTTTTGGGTAATTTGTTATATAGCAATAAATAACTAAAACAGTTGCTTATCCTTAAGATCTATCATCAGTGTTAACAAGAACCTTGGACTCATCCCAGTCTGCTCTCTCTCACATCCCCCCAACCAGTCCCCTTCGACAAATCACGTTGGTTCTACCTTTAAAATATATGCCGAATCTGACCATTGCTCACCCATTCACAGCTAGCACCTTGGTCCACACCACATCTTTCTCCTGTCTTATTCCCTAAGGTATCTCAAGTGCTAGTATAATGCTTGGTATACAGTGGGTTCTCAAAAAATACCCCTTAAATATAAAATGAATAAATAAATGGGCGAAACCTCCAGATTTGAAGTAAAACAATAAAACTCTAATGGCATTCAACCAACCACATTTACTACGGTATCTGCTCCAGGACCTTTTAAAACCCATTTCCCCCAAGATATTAACTATTTTCCTAAGAGTGCCTAGCCAAACTATATTTTCTGGCTGTCCCTCCATTTGGCTTTGAAGAAAGTCTCTGAGCATGGTAGGAGCATGCAGTCTTGAAAAAATGTGCAATGAAGGGAAATCCCTCACTACTACATATGAATAACTCACCATAAAGAGAAAATACTTCCTAAGGCCCCAAAGGAAGTGAGTCCTGTATACTTACTTTGCCCACAGTTCTTCAGGATCCGTACCCGCTCTGACACGTCTCCCAGGTAGAGGGCATTCTGATAATGGCCACTCATGTCCTTTCGGATCTCAGCTGCACCAAGTCAATAAGAGACACCAAGTTAGGTCTTCTCTCTCAAGTTCTCTCTTGCCTCTATTTGCCTTCTTCCTTCCCCCAAGGACCCCTTTTCCCATCCTTAGTTTCTGGGGTCTCACCAATTTTCATCATCTTGCGAAGTTTCTCTAGATTGCCAGTGATAAGGTACAAGAAGGAAAGTTTGTCAAAGTTTTTGGTGCGCTGATAACACATTTCCACAATCTGGTGGTTCCCCTGTAGTAAGGCCACTTCTCCCAGCTTTTCCCAGCAATTCTTGTCATCCAGTGCTTTGGCTGCTTCCAGAGCAATCTAAAGAATCCCCAGAGTTAGAATTAACAGGTTGGAGGTTATTGTGACTCAAAACCAGGGACTACAGTCAAAACGTCTGTCTCTAAGTAAATCTCCCAAGGAACTCTTTACACTTTCAATCCTCCTAGCTTTGTTTTCAATCTAATAGTACTGAAAATTCAATCAACAAATAAGATCCCTTAGGATCCATGGATAGAAGAATCACATCACATTATCCTCCTCCTCAGAAATTTACTTTTACAACAAAATCATCTTCTAGCAGTTGCTGATTCCATAAGGCCAATTCTTGCTTAGCTATCATATTTCCCATTTGCCAGGTTTGAAGATCCACAGGGGCTCCTCAGAAGAAATAAGAAGGAAGTGCAGAAGTAAGAAAGTCAATTTTCCTTAGGCTTCTCCCCATTTAAAAATAATGCCTATAGACTCTAGGCCTCAACATTTAATAAGTACTCCTTCATCTAAGCCGCCAGTTAGCAAGTCAAATGTCAAGGAAATAATGAAATTTTCCAAATTCTATGCTATCTTGGTTCTGTTCTAAAAGTTACTGAATTCAGACTAACTCAGAGCGACAACAACAATAGAAATGCTGGGGCAGAAGCAAAGATGGCCAAACAGCAACAGGAAGATAGCTCAATCTAACAACTAAAAAAATTCTAAATTCCATTATATTGGCTGAAGAAGCAAGCCCAGAATAATGTCTTCCCAATGCCACCCTAACCCTCTCACCTCCTCTACAACAATATGGGGCTTATAACCATACTTCTCTCACCTCAATGTTTCCACACTCCAGTGCAAGACTAAAGCGAGTTTTCTCATCTTTGACGAAGTGCAGTGCCACTTCAGGATATCCCTTCTTCTGGAGATACGCAATGATAGACTGGCCTACAAGTTTGGCGTTCCTTACCATGTGTAGTACCTAGACATTTGGGGAGGGTTAGGGCAGGAAATAGAGATCACTTATAGGAAAAAAGGAGTGCTGCCCTTCTCAATACTCCTAATATGCTTCCTCATTTCATACCTCATCATATTTTCTGTTGATCAGGGCCAGCTTGAACTTGAACTCAGTTGGATCAATGGTGAGCACCCGAGGACGACACTCTCTGTCTAGGCAATATACATTGTTGCCCTTCACCCGTGTGACATAGATAGGTAAATCCAGAGTTCGGATGATCCCATAGTCCCTAAGAATAAGAGTTAGAGAGCACAGCTTTAAGTCAGTGTAAGAGTAAATCCAGCCTGTAGGGCTTCCCTGGTGGCGCAGTGGTTGAGAGTTCGCCTGCCAATGCAGGGGATACGGGTTCGTGCCCCGGTCGGGGAAGATCCCACATGCTGCGGAGCAGCTGGGCCTGTGAGCCATGGCCGCTGGGCCTGTGCGTCCGGAGGGAGAGGCCACAACAGTGAGAGGCCCGCATAGTGCAAAAAAAAAAAAAAAAAAGAGTAAATCCAGCCTGTAAAGAAATAAAACAAGCCTAGGACCCAGCCTTTTATCTTCTCATTACCCTTTTGTCAAGTGCCATTTAAACAATAGTATAGATAGGAAGTGATTCAAAAAAGAGCAGAACCAAATTAATTTATTTTATTCTCTTGTATGAAGTGGGAAAAGATGGGGCAGATGGTATGATTTCTCTTTATAAGCTAGTACTCTAGGATCTAACAGACACAGGTATCAGAACCAGACCTAAAAGTTAAATCTTAAGTTCTGATATATAATCACTAGGCCACTATGAACAGTTAAATCCTTCCTTATAAGTTATAAGTGAAAGTGGAAGAGAGGTAGATGTGAAGACTTCTGATGTACAAAGAAATGATGCAAAGCACATAATATATATATATTTTTTTGCGGTACACGGGCCTCTCACTGCTGTGTTCCCTCCCACTGCAGAGCACAGGCTCCAGATGCGCAGGCCCAGTGGCCATGGCTCACGGGCCCAGCCACTCCGCGGCACATGGGATCCCCCCGGACCGGGGCACGAACCCACGGACTCCCATCCACTGTGCCACCAGGGAAGCCCAGCACATAATATTTTAAACTGAATAAAAATTAAAAGTTTACAGATTAAAACTTGTGGCTATAGCTAACACAATACTTGATGGACAATTTATAGTGTTAAGTGCATATACTATATTAGAAGAAAGACTGAAAATTAATGAGGTCTACATGCTTAATATTAGGAGAAAGACTAAAAATTAGTAAGCATCCAACTCAAAAACTGTATGGTTCTTTTTTTTTTTTTTTTTGTGGTACGTGGGCCTCTCACTGTTGTGGCCTCTCCTGTTGTGGAGCACAGGCTCTGGACGCGCAGGCTCGGCGGCCATGGCTCACGGGCCCAGCCACTCTGCGGCACATGGGATCTTCCCAGACCAGTGCACAAACCCGTGTCCCCTGCATTGGCAGGCAGACTCTCAACCACTGCGCCACCAGGGAAGCCCTTATGGTTCTTTCTAAAGTTAAAACAAAGAGTGTACTTAGAAACAAAAAATAAAGTCAATAGTACAAATTAAGAAATAGAAAACAAAAGTACAATAGAGAAGTTCAATAAAGGCAAAAGCTGGGTAAAACTGATAAACCTCTCATGAAGCTAATTAAGAAAAAAAGGATGGGAACTTCCCTGGTGGTAGAGTGGTTAAGAATCCGCCTGCCAATGCAGGGGACACGGGTTTGAGCCCTGGTCCAGGAAGATCCCACATGCTGCGGAGCAACTAAGCCCGTGTACCACGACTACTGAGCCTGCGCTCTAGAGCCCGCGAGCCACAACTACTGAGCCCACACACTGCGACTACTGAAGCCCGTGTGCCTAGAGCCCGTGTTCTGCAACAAGAGAAGCTACTGCAATGAGAAGCCCATGCACTGCAACAAAGAGTAGTCCCCACTTGCTGCAACTAGAGAAAGCCTGCGTGCAGCAACGAAGACCCAACACAGCGAAAAATAAATAAACAAAATAAATAAGTTTCTTTAAAAAAAAAAGAAAAAGAGGATGAAATGGCAATAATAGGGATGCAAAAAGGGATATCACTATAGATCTTGCAGAATGAGGATATGCATAAATGTTTTTAAATGATCAAATTCCCAGAAGAGTAAAATTTACCAAAATTGACTAAAAAGAAACAGAAAACTCCTACAGTCCTGTAATTATTACATAAAATTAATTGAATCATATTTTCAAATCCTCCTATAAGTACCAGGCCTGAATGACTACACTGGCAAATTCTACCTACCATTCAAGGAAGAATTAATTCCAATCTTATACAAACTCAATGAGAGAACAGATGAATAAAGTATATTATTTTGCTTATTTTATGAAATTAGCACTACCTCAATACCAAAGCCTGACAAGGACAGAAAGGAAAAGGGAAATCACAGGGCAATCTCACACACATATATATACAAAGATGCAAAATCCTAAACAAAATATTAGCAGACTGAAACAAGCAATATTTGAAGAGGGTAAAACATCATGACCAAGTCAGATTTGTATAAGGAATACAATGTTGGTCTAACATTTAAAAAAAAATCAATTTAATTCACTACATTAATCAACAAAAGGAGAAAAACTGCATGACTACCTCAATATATGCAGAAAAGGGGTTTAAAAAAATTCAATATTCATTTGAGATATAGCGAAGAAATTCCTCAGTAGATAAAAAGTATCTATAAAAAAATCTACAGCAAGCTTACATAATGCCAATACACTGAAAAGTGACACTGTAAATTGGGAACAAGACAAGAAAGTTTGCTATCACCGTGTTTATTCAGCACTGTGCTGGAGATCTTGGTCAGTGCTGTAAGACAAGAAAAATACATAAAAGAATAAGCGCTAAAAAAAAAAGAATAAGTGCTGGAAAGAAGAAACAAAAGTGTCATTACCTACAGATGCTATGAGTATTTGAAAAGAAAATATAAATAAATTAATAGAATTAATAAGAGTCTAGCAAGGTCTCTGAGATAAAATTAATTTAAAACTTAGTTATGGGGCTTCCCTGGTGGCGCAGTGGTTGAGAGTCCGCCTGCCAATGCAGGAGACACGGGTTCATGCCCCGGTTCGGGAGGATCCCACATGCGGCGGAGCGGCTAGGCCCGTGGGCCATGGCCGCTGAGCCTGCGTGTCCAGAGCCTGTGCTCCGCAACGGGAGAGGCCACAGCAGTGAGAGGCCTGTGTACCGCAAAAAACAAAACGAAACAAAACAAAACAAAAAACCCCCAAAACAACTTAGTTGTATTTCTAAATATCAGGAAAAATTATAAAATTGAATTTTTAAATGGATACTATACATTTATAAATAGCATTAAAAACTATCAAGTGCCTAAGAATAAATCTAACCAAAGAAAATGCAAAATCTCTATGGATAAAATTATAAAGCTTTATTTAAAGATGTTTCAGAAGCCCTAAATAAATGAAGAACTACTATATCATGTTCACAAATTAGGAAACTTAATATTGTAAAGATAACAATTACACCCAAAATCCCCAAATCACATACAGATTCACAATCCCAACTGAAATCACAATAGGGTTTTTTGCTTTCTGTTTTTTTGGGGTTTTTTTGCCATGCCGTGAGGCTTGCAAGATCTTAGCTCCCGGGGCTTCGCTCGTGGCGCAGTGGTTAAGAATCCCCCTGCCAATGAAGGGGACACAGGTTCGAGCCCTGGTCTGGGAAGATCCCACGTGCCATGGAGCAACTAAGCCCGTGCGCCACAACTACTGAGCCTGTGTGCCACAACTAGTGAAGCCCATGCGCCTAGAGCCCATGTTCCTCAACAAGAGAAGCCACTGCAATGAGAAGCCCATGCACTGCAACGAAGAGTAGTGCCCCCCTCACTGCAATTAGAGAAAGCCTGCATGCAGCAACGAAGACCCAACGCAGCCAAAAATAAATTAATTAATTAAAAACAAAAGAGAGAGAGAAAAATCAACTTTTAAAAAAAAAAAAATGATCTTAGTTCCTCAACCAGGGCCCAGGAACTCTCGTTTGTCTTTTTTTGTTTTTCGCATGGAATTTCACAAGCTAATCTAAAATTTATACTTTTTCAAGACAAAAAATTACTTGAAAATATGCCTTTTCAAGGCAAAACTAATTTGAAAATAGCCTAATAACATAAAAAAAAGTAAAACAAAGTGGGTAAGATTTGTGGAACTGCTTTACCAGTTGTAAAGACTTACAAGACTATAATACTTAAGACAGTGTAGAATTCAATCAGAGACAGACCACAAAAAACAGATTCTTGGGACTTCACTGGTGGCACAGTAGTTAAGAATCCGCCTGCCAATGCAGGGGACACGGGTTCAATCCCTGGTCCAGGAAGATCCCACATGCTGCAGAGCAACTAAGCCCATGTGCCACAACTACTGAGCCTGCACTCTAGAGCCCGCGTGCCACAACAACTGAAGCCCGCGTGCCTAGAGCCTGTGCTCCGCAACAAGAGAAGCCACTGCAATGAGAAGCCCGCGCACTGCAACGAAGAGTAGCCCCCGCTCGCCGCAACTAGAGAAAGCCCACGTGCAGCAACAAAGACCCAATGCAGCCAAAAATAAAAAAACAAAAACAAAAAACAGATCCTTACATTTTTTTAAACGTGATTCATATATCACAAAGATGGCTCTGCAGAACTATGGGGAAAGGCTGGTTTTTTCGATACATGATGTTGGTACAAAACTGAGTGTCCTTATGGAAAAAGTAAAGCTGAGCTCACGACACCTCACACCATACAAAAAAATCAACTTCAGGTAGATTATAGACCTAGATATAAAAGGTAAAACTATAAAGTTTTCATAAGAAAATATAAAAGAATGCCTTTATTATCTCGGAGTCAACAAAGATTTCTTAAATAGGACACAAAACCTGATATCCATAAAGAATAAGATTCATAAACTCAACTACATTAAACTAAGAACTTCTGTTCATTAACGGATATCAAAAGAGAATCAAAAGACATACTATAGAATGGGAGGAGATATTAATATTTGCAACACATAGCCCTGATAAAGGACTGATATTCAAATATATAAAGAACTCCTATAACAAAAGAACAAGGATAACTCATTTAAATAAAGGATAAAAGACTTGAACAGAATTCATAGAAGAGGAAATCCTGATGGATGGCTAAATAAAAAGTTGTCCAATCTCCTGGGGAATCAGAGAATAGCAAAGTAAAATTACAAGATACATTGCACATCCACCAGACAAAAATGAGTCTGACAAAGGCCAAGTGCTGGCCAGTGTGACAAGCAAAGAAACTTTTATACAACACTGGTTGGCATGCAAATTGGTAAAACCACTCTCACATTACCTAGCAAATGTGAAGATAAGCACGCTCTATGACCTAGCAATTCTGCCCTAGAGAGAAATGTATGTGCATATGAACCAGAATTCATGGAAGAATGTTTAAAAGAACATCATTTATAATAGACAAAACCTAGAAATCACCCAACTATCCCTCTAGAATAGAACTGATAAACTGTAGCATATTTATATAATAGAATACTATACAACAGCAGAAACAAATAATCTAGAGCTACAACATGGATGAATCTTACAAACGATATATTGAGCAAAATAAGCAAAATATGAAATAATACATTCAGCATGATTTAATTTACATGAAGTTCAAAACCAGGCAAAATTAAACCATTATTTTAAGACACACACTGGGTGGTAAAATTGCAAAGAAAAGCAAGAAAGAAATTATCATAAAAGTCAGAATGTTATCTTTGAGGAAGAGAGAGGGATGTGATCAATAGGGACCACATGGCAAAGGGCTTCTGGGGTGCCAGAAATGTTCTATTTCTTGACTTGGGTAGCAGTTACACAGATGTTCATTATGTAACTATTTGCTATTTCATATATTTATAACCTATGTAATTTTCTATATTTGTGTCATATTTCACAATTTTAAAAGAGTTGAAAAAAGAATGTTTTGATGCTCCTAGCACATATATGCCAGACAAAGCTTTTCCATGAAGACAGTTCAAGGAGGACTTCAGTATGTCTCCTGAGACACGACAGTGATTTTAAGAAGCCACTTTCTCCCATTCTGTATCTCAGATAATCAACTTACCCAGTGGTGACAGCATATTTGATGTGGTTGCTTGTGGTATAGATAAATACCCCACTCTCATCCCAGGCCCCACTCTTGACACGAATGTTCTCATGAATGTTACATAGAGCCTCCAGTTTGCGGTTACAGATCACAATGGCTGTAAGAGGCAAAGGACATGAGTGCTCTGCTGGACAGGGTGAGTGAAGTAGACTGGCAGGGATGGGGAGGGAGGGACTGGTCTCTAAATCAGGGTGGACATAATGAAGACTTACCATGTTTGGCCAGTAGTGCTACATGGGACATGTCTGCTGACCAGATAACATATTTCACCTTGGAAATCTTCACAGATGCCAGAGTCCTGGGATAGAGAGAGAAGGGCAAATATGAGTGAACCTGATTCCCTTATTCCAGGTTATGACCTAAACTCCTTTTCATCTCCAAATTAATGTAAACCGAAATTTCTTAAAATAATACCAAATAAACATTTTCTGTATTACAGTTCAGTGACTTAAACATTTGGCTCACATTGTATACTTCCCTCTTCCTCAACTCCCTGCCCCTCATTCCCATGTATTATTAGGGACTTGTGTATGTCTGTTTTCACCAATGGACTGTAAGCTCCTTTAAGTACAGGAACTATGTTATTCATTTCTGTGTCCCTATTATTCTAAGTCGCAAGAGCATTCTTTGTTCAGATAAATGCTCTGAAAACAAATAAGACCCTTGTTGTAATGCTAGTGTGTATGTACAGGATGGAGAGTGATCACAGAGGAAAAAAAGTGGTTAGAAAGAGTCTTGGAGTTACAGCACAAGAAGTGGCTAAGCCCAGGTCAAACTCACTTGGGGGAAGAAAAGCTCCCACTAAAGATTTCCACTCTCCCCCACAATATGCCTGTCTGCTTAGGGGCATCTGACATGTTACCGCTTCTGCTGTACGTCAAAGAGCGTGATGGATTCTGAGTCTCGAAGCAGGAGGTTGCCTGTGCCAGCGTAAAATATCTCATCACAGTTGGGCACCTGTACCTTTTTGGTGATCTCATTCTTCAGATTCTTGATCAGAAGCTGAAATGAGTACATAAAGTGGGGTTAAGAGAAATACATGTAAGATGATGCCAGCTGACAATGTCCCTCAGCAATTATTCCTTAGCTTCAATAAACAAAGTATTTTTTTTTCTGTCTGTCCAGTTCAATCACCACTCTACGTAGACCACTCCAACTAAGATCCTCTCCAAGGGTCTTAATAGCTTTTTTTTTTTTTTCAATTGAAATATCCTGAGAAGTCCAACTAAAATCTAAATTCCTCAACCAACCAGGGACAGAATACAGCACTTCTGAGGCTTAAATTTTTGTTAAATATTTTCTTGAGACAGCTTTGCTTAACTTTTTTAGGACCCATTACATTTTAAGTACCATCAGAGGTAGTAGGATAAGAGGATCTACTTCTTATCTATCTCACCTATTTCATTTTTTTGGTGTTGAGGGGGTGGGGACTTGCCACGTGGCTTGCAGGATCTTAGGTCCCAGACCAGGGATCGAACCGGGGCCCCAGCAGTGAAAGTGCCAAGTCCTAACCACTGGACCTTCAGGGACTTCCCAGCTCACCTATTTCAAATTTGATGTTTTTTGGCTCCTGTGTCATCAAGAGTGACTTTAGCTTGGTTCTTAAGCCCAGAGCCACAGTGATAATCCACCCAATCAAATCAATTTTAAGGCCTTTTTTTTCCCAAGGGGTTTGGGGTAGAGTTAAGGAGAAAGCAGCCAATACACGAGGACCACAGCTGCCCAGGGCAGAGTAAGGGGAAAAAAAATGCTCTTTATTCTGCAATACACAGGCCACTGCCACCACACTCTCCAAATTAATTTCCCTTTTTAGTCTTAACTCACCGAATGCATCCGATCTAGGACAGCAAACCGATTGCGAGCAACCCAAACAGCTGTCAGGCCTGAGGACCGTTTCCCTTCAGGAGCTGAGAAGAGCAAAACCAAAGGGCAGGAACATGTAGTAAGCTACTGCCAGGTGACAGAGTCAGGTGCCACGAAGCTGCCAGTCTTGCTGGCTGCCATGTTGGCTTTGCCAGTTCAGCTGCTTCCTAACTTATTCAGCCATAACCTGAGGCTATTGTCAGTGACTTTTCCCCACCAGTTCCCTCCAAACTCCAACCTCCACCCCTGCCAAGCCTCTTTTCTCTAGGCCAAGTGACTGCATTTCAGCCAACACCATATACTGGCAGAAGGACCACCCCCATCTTGGGAGACAGCACATTCCATCAAGCTAACGAGCAGGGCCTCGCTGGCCAAGCTGCGGCACAAAGCAAGCAGCCTGTGAGTGTCTTGGACCTCCTATCTCAACAAGCTGGAGTAGAGACAGAGCCCCCTCTCCAGGACGCAGCTGCTCTGCTGCTTTTAACATGCAAATGCAGACCTCCTAGTAGAGTAGAATGGGGCAGAGTGCTCCTAACTAAATCCAGGCAGCTCTATGCTGGGCAGTATTTAGCACCAAGCTGATGCTCCATAAATGTCAATCATTCACTCAACAAAGTTACATGTTTCTCAGTTCCCAAACATTTCACTGGATGATTAGAATTCCGAATGGGTACTCCACACTCTGGGAAACTTCAAAGGAGATACACAGAAGGATGCGTGGAAATACTACTTTATCTATTAGTATCAGCAAAAAACTGGACAATACGTGCTGGCCAGCCTTGCCAGGCCACCCCTTGACAACCAGGGGTGTCAGGCAATTTACAAAATTAATTATTATCATAACCAACACTCCCATTTTCCAGGGGCCGAAGAACCACACTATTCAAGCCTTTCCTCTTTCTCTTCCGCTGTGCTGTACCTTTATTCCTTTAATAATTATTATCTCCCTCAAAAAAATGGAGAAGATAAAATAAAAGTGGTTATAAGACAAAACAAAAATATTTTAGACTCTATTAATTGTAAACACATGGGGAAAAGAAGGGGATGGGTAAGCAGGACCAAACAAAAAAAATTGGTCAGAAATGGCTTGACTGATTAATTTATAGGGGAGACTTTGATTTATGGATATCAAAGACATACAGGTTTTCTCTCTTTCCACCATGACCACACTTATAGGAGAGTGATGATATTAGCAGCAATGACACAGTGGCACCCACAATAGGACAGAGCTAGCAAAATATTTCTCAGAATCTGTTGATTCGGTCTAAAATATCATGAAAGTATGGTACTAAAAGTGGGGACCTGAGGAACAAACCTCTGACCTACAAACCAACTGGAGGGAATACACTAAAAGGAGCATAAGTGAGACTCAAATCTATTCTGAGAATGTTTTGTCAGCAAGTTCTAGCAGAAAGGACTAAAAAGGGATGGTGGTGATGGAAGAGGTAGGCAGGGGTCTCAGCTGGATCCGGGATCCCTGGTGCGGTGAGAGGCTGTTAACAGCCTCATCTTTCTGACATGCAAAAGGAAGCAAATCGGATCTGGATATGGATAGGAGAGCATAAATCCCTAGTCCCAGGATGAGACACTGCAAGATTGGAACCATGTTTTTAAATAAATGAAACTACCAGGGTGAAAGTCACATCAGCTGACAATAAACTAGGATAACATGCTGTGCTGAAAGAGAAAATGGAGAGTTTCTAATAACCAAATTATAAAATATATATATCTAGTTGGAGTAATAAAATGGAGAAGGAACATGAATATTTCACACCACAGTTGCCTCTGATGCAACTGTCAGCAGCACCTGCCAACAGACATGAGTGATGTGGCCATGGCCTAGGGACAGAATGTGAAAAACTTGAAGAGGAGTGATGATATGGGTGAGGAAAGCTAGGAGCAGAGTCGGGTATACAAAGAGAATGCCTACCATCAGGATTCTGGGAGTCGGCATCCTTGGGGATGGTGTACAAGTCATAGGTACTATTCTCTAAATTACTGGCTCTCTGTAGAGGAAAGGGAGGAATTGTTAGTAAGAGAGCACCCAAGATACCAGTTTACTCTGACATAGAAAACAGCACCATTATACAGACAGCAACCTGAAACTATACTTTTCACACCTTTCACTCAGAAGGCATTTGAACGTTTCTACAGCTAAAAATTATAGGGCTCGTTGCCAAAGAATTCAGCATTCATGTCACCTTATTTTTCTTTTATCTTCCAAAGATGTAGATATCTTTTGAATGAAAGCAAGGACTGCTCTCTATTCCACAAATTAACAGACTAAGACCCCAATATTCCAGTGCCCCACCTGAGTTTATTCATCAACTTAAAAGTCTGTTTGAAGGTAAAAAAAAAAGACATCAAAGAAAAAACATTAAAGAAAAGTGCCAGGAGGAAAATATGGGGCTGTTAGATATTGAAGAAGAACTGGGATCAGACACTAGACGTCATATCGGGAAAGACAGGTTTTCATTCTTCTGACTTGGCAATGAAGGCACTAAAATTAGAATGCCATTTCTTTCTTTTTTTTTTTTTTTAATTGTATGGCAAGAAATGTGGAGGGCTACTTGATGACCCCCAAAGGTAACACCACTGAAAGGAACTCTTCTCAAAATCAGCTCTACTATTTTCACCCAAATGGAGGGAATCAAGATAAGCATCTCCTTTGAATAGGATATAGTCCCAAACATTCTTTCAAATTACTTTCCGTGATTTGGGTGATTCATCCCAACGCTCCATTAAGTTTAGAAGTTGTTAGCCATATGAAAGATGTAAGTACACAAACCCTTAACATGTTTATGACAGCTGAAGCCTACCTGGTTTGAGCCTCTGTTTACTGTTTCAGCTCTCTCAAAATGACCATTAAATGGTTTCAAAGAAGCCATTAGAGATCCTCTAAGGGCATGAGAAAGAGACCTATGGGAAATGAGGAGATCCTAGGAGGTTTACTTACTGTACACAGTAGGACTGCATTTTCTGCTGGATTGTACGACATGTTGAACACTGGAAACTTGGAACCACTAGAGATATATATATACAAAAAACAGAGAAATTAGTAAAAAGATATAATGACAATAGGAAAAAAGGAATTACTCCTACACCTCCTACTTACCTCATCTTTACAGATATACTTATCATTTTTATAATCAGAAATAAAAATAAATGAATGTTGCATCTATTTCTTCCTTCCTTTAAGGCTTAGGGACTCCCCTATTTCAGCTTTGAGCATAGAGTTTTAAAAAAGCACACCTAGTACAAGTCTACTTATTCAACAGAAGGTATGGCTAGCACTCACTGTAGTGAGTGGGATTGATTCTTCTTGGGTACAAATTCCTACACATAATTGCAGTGGATACCACAGAGTAACATGATGTGATTTGTCTCTGGCTAGTTTCTCCTGTCCCTTGGAGTGATAACACAAACCGATTTTTTTATTGTAGTAACGCTGGAGGGTGGTTATCAAACCCTTATGCCAAAGCCTGCCACCATGAATGTTTCAGCATGCTGATACATCTGGCTTTCCAAGAGGATAGTTCCTTTTGCCAGGCACCCTAGATATTATCATATCTTCAGAGTTAAGAGTTTCCAGAGACATCTATTCTGGTTTAGAGTTGCATGCATTTTGCTGAAAAGCAAAGGGAGAGGTATAGAAAAAAAATGCTAAATAAAGGCAAAGAGGCCTGTCACCAAGTTGGGCTACTCTCAACCAGGAAACTTTCCCTGGTTTTCAAGACACCTGGCAAGCTTGGCAATATGATTTCCTTTCCACAGGGTCTCTAGCATTGTCAGCAGGGAAGCCCCCATTGGCCTCATGGCCACCACCACGCTCCTGGGGATTCTATCTGTGACAGGAGATGAGATCCAAAACGTTGTTAAAAGAACAGACTCCAGTTTGTGAGTATTGTTTCATGGTAACAGATGAGACACTTTGGAGGGAAGAAACAAGTCTGATTTACCTCCGCAACTGCATCACAGCTACATCTTTGGAGCTGTTGAAATCCAACTGACGTAAGAATCGGTCCTTGACATAATGAAGCATATTGCCATGAACAGCATAGGCTGGCCGTTCCCGTTCCAGTTTAAATACAATCATGCCACCATCATGGCCTGGGCCACAGGGAAAAGGGAGGAAGAATTAGCTGTAGGCAAGAAAGAAAACTGGAAACAGGAGATACACAAAGATGACTACTGTATATGTATGCTAAAAACAAAGTTAAGACACCTAAATGCATTCTTTATTTGCCTAAATTCTCACAATTCTTGGAATCTTTATTCAAGTAAACACCTGTAAATCATTTACCAATACTCACTCTATCATACTGCCACATTAGACAAAACCTCCTCTATGTTCTCCTAACTGCTTTGTACAAACCTCCGTCACAGCACGTACCATTCTGCACTGTAATTGTTTAGGTATATCATCCCCAGTATACACTGAGCTCCCTGAAAAGAGAAATTACAATAATTTCCATCCTTCCCCAGTCACTATCAAATAACAAACATAAAAAGTAAGTGCTGAACAAATGGATGCTAGTTTAAAAAGCCTTTCTGGTTCTGTTTTTTAAAAATGTTTTGCTTTTCCCTACTAACATTATCCATCACTCAGAAAAACCTTCAGTCTTTGTCCTCCTAGTATACACTCCACACATAAATCAGATCATGTCACTTCCCTACCCAACACCTTCCAATGGCTTTCCATTCTTTCAGAATAAAGTCTTAAATTCTAATGGCCTACAAGGCAATGCCCAATCTGGCTTGGTCTTACCTCCTATTACTTAGCCCCTTACTGTGCTCCAGCTGGCCACTCTGATGTTCCTCAAACATGTTAAACATTTCTCATATCACGGTCTTTGCATTTGCTGTTCCCACTGTCAATGTATTTATCATTCTCCTTCACTTTCCTGAACACCCAATATAAAGCAGCAGTCCCTACACTCTTCCCTCTCTATCCCACTTACTTTTGCTTAACTTTCTTTTAAAGCAGTTTTCACCATACATTGTTTTATATATTTATTGTTTTATGGGTCTACCTCCCTTCACTACAAATAAAAGTTCCATGGCCTCAGGTGTAGTGCTTTCCAGGGACTGCCCCACGCCCACTCCAGCTCCAGGTACTCCACCAAGAGACCACACTCCCCAGGGACTATGCCTGCCCAGATGCACTCCAGCCCCAGCAAGCCTGCCAAAGCTGCCAGGTGCAAACAATCTACACAGGAATGCTTTCACCCGTTAAGGCCACTCCTTAAAAGACCAGGAGAGGTAGCTGTTTTGCTTAAATTCATAGAAACAAAAAGTCAAACAAAAGGGAGACAGAGGAATATGTTCCAAAAGAAACAACAAAATAAAGCCCCAGAAAAAAACCCTAATGAAACAGAGATAAGTAATTTATCTGATAAAGAGTTCAAAGAAACAGTCATAAGGATGCTAACCAAACTTGGTTGAAGAATGGAAGAATTCAGTGACAACTTCAACAAAGACTTAGAAAATGTAAGAAAGAACCAATCAAAAGTGAAGAATACAAAAACAGAAAAAATATGCTAGAGGGAATCAACAGCAGATTAGATTATATGGAAGAACAGATGAGCAATCTGTAAGACAGAACAGTGGAAATCACCCAATTGTAACAGCAAAAAGAAAGAATTTTTTTTTTAAATGAGGAGAGTTAAGGGACTTCTGGGACAACATCAAGCATACTAACTTTCACATTATAGGATTCCCAAAGGAGAAGAGAGAAAGGGACAGAAACCGTATTTGAATAAATAATGGCTGAAAAGTTTCCTAACCTGAGGAAGGAAGTAGATATCCAGGTCCAAGAAGCACAGAGATTCCCAAATAAGATGAACCCAAAGAGATCCTCACCGTGACATATTATAATTAAAATGGCAAGAGTTAAAGATAAGGAGAGAATCTTAACCCATTATTGGCCGGGGGATTTTTGCAGAAACTGGTGCCTGTGGCCAGCGATTTGTTACGTAAGTGAATACTGAAACATCCACGTTTGAGTATAATTATCAACAACTGTTTTTGCACTTAATGTATTTTTTTGAAACTTTGTACATGTCTTACTAAAGCATTCTAATATTTCATTAGAGTGTGATAGGCAGTACAGCAGGCACCTCTGTGCAGGGGAACAGAACATCTATTACAAATATATCCTGTTTCACTGTGCTTTCCCCTGGAAGAGCAGACTCTACATTTTCTGGCGGCATTGTTTTTTTAAATTTTATTTATTTTTGGCTGCATTGGGTCTTCATTGCTGCACACGGGCTTTCTCTAGTTGCGGCAAGTGGGGGCTACTCTTTGTTGCAGTGTGCAGGCTTCTCATTGAGGTGGCTTCTCGTTGCAGAGTACAGGCTCTAGGTGCTTGGGCTTCAGTAGTTATGGCACGCAGGTTCAGTAGTTGTGACTTGAGGGCTCTAGAGCGCAGGCTCAGTAGTTGTGGTGCATGGGCTTAGCTGCTCTGCGGCATGTGGGATCTTCCCAGACCAGGGCTTGAATCTGTATCCCCTGCACTGGCAGGCAGATTCTTAACCACTGTGCCACCAGGGAAGCCCCGCAGCATTTTTTTTTAGTCATGTGGGTATTATTTCCTCTAGAATATGTTCTTTTATTTTACCTGATAGTTGACAAGGTGGATCTTTGTGGAGGGCTCTTTTAGAAACACCACAAGAAGGACCAGGTGCGGGACTACCACTATATTCACCAGAATGGTCAATTACCCATTCTCTAGCTACTGCTAACAAAAATTGCTTGTAAGTCATTTTATTCTGTGAATTAAGGCTACAATAAATTTTAAATGCATTGAATAAACTGCAATACTGAAATAGCAACCCACTTTCTTAAACCATTTTCAAGTTTTCCAGAGGATATTGCAGTTTGCCAGGTATTGACTGGATCAATCAACTCCTTTCATAGATTTATTATACTCTAATATACAAGTGGGCTTAGTCATCTGATGGTCAGTCCTCCTGTCTTCTTTTCCTGTAGATGCTATGGAGGCATAATGAATAGTTGTCACCATGCAGACTAGCCTTTTGTCTTTCCATATAAGAAAAATCACTTTTCCCGTCCATAAGAATGTCATTTCTTCCCTCTGTAGATTTTTACGTTTCTCTTAATTGGTTTGGTAGACCATGATTCTCTCTTATAGTCCCACAAACTCTGATTTTATTTTTCAACAATATTTCAGATGTGGACACACTGTTGTAACAATTGTCTTGGTAAATACGGTGCCATGAACCAAGATAAGGCTGTTATAAGATTGTTTCTTGTAGTTTCTATCCTTCACCCATGTAAATCTCAAGGTTGCATATATACCCAGTTTCACTTTTGTTAACCATCCTGACCAAACTTATTTTGTAAGTTTTCTGGGATTATAGGTTTTGAATCTGAGTCGTCCTCTCCACTTTATCACTGCCTCATCAAGCGATAGCTCTTGTTTGGGTATACAGATCGATGGAAATTTTTGTAGAAAATAATCCAAAAGAGGTTTAACTTTTGAACCTCTGTCTGCAGGAAGTGGAGTTTCTGAGTTATTGTTAAAGTGAAGAAACATCATTATTTTTTCGAACCTTCTTCTCGTCATAATCTTTGGCAAGATAGGTGTTTCAAGTAAGGGATCAGTCGGCCAATATTCTTTCCAGTATGACTTTCTTATTTGTCCCATCAAAATTATTAATCCATGGAAGCAACCTAAACGCCCATTGACAGACGAGTGGATAAAGAAGATGTGGTACATATACACAATGGAATATTACTCAGCCATAAAAAGGAATGAAATTGGGTCATTTGTAGAGACGTGGATGGACCTAGAGACTGTCATACAGAGTGAAATAGGTCAGAAGGAGAAAAATATCATACATGAACGCATATATGTGGAATCTAGAAAAATAGTACAGATGAACCGGTTTGCAAGGCAGAAATAGAGACACAGATGTAGAGAACAAACGTATGGACACCAATGGGGGAAAGTGGCTGGATGGAGCGGTGGTGGGATGAATTGGGAGATTGGGATTGACATATATACACTAATATGTATAAAATATATAACTAATAAGAACCAGCTGTATAAAAAAATAAAATAAAATAAAATTCAAAAAATAAATAAAGGAAGCTTCATACCTCTTAAAAAATTATTAATCCAAGAAACTTCTTCATGTCACTATTGGTTACATCAGTCCATTTTAAAGCCTTATCATACTTTTTATATGCTTTTTCATTCTGTTGGTGATATCAGTTTGTTTGAGAAGCAACCAACTCAAAAAAGTTGTTACCAAAAATTAATTCTGTTATTTCACTAACACTTTGCAAATTATTACATTCAATAGTTACACCTGACACACCTGTAAAGTCTTCTAATTTTTATGAAATGTTGTCTGCAATCCACTCTTCTGCAGAAGCAAGGGAGCATTCTCCAGCACCATGAGTTTCATTTTCACTTTCCATATCAGAATCAATCACTAAGTTTTTTTGTCTTTTTGTTGGTCTAACATTCACATTGTCTGAATCAGAACTATATTCTGAAGAACCATCATCTTCTGAGACACTAGTATATATGTCACTTGGACAATCAGAGAAAGTATCTGCATAAAATTCACCGAAAAATTCTTCTTCACTCAAAATCTTGCGATGCATCATTTTTGAAAATTTTATGGTAACAAACTTGTGTTTATAATATACACAAGGTTGGAACAAAAACCTAATGGAGCAAAATGCAAATGGTATCGACAAGTTGTATAATGAACGCTTGATCAATTTTAAGCTCTAACAACTTTGCATGGTGATGTTAATTGTATCACTCTCTAAAAACGTATTGATACGTCTCCAGTCAATAACATTCAGGTAACAAAAGATGTATTAATACATCTCTGGTCAATAATGTGTTAAAGGCAGCAAGAGAAAAACAACTAATCACATACAAGGAAAACCCCATAAGACTCTCAGCTGATTTTTCAGCAGAAACTTTACAGGTCAGAAAGGAATGGCAGGATACATTAAAATGCTGAGAGGAAAAGACTTACCACTTAGCATCTATCCAGCAAGGTTATCATTCAGAATTGAAGGAGAAAGAGTCTCTCCGACAAGCATAAACTAAAAGAGTTCACTACTAAACCAGCCTTACATGAAATGTCAAGGTCTCCTTTAAGCAGAAAAGAAAAGGCAACAACTAGAAATAAGAAAATATATGAGGGACTTCCCTGGTAGTGCAGTGGTTAAGAATCCACCTGCCAATGCAGGGGACACGGGTTCAAGCCCTGGTCCAGGAAGATCCCACATGCTGCAGAGCAACTAAGCCCGTGTGCCACAACTACTGAGCCCACGCTCTAGAGCCAGCGAGCCACAATCACTGAGCCCATGTGCCACAACTACTGAAGCCCGCACACCTAGAGCCCATGCTTCACAACGAGAAGCCACCGAAATGAGCAGCCCATGTACCGCAACGAAGGGTAGCCCCCACTCACCGCAACTAGAGAAAGCCCATGTGCAGCAATGAAGACTCAACACAGCAAAAAACAAATTTAAAAAAAATTTTATAAGATAAAAAAAAAAAGAAAATACATCAAAGGAAAAATCTCACTGATAAAAGCAAATACATAGTAAAGGCAGTGGATCAGCCACTTAAAAAGCTAGTATGAAAGTTAAAAGACCAGAGAACAGTTGACCCTTAAACAACATGGATCTTAACTGCACTGGTCCACTTACAGTTCTCTTTCACTAAATATGTACAATAATACTACACAGTCCACTGCTGGTTGAATCTGCAGATATGGAACCACAGGTACAGAGAGTCAACTGTAAACTTATATGCACATTTTAGACTGCACAGAGGGTCAGTGTCCCTAACTTCCATGTTGTTAAAGGGTCAAGTGCAGTATAATCAACTATAATTACAAAAAATAGTTAAGGTATACACAAAATAGAGATATAAACTATGAAATAAAATACATAAAATGGGGTACATGTAAAAATGTAGTGCTTTTACAATGCCTTTGAACTTAAGTGACTATCAGCTTAAAATAGACAAATATATATACACAGTTCAATATTTATGAAATTCATGGGAACCACAAACAAAAACTTACAATGGATAGACAACAAATAAAGAGAAACAAATCCAAATGTAACACTAAAGGAATCCATCAAACCACAAGGGAAGAAACCAAGAGAACAAGACAGGAACAGAGAAGAACTACAAAAACAACCAGAAAAAAATTAACAAAATGTCAAAAAGCACATACCTATCAAAAATTACTTTAAAGGTAAATGGACTAAATGCACCAACCAAAAGACTTACAGTGGCTGAATGGATTAAAAAAATAAGACCTATCTATATGCTGCCTACAAGAAACTCAAGTCAGATCTAAAGATACACATAGACTGAAAGTGAAGGGATGGAAAAAGATATTTCATGCAAATGTGAAAGAAAAGAAAGCTAGGACATTACTCATATCAGACAAAATAAACTTTAAAACAAAGATCATATCAAAAGGCAAAGAAGGGCATTACATAATGATAAAGGGGTCAATCCAACAAGAGAATATAACATTTGCAAACATTTATACACCCACCATAGGAGTACCTAAATATATAAAGCAAATATTAATAGAAATAAAGGGAAAAATTGACAATAACACAATAATACTAGGGGACATTACACCCTACTTACATCAATGGACAGATCATATCAACAAGGAAACACTGGCCTTAAATGACACATTAGACCAGATAGAATTAATAGAGAGAGAACAGTCCATCCAAAAGCGGCAAAATACATTATTTTCAAGTGCATATTGAACATACTCCAGGACAGATCTCATGCTAGGCTACAAAACATGGCTTGATAAATTTAAGACTGAAATAATTTCAAGTGCTTTTTTCACCAAAACAGTATGAAACTAGAAATCAACTACAAGAAAACTAGAAAAAACACAAACATGTGGAGACTAAACAACATGCTACTAAACAACAAATGAGTCAACAAAGAAATCAAAGAGGAAATCAAAAATACCTGAAGACAAATGAAAATGGAAACACAAGTGTTCAACATCTATGGGACATAGCAAAAGCAGTTCTAAGAGGAAGTTCATAGTGATACAGTCCTACCCCAAGAAACAAGAAAAATCTCAAGCAATCTAAAAGTAGATTTAAAAAAAAAACAGGGCTTCCCTGGTGGTGCAGTGGTTGAGAGTCCGCCTGCCGATGCAGGGGACACGGGTTCGTGCCCTGGTCTGGGAAGATCCCACATGCCGTGGAGCAGCTGGGCCCGTGAGCCATGGCCGCTGAGCCTGCGCATCCGGAGCCTGTGCTCCACAACGGGAGAGGCCACAACAGTGAGAGGCCCGTGTACCGCATTAAAAAAAAAAAAAGAAAAAATGAAGAACAAGCAAAGCTCAGTGAGTATAAGGAAGAAATGATAAAGATTAGAGCAGAAATAAATGAAATAGAGACTAAAAAAACAATAGAAAATACAATGAAACTAAGAGTTGGTTCTTTGAAAGATAAAATCTACAAACTTTTAGCCAGACTCATTAAAAAAAAAAAGAGAGCTCTAATAAAATCAGAAATGAAAGAGGAGAAATTACAACTGACAGCACAGATATACAAAGGACTGATTGTAAGAGAATACTACAAACAATGATATGCCAACAAATTAGACAACCTAAATGGATAAATTCCTAGAAACATACAATCTTCCAAGACTGAGTCATGTAGAAACAGAAAACCTGAATAGATCAATTACTAACAAAACTGAATCAGTAATCAACAAACTCCCAAAGAACAAAACTCCAGGTCCAGATGGCTTCAAAGGTAAATTCTATCAACATTTAAAGAAGAGTTAATATCTATCCTTTTTGAATTATTCCAAAAATTGAAGAGGAAAAAACACTTCCAAACTCATTTAATGAGGACAGCACTACCTTGATACCAAAACCAGGCAAAGATTAAGAAACCAAAAATTATAGGCCAATATCCCTAATAAGCATAGATGCAAAAATCCTTAACAAAATATTAGCAAACCAAGTACAATGATACATTAAAAGGATAATACACCATGGTCAAGCACAATTCATTCCAGGGATGCAAGGATGGTTTAACATCCATAAATCAATGTGATACACCACATTAACAAAATGAAGGGTAAAAATCATATGATCATGTCGATAGATGTAGAAAAAGCATTTGACAAAATTTAACATCCATTTATGATAAAAACTCTTAGCAAAGTGGGTATAGAGGGAAAATACCTCAACATAATAACGGCCCTGCGTGACAAACACACAGCTAACATCATACTCAATGGTGAAAAGCTGAAAGTTTTTCCACTACGATCAGGAAAAAGAAAATGATACCCACTCTCGTCACTTCTATTCAACATAGTATTGGAAGTCCTAGCCACAGTAATTAGGCAAGAAAATGAAAAGGTATCTAAATTGCAAAGGAAGAAATAAAACTGTCACTATTTGCAGATGACAATACTATATAGAAAGCCCAAAAGATTCCACAAAAAAACTATTAGAACTAATAAATTAATTCAGTAAAATTGGAGGAAACAAAATTAATATACAGAAATCTGTTGGAATATCAGAAAGAGAAATGAAGAAAAAAATCCCATTTACAATTGCATCAAAAAAGAATAAAAAGCCTAGGAATAAATTTAACCAAGGAGGTAAAAGACCTGTATTCTGAAAACTATAAGACACTGATGAAAGAAATTGAAGATGACACAAATAAATGGAAAGATATACCATGCTCATGGATTGGAAGAATCAATATTGTTAAAATGTCCATATTACCCAAAGCAACCTACAGATTCAGTGCAATCCCTATCAAAATACCAATGGTATTTTTCATAGAACGAGACAAATACTCCTAAGATTTGTATGGAACCACAAAAGTTGCCAAATCACCATGGCATTCTTTAGAAAGAAGAACAAAACTGGAGGTATCATGCTCCCAGACTGGAAACTATATTAGAAATCTATAGTAATCAAAACAGTATGATACTGGCACGAAAACAGACACATAGATCAATGGAACAGAATAGAGAGCCCAGAAATAAATTCATGCTCACATGGTCAATTAATCTATGACAAAAGAGGCAAAAATATACAATAGGGAAAAGGCAGTCTCTTCAATAAATGGTGCTGGGAAAACTGGATAGCTACATATAAAAGAATCAAACTGAACCACTTTCTTAAACCATGTACAAAAATAAATGCAAAATGGATTAAAGACTTAAATGTAAGACCTAAAACCATAAAACTCCTAGAAGAAAGTGTAGGCAGTAACCTCTTTGACATCAGTCTTAGCAATATTTTTTTGGATATGTCTCCTCAGGCAAGGGAAACGAAAATAAACACATGGGACTACATCAAACTAAAAAGCTTTTGTACAGCAAAGGAAACCACCAACAAAACAAAAAGGCAACCTACTGAATGAGAGAAGATATTTGCAAACAATATATCTGATAAGGGGTTGATATCCAAAATGTGAAGAACTCATACAACTGGGACTTCTCTGGCAGTCCAGTGGTTAAGACTCCACACTTCCACTGCAGGGGGCCCAGGTTCGATCCCTGGTCAGAGAACTAAGATCCCACATGCAGTGTGGTGTGGCCAAAAAAAAAAAAAACCAATCATAAAGAACTCATACAACTCAATATCAAAAATCAAATAAGCCAATTTAAAAATAAGCAGAATACCTGAATAGATATTTTTTCAAAGAAGACATATAGATGGCCAACAGGCACATGAAAAGGTTCTCATCACTAATCATCAGAGTAATGCAAATCAAAACCATGAGATACCACCTCACATCTAACAGAATGGCTATTATCAAAAAGACAAGAAACAGGGCTTCCCTGGTGGCGCAGTGGTTGAGAGTCCGCCTGCCGATGCAGGGGACACGGGTTCGTGCCCTGGTCCGGGAAGATCCCACATGCCGCGGAGCGACTGGGCCCCTGAGCCATGGCTGCTGAGCCTGCGCTCTGCAACGGGAGAGGCCACAACAGTGAGAGGCCCACGTACCACAAAAAAAAAGACAAGAAACAAGTGTTGACATGGCTTTGGAGAAAAGGGAACCCTTGTGCACCGTTAGTGGGAATTTAAATTGTTGTAGCCACTATGGAAAACAATATGGAGGTTCTTCAAAAAAATTAAAAATAGAACTACCATATATGATCCAGCAATTCCACTCTTGGGTATTTATCAAAAGAAAACAAAAACACTAATTCAAAAAGATATATGGGGCTTCCCTGGTGGCGCAGTGGTTGAGAGTCTGCCTGCCGATGCAGGGGACACGGGTTCGTGCCCCGGTCTGGGAAGATCCCACATGCCGCGGTGCAGCTAGGCCCGTGAGCCATGGCCGCTAAGCCTGCGCGTCGGGAGCCTGTGCTCTACAACGGGAGAGGCCACAACAGTGAGAGGCCCGCGTACCGCAAAAAAAAAAAAAAAAAAGATATATGTACCCCAATGTTCTTTGAAGCACTACTTACAACAGCCAAGATATGGAAGTAACCTAAGTGTCCATCAATAGATGAATGGATAGAGAAGATGTGGTATACATATACAATGAAATATTACTCAGCCATAAAAAAGAATGAAATCTTGCATTTGCAACAGCATGGATGGACATGGAGGGTATTATGCTAAGCAAAATAAGTCAGAGAAAAATAATTACTGTATGATTTCACTCATATGTGGAATTTGAAAAACAAATGTACAGGGCTTCCCTGGTGGCGCAGTGGTTGAGAGTCCGCCTGCTGATGCAGGGGACATGGGTTCGTGCCCCGGTCCGGGAAGATCCCACATGCCGCAGAGCGGCTGGGCCCATGAGCCATGGCCGCTGAGCCTGCGCGTCCGGAGCCTGTGCTCCGCAACAGGAGAGGCCACAACGGTGAGAGGCCCGTGTACCGCCAAAAAAACACAAAAACAAATGTACAAACAAAACAAAATAGAAACAGACTTTTTTTTTTTTTTGGTGGTACGCGGGCCTCTCACCGTTGTGGCCTGGTCTTATTGTAGTGATCATTATGTATAAAAATATCAAATCAGGCTTTCCTGGTGGCACAGTGTTAAGAATCTGCCTGCCAACGCAGGGGACACGGGTTCGAGCCCTGGTCCGGGAAGATCCCACATATCGTGGAGCAACTAAGCCCGTGAGCCCCAACTACTGAGCCCGTACTCTAGAGTCCGTTAGCCACAACTATTGAAGTCCATGCGCCTACAGCCTGTGCTCCGCGACAAGAGATGCCACTGCAATGAGAAGCCCACGCACCACGATGAAGAGCAGCCCCCACTTGTCGCAACTAGAGAAAGCCTGTGTGCAGCAACGAAGACCCAACACAGCCAAAGACAAAAAAATAAAATTAAGAAAAAAAAAATCAAATCACTATGTTGTGAAACTAATAAAATATTTTAAGTTAATTATAACTCAAAATAAGTTCTATAAAGTAAGAGACATTGTTTTATGCACTGCTAGAATACCAGCACCCAGACTAGGGCTGATACTCAGTATGTATTTGCTAAACGAATGAATAAAACTCAGCTTCTAGCTCCTCAGTCTAGGAACCTCAAGTGTCCAGTATTAGCCTCTAAGTCTCCTAGGAACTAATCAAAGAGAATGGGCTTTAGGTGAATTCCCTGGAGGTCCAGTGGTTAGGACTCAGTGCTCTCACCGCCAAGGGCCCAGGTTCAATCCCTGGCTGGGGAACTAAGATCCCACAAGCCATGCGGCATGGCCAAAAGAAAAAAAAAAAGGGAGAGAATGGGCTTTATTATTAAATGAATTTTGGTGGATAAAGAACACTATACCAAGAAGGTAAGGGAGTTAAAAAGGAGAAAACCTTCAACTAGGTGGCTCTGAGACTTCTATTTTTCCTTGTCATCCTACTATGTACTTGCTGGAGACAAAGCTAATGGAGAATCACTCTCAAGTCTTATAAACTTTGAACCAAAGGAAAAAAGAAGAAATGGCCTTTACCTGCTGCAAAGAGGTTAAGGTTAGGGTGGGCAGCTAGGACCCAGAAACGATCATGGTCCCTGCGGAAGGTCTGAACCCCAGTCCTAGGAAAGTAAAAGGTACACAAAGAAAAATATTAATTTCCAAGGAAACTTCAGCCTATCACATACAAGAGTATTAAGTGGTAGGCCAGCACACTGATTAAAAAGCTAAATCAAGGACAGTGAACTGCATATTCTAAATAAAGACAGTCATGATAAATTCTACCAAGGAACAGAAAGAGGACTTCAGGGACTTCCCTGGTGGTCCAGTGGTTAAGATTCCAAACTTCCAGTGCAGGGGATTTGGGTTTGATTCCTGGTCTGGGAATTAAGATCCCACATGCCACGTGCAGCATGAACAAAGGAAAAAAAAAACAAAAAAAAAACAAAAGAGGACTTCAAACTGACTCTACTATTTTGATATTACAACTCGCCCCACTCATCATAATTTTCTACTGTACTGTTTTCATTTAATATTTCTTATTTCTGTAGCTACAGAAGAACCTGCTTAAATTTAGAGGAGAAAAAGAACATACACAGAAATTTCTATTTCATGGAAGATTTGTAAATGTTGGCTAACACTAGGTCCTTTCACGTTTTCATAATATGTTATTTGATTTTTCTACATGCTGAGGATGATGAGAAACAAAAAGTATTCTAATCTAATTTTTAAAAAGAGAGAGTAAGAGAGAGAAAGGAGCTTTCCCCTGGGTTTGGTCACACACCATTGTAACCCCCTTACCGCTTAGACATGTCCCAGACTCTGATACTCTTGTCTTCAGAATTGCTGAGGATCAACTCTTGGCGAGGGTGGAAGACAGCACAAGATACATTGTTGTAATGGCCCCGGCAGGTATCAACTTCCCATGCCTTTGATTCTGAAGGACAAAGAAGAATTAGGTCACTACAACTCCCTACTACTTTAAGTTTGGGATTTCAAATTATGACATCCTCTAACCAAATGCTAGGTATTACTACAAAATGTTAAGTTACCAACTCCTTTCAAATAGGGCAATTTTCTTCATTTAAGACTCTGAATCTTTACATATTTCTTTGTTATTTCATTCTCACCCTCTTATCAATTATAACACCTCTTCTCTGTCATTCTTTATCTCCTTACCCTGCTCTGTCACTAGCTGCCACTATAGAATAAATGGACTCTTCATGGGGCAGGAATGTTATCTGGTTCAGTCATCACTGTTATCTTCAGAACCCTGAACAATGGTTAGTACAAAGTAGGTACTCAATAAATATTTGTTGAATAAATGAATTCTTATTTTTAATTATGTTCACACTCCTCAAAATCAGGATGCCATCAAAGAAAAAAAGGGAATAAGGCAATTGTCATGCTCCCAGGATTAGCTTAACAACCTAAGGTAGGAAAATGGGTCACTAAGTCTGGAAAACCTGGCTACTTCACCTTGCTGGCCAGCAGCCAATATTTTAGGTATGGTGATACTGTCACTGGTTCACTCACCGTTCATGCGCCAGATCTTCACTTGACGGTCATCTGCCCCAGATACAATGAGGGGCATAGTGGGGTGGAAGGCAGCCCAGTTAACTCCACGATCATGACCCTGTACAAAAAAGGTGGTTCTTCTAAACGAAAAAAGTCGTTCTTCTTTATATCTGTTACTCAAAGCAAACCAATGGACCATGCTAGTGGTTATAAACGATGTCTCTGATTTTCACTCTTCATGTGAAAAGACTCAAGGGACTGCTGCTCTAAGATCTGACCATGAGAATTACTATATCAATCTATCTAATATTATTCCCAAATTCTCATGGGAATTCCCAAATCCTTCTACTCCCAAATTCAGCTTCATTTGCATTTGGGATATGCTACCTTGTTTTGTTACTTGTCTACTTATATTTTATTTCTCCAACTAGTTATTAGCATCTCAAGAATAAAGCCAATTTTATAATTTAATGAAGAAATTCTCAAAGTGTGCTCAAGAAACTCTTAGATGAGCTCCAAGAACCTTTCAGGAAATCTGCAGGGTCTAAAACGATTTTCGTAATAACACCAAAACATTATTTGCCCCTTTCACTCTTATTCTCTCATGACTGCAGAGTTTTCCAGAGGTTACATGACATGTGATGATGTCACTGCTTTGGTGGCTAAAAGACTTTATCCTTATATAGTCCATGTTTTAAGAGTTCTTGGTTTTAATTTCAAATATGATAAAAATTGAGATATGCACATAAACAAAAACTCTCCGGGGTCCTAAATAACTTTTAAGTGTATAAAAAGGTCCTCAGACCAAAAAGTTTAAGAACTGCTGATTTTAAGATATCTTTTACCCTATTTGTAAGTTTATACTCTGTATCATAACAGAATCACAGATAAGGTAGTTTCGAATTAGCAGTATTTTTGAGAGGTACCATTCTGCGGTGAAAAGCAGCTTGGTTTGGAGTCAGATAGATCCAAGTTCAAAGCCTAGTTCTTCAACTTAGTAGACTTGTGTAGACTTTGGTAAACTACTTAATTTCCGTAAATCTCAATTTTTTCATCTGCAAAATGAGGTTAATAATATCTCTACCAGTAGATAGCTGTAAGGATTATTTTTTAAAATCTAGTTTGTTTCCCTTATGCTTTTCTATTTTCCCACCATGCATGCAAGTTATTTACACATGGTTGGTTCTCAATAACTTTGATGAACTATCCTCCCCTTCCCCTTCAAGAGGCTTGACAATGGGCTCTGCTTTGGGATGGTGATGGAGCTTATGCCAGCTTTCATGTTTATAAGGTAACATGACTCTCCCTCAGGTAGCACATAAGCTTCATTTCTCTGTTGGCTCACCCACTATTCTATTTTCAGTGCCTCAAACAGTGCCTGGCACTCAGTAAACCCTGCATAAGTCTTTGTTGAAGGAATGAATAAATGAACGGCATATTGTCACTGTTTCCCTGAGAGATAAGTACCTCCAGTACATGCTTCACCACTGCATCCGTAGTTCCAAACAGATCAACCCCAGTTATTCCTCTCACATCCGACTCCACTGCACCAGGAGACAAGTTTTTTTTCCTTAGACCTTTGAAGGGGTAAGGAGAGGGATGAAAAATGTAAACATAATGTTACCAAAAAGAGCACAGTGACAGAAATGCAGAAAGGTACAGTGATAGACTAACATTAAGGAAAAAGAAGGGAAAAAGAAATTTAGAGAGACTAAAGAAAGATGCAAGAGCTTCTATCTATCTCTTTCTAAAACCGTTCGAGGGACTTCCCTGGAGGTCCAGTGGTTAAGACTCCACGTTCCCACTGCAGGGGGCACGGGTTCAATCCCTGATTGGGGAACTAAGATCCTACGTGCCGTGCGGTGCAGCCAAAACAAACAAACAAAAAACAAACAAAAAAAACCTGTTCAAAATAGTGAAGTACATTCACTATCTTCTCTTCTCCTCCCTTAACAGACCCATTACTAGGACTTCTTCCCAGAGGAGGACAATCCAAACTTCTGACATAGCTAATTTCTTCAACAAACCTCATCTCAAGAGCTGTCTACTTGAGATAACACCCATTTCCATTCTTCAATATTCTTGAAATTTGGTCTCAAATGGTAAACATTCAATTTCTACTTTCAACTTCATGAAATCTATAGCAACTTTTCTTCTATCATCTCAAAAAATTTTAAAAGAAAAGTCATTTGGGGAGGACGCAGCTCAGTGTTTCTCAAACTAGAAGCTTCTAGGCAACTCATGAGGAAGTTCCAAAGGAGTTAAGGAAACTAAAACTATCAAATATAAAACAGCTTATTTGGTGGATGATATTGTAAAACTACAAATTGTGCAAAAAGTGTACTCATATCTTCTTCTTGACTCTTGAGCGTGGGACAAAAATTATTAAAACTGTCATATCCCTTTAAACACTTGCTCAAAAGACTGGTTATAGATCTGAATATATGTATCTTGCTATTAAAACTTTTGGAGACTAAAGGGAGAAATCAGCCCATAATTCAAAAACAACAGAAAAGGACTTCCCTGGTGGTGTAGTAGTTAAGAATCCGTCTGCCTATATGTATACATATAACAGATTCACTTTGTTATACAGTAGAAACTAACACAACATTGTAAAGTAATTATACTCCATAAAGATGTTAAAAGAAAATTAAAAGTAAAAAAAAGAATCCGCCTGCCAATGCAGGGGACACAGGTTTGATCCCTGGTCCAGGAGGATCCCACATGCTGCGGAGCAACTAAGCCCATGTGCCACAACTACTGAGCCCGTGTGCCACAACTACTGAAGCCCGTGCGCCTAGAGCCCGTGCCCTGCAATGAGAAGCCACTGCAATGAGAAGCTCGTGCACTGCAACGAAGAGTAGCCCCCACTTGCTGCAACTAGAGAAAGCCCACACACAGCAACAAAGACCCAACGCAGCCAAAAATAAATAGATAGATAGAAGGATAGGAAGAAACCAGACGAAACAAAACAAAAAAGATAAGGAGAGTCTTATTTGTATAGGGCCCACATTTATGGCTCAACCACAACCTGTCTTTAAAATTTGATATTTTGTGCTATAGTCAGAACCAAAATTACAGTAACACTACTACCTTACAGGTGAAAAGCACTTTGTGTTTTCAAAGCTGATCTGGGTAACGACGCTTCGAGGTAGGCAAGCAGGGATAATTATACCAGCTTACAGAGAGAAAATAGGATTGGGACTAAAATCCTATCTTTTGGAGTATTTGGGGGTGGGGGGAGAGGAAGATGAAACTACCTGGCACTTATAAAGTAAAAAGAACAAATATCTGTAATAGGGGGGAAATAAAAGCTATCACTTAAAATAAAACCTACATAGTTTTAAGCCTAAATTTTGGCACCTGTAAGAAAATACAAAAACTTAAGTTCAATGATTGTATTTATCTCCATTGTTTTAAAATTACAATGTATCTCTTCTAGTACAATGGCACCTAAACATCAGCATTAGAGAAGCAAGTGCCTAAAAGGACATGACAGTTTTAATTATCTTGTACTCTGTCCATGATAAGCATTTAGCCAACAGGTAGAAAGAAATAAAACCAATGCTTTAAAAAAAATTCATTCTCCTAAGGTTTCAAAAATACATCATCATAGGGATGTCTCCTTTCACTTATTTCATTTATCCCTTTAATGGGATCTGTCAACTTTTTAATGAGTCTGGTGCAGGAAACAGATTCAAAGGAAGATACAAAGACAGACAGCTGCGAGGAACTTCACCTCCAATAAGCTTCAACAAACACATTAAAAGGAAAGCTGTATGACAGAATGGAAGCCTTTGTTGCACTTGCTTGTAATGATCCAGGAAAAGGGGAAGAGCAAAAACAGAGAGATGAATAGTGACAGGCAGTGAAGATACTTAGAGAAGAAATATTTGAGCCTTCGACAAGCTACTCACTAGGACTGAACGACAGATGGAAAATTTCTACAGCAGCTACTCAGATCCAGAGGGAGGGGAGGACACACTCAGAATGGACCAGTTTGACGCACACTTCCCAGTGGGAACCAGGGGAAGTAGTAAAAAGAGAGGGATGAGGACAGGATTTGGCAGCAAATTAATACTTTTTTAGTAGTCATTTCAAAGATTAAGGCTGAATTATATGGGCTTGACATGCAAAAGTATAAGCACATTAAAATAATTTCACTGTCAGTTTACCTGGAAGCTCAAGCTAAAAAAGTAACCTATCTTTTAAATCTAGGTTGTAAATATATTCCCTTTTAAGCAAATATTTTTTGCCAGGCTAATACAAAAGATCAAGTTAAGCTAAGCCCTGTGGGTTAATCCTAATGGGAGGGGTATCAAGAAGACAGGTTTTCCTTTAAGACCTCTGTTTTCTTATTATTTACTTAGTTCAGAGAGTGTCCCCCTTCAAAGAGAGTCACTCAGAAAGATTAGAATTTTCACCAGTCCTCTAAATTTGAGGGTTTTTGTTCTCTGACTCAGAACTAACTTTTTCCCTCCTGGAAACACTGGAAATATTAACTCTGGTTCCTAACAGAGCTGACTGCTAATTTCTCTTCCTGTGTTCAGATTTATTTGAACCCAGGCAAAATAACTCTGCTAAAAAGAGTATGCTGACTTCCAGAAAAGGAAAGAATGCGTAAGTCTAACCAAAAGCTCCTTCCACTTGGTTAAATACCAAAGCATCTCCTTCCACTCTGGTTAAAGGGTTACTGGAAATCAAGAGAGTTGTGAATACAGAAAAACACTTAGAATGGTAAAGAGAGAATTAACATTAGTAACATTAGCATAAAATGTCAGTATCACATATGCTAGGTATAGCAATTGTAATGTTATTATATAGTAATCCATGCACTTCACACATTCAAGAGCAAGCATAAACCCAATGGGGTCAGACCCTCTCCCTCTCTTCTCTGATTTTAGGGCCTTTGATTCTGATGCAAATACGTTTTCCTACAAAAGTGAAGAAAAGGATTTCTTGCCTTGGGCATTTCATGATGACCAAAGAGAATCCATTCACCTAAGTGCCCCAAATTGCTTTAGCTAGGCCACAGGGAACCTGCTCTGCCAGAATCAGGTGGCATAAACAGTACTCTTAAGAGTGGAGCAGTATAAGGCCCCTCCAACCCGATGCACTATGAAAGAATTAAGCCCCAGTGGCCAAACCACCAGTCTATGCATGTAACAAATGAACTTCTCTATGATCTAGAATGGCATTACCTGTATACCATTCTTAGAAGAACTGAGAAAACAGTCACTCAAAGTGTTTGAGTAGCACATAATTCTCCCACAGATCCCCAGTTGGGAAAGGCTATTCTAAGTAATTGCCCCTGATCAGCTGGAACAGCATGACCCGGGATCCAACCCCATCAGGCTCCCATATCCTGAGACAGAGAGGGTGCTTTGAATGCGTGCACAGTGAAAAACCATGGAAAGCCATAGCTAGGTTACTGCGGGAGTGAAGAGTAAGCTCCCTGGTACTAGCAGTGAGGAGAGGACACAGGCTCACAGTGCCTGTACCTAACACCTTCTGCTGGCATGGCTGGTCACATCTGGGTGTACTTCAAAAAGCCTAGCCAGTCTGACGAAAAACTGCAATGGCAAAAGCCCTAGCAGAAGAGAGGACAACTGCCCTATCTCCAAGACAGTCTTGTTTATACCACTCCCTTCTAATTCTGAACCTTTGAAACTGCAAACACAGCATGATGCAGAGGTTCTACTTCCAACTGTCCTCATCTTCCCCTTGGCTTGTCTCTATACTACATGAATCTTAAACACCTGCTATTATAACATTTCAAATGCTACACCCAGGAATCCAAATTGTCTATCTTGCTTGTTAAAACAGCAAGTATTATACTGCCCCAGCCCATCATGCCACAAGGGAGTTGGGAAAAGTTATCAACTTTCTTTATTACCACAAAGAACCAGGCAAGGACCTATGAGGAGTCCTTCCTTTTACAGAATGAAAACAGTGTTCTGTGGTCTAGTCATGGACCTTTCAGAGAATCCAATCTCTAAGAATTTCTAAGGCAACAAACAACTAGAAACAATTCAGGAAGTGATAAGTAAATTTAACTGGGCAGAGAACCATAGCGTTTAGAATTTCATTTCCCTATTCCATTTCTCAACAAAGCACTTCCATTTTTCCAGCATGTCAATCTCATAGGTACAGTCCTTCCTCTGCATTTAAATTCTCAGTTCTCCTCTATAAAGCACTAAAAATTTAAATCCTTATCCCAAAATCAAGACACTGTATACAAACTGTGAAAGGAGGGATTATGACAACACTCCAAAATCTACAAGTTATTTTTCATCCTAGAAGTCTGCCAGTTAAAAGGTTTTCTGGACGTGAAAATCCCTCGTCCAACCCTCATGCTCCTTACACTAGAAGATATATAATAGAAGGATTTTCCTATTTCTAAATGAAGCCACAGGATCCAAGAGCCCTGCTTCCCTGCACTAATCTACTCCCAAAATTTATTTTTGTCAAAGATTTTTTTTATTTTAGTGGAAAGCTCGATTCTTAATCAAATACTCCCTAAAACTGAACTAAAAGGTGAAATTTTCTTCAACGTAAAATGGATTTTCTAGAGCAGCCACTTTTCTTAGAATACCTCTAACACGAAGAACCGTCAAAGCAGATTTAATACCCTCAAAATCAAAGACACTATTACATGAGAACAGAATATTCTAAGTTTTCCTGTTCTAAGCCAACTACCCTCACTATTTTAAGCAATTGCAGTTTTGCGCCAGACACCACTAGGTTGTCCCCTGAACTTGGGCAGCTCACCAGAAATATCCCAAACGCGCACAGTCTGGTCCAGGCTGGCTGATACAACCAGGTCTTCTGAGGGGTGGAACTGAGCACACATTACATAATGATTGTGCCCCGTTAACACACTGCAAGAGGAAAAAAGAAAGACAATACCAAATTAGAGGCAGGAATCTACAGATTCCTACATGCTAAATACCATGTTCCATATTGAGCAGATGCAGGTCCAATTATACTTTTTTGGAGGCAAAGGCAAGTCATCCTAACAATTCTGAACTAATAATAATAAGCAAGGTCAGCTGTTCCAAGAGTGGCTCTCTTCTTGCCTGTAATGTTTTAGTATCTACATATTACTAACTTCAGGAGAACTGAGACTGTACAGCTTTCCTCTCAGATTAAAGATGCATTAAAATACTAAAATAAATGAAATCTTAGTAATTCATACTGGAAGCTATGTTAGATTTTAGTGGGGTATCCCTCTTAAAGGCCATAACTTTAAATGGTCCTTACATACTTATGGAAAGCTCTACACCCAAATACAAAGCAGGACAGAAGTCTAGATCTTGACTCAGGTTTCACGGGAACAGAACTGAAAACCAGCCAAAAATTTTGTTCTAAAAGCCTAGCTATATGACCTCCTTTGCCTGGTAAGAAATGACCAGTAAATCCAGGTTCATATATTACTAATGAGATTGCTTCTGTATTTATCATTTTATACACAAGAGTGTCTTACAAATATAATCAGTAATTAATCAGCGGACATAACCCATTAGTGAAGGGAGATGATTATTCTGAAGAGAAGCTGATTATGAAAATACTAGGAAATGAAAGTTTTTTGAGCTGTCTCCTGCTTTACCAGACACAGGTCCTAGATTGCCAGTTCCACACTCGGATGGTCTGATCATCTGAAGCACTCAGAATCCAAGGATATTCCTGAAAAATATTCCAGACAAAGGGTTTGAACATGAAACAAATGTGTTCTTCCAGGCTGCTGTAACCCATTTCTCTCTTCGGAGGAAATATTCCGTTGCCTAACGTCTCAGCTAGTTTCTAAGCGATTTTGACTTATCAGGCTAGTTATCTATTCCTCCTTACCATTCTACCAGCTTTTCCCAGCTTTGGCACTTTCAGCTATAAGGTTTAAGAGTGGAAGCCAGACATAATAGGTTCTCAGAGGCAAATAGTATAAAACATATTTACATTTACTTTTACATATGTGCATATGTATATATGATTTATATTTATAAATAATCTTGTAAATTAAGATCTTGTGAAAGGATTTCTTCTCTTTAACCCTAAGATTATAATATTGTTTGTTTTTTAATAAATTTATTTATTTATTATTATTTTAAAAAATTTTTGGCTGTGTTGGGTCTTCCTTGTGGTGCACGGGCTTCTCATTATGGTGGCTTCTCTTGTTGCGGGGCATGGACTCCAGGCACGCAGGCTTCAGTAGCTGTGGCTCTCGGGCTCTAGAGCACAGGCTCAGTAGTTGTGGCACATGGGCTTTAGTTGCTCCACAGCATGTGGGATCTTCCCGGACCAGGGCTCAAACCCGTATCCCCTGTATTGGCAGGCAGATTCTTAACCACTGCACCACCAGGGAAGCCCCTGGAATACTGTTTTAAAGTCTGACTTCTCCCTGTCAGACCATCCAGTCTCAAAAAATTCCCAAGTCTCAGTAAACAAAGCAGAAAGTAACGTGTAAAAACAATTCAGCCCTTTTAGAGTCTTCAAGCTTTTTAAGAAAAGGAAGTATTTCTTAGTCACAGTTGTACCTCCAGTGTTCAGCAACGAACTTAATAAGCACAAGGTACACATATACTTATTAAACTGAAAAAATAAAAGGAAATAAGCTTTTCATAACTTTCCAGCTGAATGGCAACTTGTTCTAGGCAAGAGCCTTCAGCAAGCCCTGAATGGCAATGACGATTAGTTCCTTCTGAGTAAATTATCTTATTGAATGGCCCTCATTCTCAAATGTTTCAGCTATAATTTTAGCATTCATCGTTTCCTATTCTATCCTAAAATTTTTTTAATTTTAAAAAAGGAAATAAAGTATTATTAGCCAGGAATTTATTGCTTATTTCATTATATTCTTTCTTACTTAATTCAAGAGACTTAGTTTACTCAGAGTCAAGGAATAGTAGAATTCTAATAGCATATAATTATAGAGAAATCCAGTCAGGTTGGGACTAGATTAAAAGGTTGGGAGTCTCTAATCTGTAACTCAGTATCTGTCTACTGTGATACCTAACAGATCAAGAAAGGTAGTAAGCTTGGCTAAAGGAATAGCCTCTACCAGACCCTAAAATCCTAGGATAAAAGCACAGGATTGTTAATGTTTCAAAACATTTGTTAACTCATCAAAATGGCATCTTACCTTGACCTTCCTCTAGACACACTATTTAATAATACCCTACATGTGATTAGCCTGCAAACTTTTGTGTGCTAGCTCAGCAAACCTAAAATCAAATCTCTGCTTTTCCCTACAGAGAATCAATGCCTTCCTCATAAAGCCCACTGAATCCAATTAAATTAAATTCAAATATAACCCTGAGTGCTTCCTCTTGAAGAAGGAAACAAAGCAGAAAGGTCAACACCTCACAGATCCTAGAAGAACAAATAACATAATTCTGTTATCAAAGCATGGATGCTTGAGGAGCAAGTAGAAGATTCCTACAGGGAAACTGAAGAATGCTCTAAAACAAGAGCCACAATGGCTACTTACATGATGAAAAAACGTAGTGCGGATGTAGTCTAAGTGCCCAAGCAATGTGAAGAGACAGCGCCGAAGCTTGTAATTCCAAACCTGCGAAGAGAAAAATTCAACTAAGGAATAGGACATAAGGTCTTGCACCTCTATAAGGCCCAGGTTTCTCAATAAACAAGTTTGGATTTATATTTTGTCATTTTTAAATAGGTAAGAATCTTGATAGGGAATCTTGTTTAAGGTTTGAGGGGAAAAGACCATGAATGAAAATATAAGTCAGCTAAACAAAATGTGGGGAGGGAAAAAGGGCAAGGCTAGGGAAACCTAAAGATAAAATTATGGAAAGGTTTTTCTTTTTTTCTGGTAAGAAACCATCTGTATTTGATAACGTAAGACAAGATGCTTATCTAAGGCTCAACTTGAAATTCTTCTTTCTACTGCATTATTGTGTTCTTCGCTTGAATACAGATCCCTTACTTAGTGCTTACCTATCACCTTAGCTCAGGATAAGACAAAGTAGGATGGATATGACTGCAAAGGAAACAATGATATAATATATAGCATCATCTTTTGTTAGACTCCTAACTTGATGGCAAATGATGCCCATATATTCATGGTCTGTACTCATCTATCATGCAAACATATTTTAACTCATCACTATGGAAAATACTGCATTGCTCAGTTAGGCTGAGCTAAGCAGAAAAACATCATATTCAGATAAGAAATTAAGCCAACTACCAAAGTATCAGGCATCAATGGACACAATTGAGGAAGACGCTGAAACCAGGACCATAAGTGTACAACAGCTCACACTTCCCATCCAGAAAAACTCCCAAAAATGTAAAAATAAGAGGTCAGATGCCTTTTTTTCCTTCTATAACATTTAACGCTTGTTTATAATCTATCTAGGCCAGCTTGTTACTATTCTTTCCTATTTTTACTTAAAAACTGTTAAATTTTCTTTCATAAATCACAAAAGGTAATCCCATTTCCTGTAACAAATTTGAATAACCCTTAAGTCTGATTGTCCAAAAAAGAATGTAAGCTCCCTAAAGGTGGGGTCCTTGTCCATCATGCTCAACCTAACATAGCAGCTAACACTTAGTACATGCTCAAAAGGTATGTGCAGCAGAAATGAGAAAAGGTAAATAACATGAAAAGTGAAAATATTCCAGTACCTTCACCTTCATCTGTTGAGTCATCTATAAATAAATATACATGTACACAGTGGAGTTTGAGTTTCACACAAAAATTAGATCATACCATAAATACTATTCTGTAACTAGCTTTTTTTTTTTTTTTTTGCGGTATGTGGGCCTCTCACTGTTGTGGCCTCTCCCGTTGCGGAGCACAGGCTCCGGACGCGCAGGCTCAGAGGCCATGGCTCACGGGCCCAGCCGCTCCGTGGCATGTGGGATCTTCCTGGACCGGGGCACAAACCTGTGTCCCCTGCATCGGCAGGCGGACTCTCAACCACTGCGCCACCAGGGAAGCCCTGTAACTAGCTTTTTTTCCTCTTATAGAGTTCAGTATTTTAAACTTTCATATTTCTAGCTTCAAACTGTCTTGACTCCTTTATAGTCCTCTATCAAATTCCAGCACTGTGAATTCTGAAAGACCTATAGGGTTTTTAGACCTTGGCCATTTGTAATTCCTGTCTTTCTCTTTGTAAATCAGGATTACACTAATATTACATTTATCTGAGTATAGCAAACAATATTATGGTCCATAAACATAACTTTTCGAGACAATCCCACTTTCATTAGAGAAACATAAATTTAAACCACAGCATAATAGCAGTACACACCCAACAGCTAGCTAATTTCTTCATTTAATAACAGCTCTAAGATATAACTCAAATCCCATCTAATTCACCCATTTAAAGTATAGAATTCAGTGTTTTTTTTAATACATTCATAGTTGTTCAACCATCAGCACAATAAATTTTAGAACATTTCATCACCCCCAAAAGAAAACTATACCCATTAGTAGTCCTCATTTTCTCCCAACCCCCCACCAAACTCCAGACAACCATTAATCAACTTTCTGTCTCTACTGATTTGCTCTACTGATCTGGATATTTTGTACAAATGAAAGATAACTCCTTTTCAAAAATTTAATGATTTGGGGAAAAACAATTTTTTCTTCAATGTCACTCAGTCTTTCTCTTAAACAGATCATAAGGAACCCAAGTTAACCATTATTAATATCTAATGGTCATCACTCTACTAGAAATATTACAAGGAAGTGATACCCTTAGGAGCTTTTGAGGCCTACCAGGTGATTTGAGCTTCCACTAACTGCCCCCGGGATCAGTGCCTAAAACCTAGAAACCAGAAAGAACTGTCCTTCCTATAATTCTAATGCCTCTTTTCTCTACAGGCAGCTGTCACTTTTCATGCCTGTCACCTAAGTTCTTCTGTATAATTTATAACTCCCTGAGGTAGCTTATGAAGACTATTTTTTTCATGAAGTAAATTTTTCTGGTTCAGTTAGATGCAACCATCTCCTCTCCCATTTATTTGTTTGTTTATTCATTTATTTCTTTATGGCTGCGTTGGGTCTTCACTGCTGCGTGCGGGCTTCCTCTAGTTGTGGTGAGTGGGGGCTACTCTTCGTTGCGGTGCATGGGCTTCTCATTGCAGTGGCTTCTCTTGTTGTGGAGCACAGGCTCTAGGCACGCGGGCTCAGTAATTGTGGCTCGTGGGCTCTAGAGCGCAGGCTCAGTAGTTGTGGCACACGAGTTTAGCTGCTCCGCGGCATGTGGGATCTTCCCAGACCAGGGCTCGAACCTGTGTCCCCTGCATTGGCAGGCGGATTCTTAACCATTGCACCACCAGGGAAGTCCTATTTATTTATTTATTTGGTTGTGTCATGTCTTAGTTGCGGCACGTGGGCTCCTTAGTTGCGACCGGCAGGCTTCTTAGTTACAGCTCACGGGCTCCTTAGTTGCAGCTCACAGGCTCCTTAGTTGTGGCTAACCAGCTCCTTAGTTGTAGCACACGGGCTCCTTAGTTGTGGCATGCATGTGGGATCTACTTCCCTGACCAGAGATGGAACCCAGGCCCCCTGCATCGGGAACGTGGAGTTTTAACCACTGTGCCACCAGGGAAGTCCCCCATCTCCTCTCCATTTTTAATGTTACTGCCTAAGCTCATGCTCTGTTCATTTCCCACACGGACTTTTGTAAGAGTCTCCTAACTGGTATCTGCCTCTTTTCTCTATACTGCCACTCAAGTAACCTTTTCAAAAAAATGTGAATCTGATGTCACTCCTCTACTTAAACGCCTTTAATGACTCATTGTTTTTTGTATGATAACATCTAAACTTCTGAGCACTACAAAGAGATACTCCATAATCTGGCCCTTCTCATCTTCTGCTCCTTCTCTCACCTTTTGTCCAGATTTTATCCACACAAAACTAATTATAGTTTCTCAAATGTATCCAGCTATGTCATATCTTTTTGTCTTTGTACCGACATTGTCCTTCCCTATTTCACTTTGGTTATCTCTCTATTGTATTACTCACTAAACTGTACATGCTATTATTTGGCTATATATTTAACTCCTCCATTAGAACAAAAGCTCTTCAGAGCAGAAACCATTTCTTATTTATTTTTGAATTCCAAAAATATAAAACAGTGCCTGCTACACAGTAAGCATTCAATAAATGTCTGCTGGATAAGTGCTCTGGATAATGTCAAAAGCCTGAGCTCTGTATGAATGAGATGTCTGGGTTTTTAGTCCCTTCCATAATTCCCAAACTTCACATTGCCTGTCTTTTACTCCCAGTCATGACAGACCCTCTATACCTTAATCTTATAGTCATCTCCTCCAGAGACAAACAGTGGCTGCTGCTTATGGAAGTCAATGCCTCGTACTGGACCTGGGGAAGAAGGCAGGCAATACACGTTAAAGAGAGTTATGCTTCCTAGTCTCTAAGGTGATTCTTATTCAGAATTTTCCAGTTCTATCCCTCCCATGCTCTATAATCCTAAAGAAAGTTGAAACTACTCCAGAAGACAATAAGTATTTATATCTCTTTTAGCTTCCTCCTAGAAACTGTTATCTTACCATCATGTTCATCAAACTTGTCAATGAGGGTACACATCCGATAGTCCCATAACTGAATGACCCCATTGTGTAAACTGGTCAGGATCCAGGGTCTTTTGGGGTGAAAACTGAGTCCTGGGGGAAAAAAAACAGACAATGATCCAATGAGCTAAATAAGCCCCACGATGTCACCTCCTGCCAACTCTGATAAGAAAACAGGACAGCTAGGTTGACCCTGGGTTCATACATTCATTGACTGGATGCCACACATTGTGAATTTTATGGTATTAACATGCTGGATTTTTTGTTATATTTCTTTAGATACCGTTGGGCTTTGGTTTAGGATGTAGTTACTTGGAATTAGTTGGTCCTTCTGAGGCTTGCTTTTTAAGTTTTGTTAGGATGGGTCCATAGCAGCCTTTAGCTTAGGTCTAATTTGGCACCACTATTAAAGCAATACCCATTTGAAATCTCTATATCATGCCCTGTAGTATCAGGAGGTCTGTATTGGCCAGTATGTGAGCTCAATATGGGATTGTTCTGCCTTCTCCTCTCTAGTGGTTCTTTCCCAGGCTTTGGGTCATTTCTTCACATGCATGTGCAGATTAGTACTCAAAGTCCTGACAGGATCCCCTGCAGAACTCTACGGTTCTCTGTGCAGCTCCCTCTTCTCTAGTATTTTGCCCAGCAACTTCTAGCTGTCTTGACTTCCCTGAACTCTAAACTCTGTCTCCTCAGTGAGACCACGGGGCTCTTCCCCCCTCCCTGTACTGCAGCCTGGAAACTCTCTCCAGGTAGTAAGCTAAAACAATCATAGGACTCATCTTGTTTATTTCCCTTCTCTCAAGAATCACTCTCGCACTGCCTGTTGTCCAATGTCTGAAAACCTTTGTTTCACACATTTTGTTCAGTTATGCAGGTATTTAAGGTGGGAAGATAAACCTGGTCTCTCTTACTCCATCATGACTGGAAATGGAAGTCCACAGAAGTAACAACTGCTAACAGTTTGGACTGTAGTCTTTCAGGTTTTTAATGCAATCCATATCATTTTATGAAAATGGAGATACCATTATAATGTTCTGCAAACTTCTTTCCTCACTTAACTATATACAATGGATCTCACTACATTTAAGTACATATAAATGTAGACTCATTCTTTTTAATAACTGCAAGGTATAAATGCACCACATTTTAAAATTATTCTACTCATGGGCATTTAAGTTTTTTCTCCTAACTTTTATCTACCAGAAAATAGGACCTAATGAAGATGCTTCCACACATAATCTAGCCTATTTGCATTATTACTGATTTAGGCTAAAGACTGGAAATGAGATTGTTCAGGAATAGGGTATGTGTATTTAACATTTTGGTAGATACTATCTGATTGCAAAAAGACTGTATCAACATACAGTCTCACCAAGTTTCTGAAGGTACCCATTTTGCACACATTGGTCAACATGGGATGTTATCACCTATTTGTTGTTTTGCTTGCTTTACTAATCTAAGACCACTTCTTTCATTATTAGTGAGATAAAGAGTATTTTCATTTATTTATTGAACATTTTAATTTCTTCTTCTAAACTTTCCATTAGGTTGTTCATTCCCCCCCCCGTTATATACAGGAACACTCATTAATGGATATTTACTCTCAAATATTTTGATATCCTCCCCCCCACCCCGACTTTCCTTCCCTACTGCCCGATAAGAAATTAGGAGCAGAAGAGAAACTCGAGGATTATAAAGACCCATTTCAACCATCCAGGAATTCTTAATGGTACTCTTCTTCATAACCAAGATTCCCAAGAGACTTAGAATTTGCTCAGAATCTATTCTTACATTAATAATGGCATCCAGTTTCTGAGCTATTGAGTCTACGCCAGTCACCTTTCATATAGTTTCTCATTTCAATTCTCTCTATAAAAGAATGTTAATTATTCACATATTACAGATGAGGAAATAGATTTAGAAATGTTAAGTTGCCCAAGGTCGTGCAGTTCGTTACCGAATGTTTCAGGATTCCAAAGCAAGCCCACCTGACTCCAAACAGCAAATTTCTAACCACTTTACTATGCTACATTTAAAAATTTTTTTATTTTATATTACTAAATATTCAAGATACAAATCTTTTCCCCAAGTCTCTGCCTTTCTCATTCTAACATTCTAAGAGACTACTATTGCAATTTCAGTTGTTTGTCCTCCACCTCCATCCACTGATGCACAAGTTTTAGAGTTGTCATATTCAGGAAATAAAAATAAAGATGCCCAGTTAAATTTGAATTTCAGATAAAAAGTGAACAATACTAAAAAGTTATTCGCTTTTTATCTGAAATTCAAATCCAATTAGGCATCCTCTATTTTATCCGGCAACCTGTGCAAACTGAGACTTAACAATGTCCTGTTTCCAGGTAGGCAATAGAGCCCAATGGAGGCACTGGATGTTGATACGGTGCAGCCCAAGGCCTCCTTAAGAGAGGTAGCCAGTGCTCGTCTCTGAAAAACCTAGAGTTGGACACGAATAGGAGAGGTCGAGACTCGATCCCCAGGGCCACTCTCTACAACACAATCATCAAAAAACCAACAGGTCACAGGGCCTTGGGAGCAGAATAAAAGTCGCGGCACAGGCCCCAGGAGAGGAGGGGAAGAGAAGCGAAGCTAAGGAACCTCCTGCGGTTCGCTAACCACTACAGGAAAATCAAATCCCGAGGGCACGCCAAAGAAGACAGGACTTCAGGTGAACCGCCCGCCAGGCCTAACCTCCCTCGGTCCCATCTTCCTCTGGTTCGCACGGTGGGCCCAATTCAGCCCGTTAAGTCTACCTTCTCTCTCTTCCCCGGTGACAGCGCCCGCCCCTGACATCCAGCCTCCGTTCTCCCCTTTTAATCTCCATTACCTTTGACCCGCGCACTCTTGGTCTCGAATTTGGTTAGCATCCTTCAGATCTCCGGCTTCGACCTGTTAATCCGAGCCCTGACACTCCCTGCTGTCCTTTGGTTGCCTCCACGTCAGCGTCCCCCAGCCGCGACTCCCGGAAGTTCCCCAGACACGAACTTCCGGCCCCAGGAGCTCCGGGCCACAGAGACGGCGCCATTGTTGGCCTAGAGAGGCCACTGCCGGACAAGGAGGGAACCAAGGCTTCCGCTCAACCGAGACGCAAGATGGCCACAGATGGCGGCGGTTATGTGGCCGACCTGGGAAGTCGGAGTCTCCTTCGCCTTGTGTCTTTCTGCGTCCTACTGGCAGGTGAGACCTACCCCGCCCGTGAGCTCCAGTTTGTAAGAAGAATCCTCCGGATCTGGCCGGCCCGAGCGCTGCCGTCTCCCTTCTGGTCCCCGCCGCCCCTCCGTCCCCCCACCCTGTAAATCCTCTTTCTCTTTCGTTCCCACGACAGAAGTTCCCCCTTTGCCTGGACCTGAAGGTCCCTTCTCCCCCGCGGCACGTCGTGTAGACCAATTTCCTCCTCCAGGCCTCTTCCTGGACTTCCAGCCTCACTTTCTCTTACTTTGTCCGGGTATCTCGTTTCCCCCACGGCCCCAGCCACCCCACGCACAATCAGAAAGGACAGGTGTTAGTTAGCGTTCAGCTTTCTTCCCAGTGCGTTTAGACTTTTAAGATAAACGCGCTTGGTTCTGTGGGTGCATTGCGGCGCTTAGGAAGGTAAATGCCTTATTTCTTTCTCTGTTATTCCACTGTAAACCCGCGTCCCTGTCCTTCACCTCAGTTTGTCCCATCAATAAAGTGAAACTAAGGTAAGATATTAGTTCTCTTAACTGTCTATGCCGTGAAATAATGACTCAAGAAACTTTAGCCATTTATAATGTGCACAGGTGTTTGCTTACACCCATTTATTTTCTGGTATATGGCTTTCTAGTTGGTCAAGCCCTAAAATACAAACATGCCTGTTTATAACCACGACGATATCTTCCCCCAAATTGAGATTGTTTGTTTTAAAAATCCCCAAAGGAGAAACTAGCTGCCTCACACTGTGGGCACACAGAAATGACTTACTGATGTTAGATTAACTGACAGTGTGTTTGGCATAAGTTTTCTCTCCCAGTTCCATTCAGACCCCTGGAAAAACGTCTCAGGATTTTTTTGCTGTTGTGATCTATATTCTTAGACTGGCACCCATTTATTAACTAATTAGTCATGTACATACAGAAGAGAAAAGCAGAAGTGTGGTTGTCCATGCAACCAGAAGCAGGTACACCTGAGGTTAAATACCTTTCCTTTGACAAATCAAGTTTTTTGTCTTTTAGCTTCAATGTCAGTTGCTTTATGATTTGTAGTAACTCTTTGTGGTACATAGCTGGGTGCATTTATTTGTTCCAATAATGTGCCCAGGAGGTGAGAAGAATAGACATTAGTCCCATTTTAGAAAGTATGATATACTCAAGCCATACAACAAATTTGTGACATGATGAAGGCTAGTACCATTGTCTCTCAATTTCTTCTTATACTTTTTATCTTCTGATCAGGTTTGTGTGAAGGAAACTCAGTGGAGAAGAAGATCTACATCCCCTTAAATAAAACAGCTCCCTGTGTCCGTCTGCTCAACGCTACTCATCAGATTGGCTGCCAGTGTGAGTTGAGGTTGGGATTTGTGTTCGTGGCCATTGATATTTCAGTCTGTGCCCTAGGTATAATAATCCAAGTCCTGCTTGGGAGTCGTAGCACACAAATTAGGCGGTGTGGGTAGTAGGTGATAGAGAACCATTTGTCAAACCAGGTGAGATAGTTAATAAGAGCAAACATTTAGGAAATGCTACATACAAGGTTCTTACATGTACATCTCATTTAACCATCACAGCAACCCCATAAGTAGGTCCTGTTATTACCCCATTTTACAAATGATGAAACTGAGTCTTAGTGAAGTTGAATAACTTTTCCAAGATCATTCTGCTATTAAGTGATGAAGCTTGGCTTTGAGCCCCAGTGGTCTAAGTTCTAAACCAGGACTCTTAACCACCCAGTTGGTTAGATAGAAAGTTATAGTCTTTTGTAAGGAGTAAAAGCCTCTTATTCTGTGAAGTCCACTCATCACCTGCACTCTGAATGCTCTTTTTGGAACCAAAATGGGCTTCCTTAAGGCAGTGAACTCTTTGAAGAAGAAGGCATCGAGAAACCAAATAGTTACAAAAGGAAATAGTAAAGGGTTTAGATTTGTCTTTATGTTTTGTAAATGTGTTCCAAGACAGGCTACCCTGTCAATGTGGTACAGTTATAAAACTATGAGAGGGAAAAAAGTTGTAATCTGAAGGCTGAATCCCTAGTTCCTTTGCTGCTTAACCTGTTATCTTCAGATTTTGTTCTGTGGATAGTAGCTTTGTCAGAATGTAGTTTTGCAGGGATGCAGGAAACTTAGAGTCAGATCTTGACTTCTTCGTCATCAAATTGGTTACCTCCGAATTTATTTACTCCTGTAAAAATGGTTAGAATATAAGTGCACAAAACTGAAAGTCAGACTGCCTTTAATAGGTGTTTATTGATGATGCTGAGTGTGGTCTCAGCAGGACTGTGTGATTGTCTGAAACCTTCCAGTTTGGTTGGAGAAAAGTAGACAGTGGGAAGTGAAGGACTTGCTCAAGGTGGCAATTACTAGTTTTCTAGCCATCCTTCCCCTAGCTATACTCTACATTAATTGTCCATATCCTTACTACAGGAAATACTGGGAGTAGGTTAACTGGTTCCAAACAGTCCCAAATTAATTTTTTTTTTTTTTTTTTTTTTTTTTTGCGGTACGCGGGCCTCTCACTGTTGTGGCCTCTCCCGTTGCGGAGCACAGGCTCTGGACGTGCGGGGTCAGCGGCCATGGCTCACAGGCCCAGCCACTTCGCGGCATGTGGGATCTTCCCGGACTGGGGCACGAGCCCGTGTCCACTGCATCAGCAGGTGGACTCTCAACCACTGCACCACCAGGGAAGCCCCCAAATTAAATTTTTGTTGGACCTTGTTTTGTTTTGTTTTTTAATATTTATTTATTTTATTTATGTATTTTATTTATTTTTTTGGCCATGTCAGGTCTTTGTTGTGGCGCACAAGCTTCTCTCTAGTTGTGGCCTGCGGGTTTTCTCTTCTCTAGTTGTGGCGTGCAGCCTCCAAGGCATGTGGGCTCCAGAGCACGTGGGCTCGGTAGTTTGAGGCACGTGGGCTCTCTTGTTGAGGTGTGTGAGCTCAGTAGTTGTGGCGCATGGGCTTAGTTGCCCCGCGGCATGTGGGATCTTAGTTCCCTGAGCAGGTATCGACCCCGCGTCCCCTGCATTGGAAGGCGGATTCTTCACCACTGGACCACCAGGGAGGTCCCTGGACTTTGTTCTTAAACTAGATTTGTGAGTAGAAGGGAGCCAGGTCCAGTGTGGGCTGAGATCAGACTGCTGGTCTTGCTGGAACCCCAGTCTAGTGCAAAAGGCTAGGCCCACATCCTCCTGAAGCTGAGCTCTAAGATATCCCCTTTGGGAATGAGTCATTCTGCTGCATGTTCTTAGAGCAGCCCTGTGGGAAGCAAAGCAGTAGCCTCTAGAGATAAAGCCTGGTGCCAACACAGTGGGGCTGGACTCTGGACACTTCCTCATTAAGATCTTGGTTCCTTTTCAACATACTTATTTCTCAGTCTTACTTCATATCTGTCCATCCTGAGCAAGCTACACCCGCTTAAATTTGGAGAGAAAGACCTAGATTTGATTTTCTGATTCTGATGCTCTATTTCTGTTGGACCCTTTTAAAAGTGTTCATAAGGGGCTACCTGTAGCTTTCTTTACTTTCCTTCCTTTCTTTCCTTTTTTACTCTTTTCCTACAGTATGAGATGAATAGGGGTGGAAAATCTCCTCCTCATTGAAGGACCAGAGAAAGTAAATAAGTTATTTAAGACTACACAGTCACCAGTGGGAACCCAGTGTCCAATCCAGGTTTTTTCAGGCCTGTGTTATAGCTTGTCTTCTTCCTGTCCTCCTTGGAGCTGAAGTTACATATTTTTTATCTGCCAGATGAGCTTTTCCTTTTCTTGTGTTTTAAATGCTGTGGCACGCACTGTTGTCTGCTGTTTTACTTAGAACTGCCATTTGGTAGCTAAATCTTTACCAGAGTTATTCCAGATTCTGATTTTCCTCTATGTTTTATCACTATCAACATGAACTTCTGAAGTATTTGCTATATATGACTTAGTTGAATGTTGGGGACCTGCTTCTATATCTATGTTTTACCAGATCCCATGGGAGAAAAATTCTTCGTAGCTGGCAGTCTGAAAAGTATCTGTGGTTTTTGTCTCTTGCAAGTTACAAGTATTCCAGTGTCTTGGTTTAGAGCCATAATTCTCATGCCTACTAAAGGACCATGTGATGTGTTTTGAAATTACACATGCTTGGGTCTCACCTTTAGAGATTTAAATTGAGTAGATCTGAGGTAAAGCACAAGGATCTCTATTTTTTAAAACTCCAAAGTGATTCTGATATGTGGCCAGGGTTGAGAAATACTGCTCTAAAACAATTTATGAGTAACACGTCCAGTTTTGAGTGGGGAGAAAACTTGTGGGGAGACCCTAGGATGTCTACATGGATCACTAGGGACTTGAGGGTATTGCTACATAGAACTCAAGTCATTCTGGACTGGATTGTCCATCCTCTAGAGCGGTGCCTTCCAGTCTTTGTCATGAAACATATAGAAAATGTTATTTGGGACTTCCCTGGCGGTGCAGTGGTTAAGACTCTGAGCTCCCAATGTAGGGGGCCCAGTTTCGATTCCTGGTCAGGGAACTAGATCCCACGTGCATGCCGCAACTAACGAGCCTGCCTGCCACAACTGAGACCAGGTGCAACCAAATAAATAAACAAATGTTTAAAATAAAAGAAAATGATATTTGTAGAGCATCCTGGGGTAATGGATGAGTCTGCTCCTGGCCTGGGGTGACCAGTGTAGGGTTTTTGGAAACCCTCGGTCCCCAGCAATGAGAGGACTCGATATCAGCACACCTAATCTATTCAAGGCCCATCGTTTGGGAAACTATTCTACAGAACTCCTTGAACTTCTTGATTAACCTTTCCCAAAACTGGCCAAAAGCAAGTAAAGTCATTTCCAAATAGGGCAAAGGAATGGAGATCCAAGGAGGCTATGAGGTCAAGGAAATCTACACATATGTTTTCACAAAGGAAGATTCAGTGCTAGAACTCTAAGCTTGAGATCTAGATCCTGCCATTTCATGGAGAACATGCATGTGTAAAGACTTTGGTGTCTGCTGTTACAGAATCTTGTATATGTGGCTAAATGAGGTTGAGGGAAGAGGGCAAGAAAATGAAGATCGTCGAGCCTTTCTGACATTTAACAAACAAGGCCTCTAATGAGTAGACTTCGGGCCTCTTTTGTCCTCCATTCCCTCCTAGTAGCCTTCAAATGGAGCCAGGGCAATTCAGCCTTTCAGTTACAGTCCAGAGTTGGCTGCATTACGCAATGTCTTGTGACATTTTGTGGGGGGCATAAATGATCTGCAGAGTCAGTGAAGCAAAGTCAGAATGGTCAGCTGTGGGTGCTTTAATTTGTCCCATTCTGTTCTGGCAGCTTCCGTTAGTGGGGACACAGGGGTTATCCACGTAGTACAGAAGGAAGAAGACCTACAGTGGGTGTTGACCGATGGCCCTAACCCCCCTTATGTGGTCCTGCTGGAGGGCACGCTCTTTACCAGGTAAGAACTCTGTCTTCCTGCTGAGGAAATGCATCCAGAGAGCGGAAGTGTCAGTGAACAGTCCTCACACTTGTGAGTGAAAACTTCCCTTGGCTGCCCTGGTCCGATCAGGGCAGGGGGTGGAGTGATCCTCTGAAGAAAAGATGGGCCATTAAAAGGAATCGTCTCGGTGACCTTGTAAGTAGAGCTCTAGTTGAATACGGACCCCAGGGAGGAAGAAGGGGTGCACAGAGACAGCGTAGATGAGATTAAGCCCTGAGTTCAGATCAGGTCATGGTTCTCACTCAGAAGCTAAGAGACCGAAAAGACAAGAAATGAGTCGACAGTGTTGATTCCCCTAACTCCCCATTTGTTTCCATCCTAGGGGGCAGGATGTCGGGCTGCCTGATAACCTTCCTGCCTTTGTTCATGGCATTGTCACCCTATTCCAGGAATCTGATGGAGAAGCTGAAGGGGAGAACCAGCCGAATTGCTGGTCTTGCAGTGTCTTTAGCCAAGCCCAGTCCTGCCTCAGGCTTCTCTCCTAGTGTGCAGTGTCCCAATGATGGGTTTGGTAAGAGCCCCAAGGGATCAGGGGAGCCTGCTGTCACCTAAAGCTCATTGTTGCTTCATTCTCACATCTTGGAGGGCTTGGGAAGAGGTGTGCGTCTGTCTGTGTATAGTGTGAGCAACTGACTCAAACAGAAGATTCGTTTCTTTGTCTTTACCACTCATCCCTTCTCTCTCTTGCTCACCTTTCTTCTGCTTACCTTCCATCCTCCCTTTTTGTCACATGCTCAAATCCCTGACTGCCCAGCTTAGGGCTCCCTGATACCAGTGTCTGTTTTACTGTACGTGGTGATAGGTTGATACTTGCTTTGAGTCGCCGCCTCCTTCAGAACTCTTAGTCCCAATCCTATGATATCCTAGCCCACCTTCCTTACCTGGTCCCTGAGGCCTTGGTGTCCCAACATCCTATCCCCTGTCCTCCCTTTCAGGTGTTTACTCCAACTCCTATGGGCCAGAGTTTGCTCACTGCAGAGAGATAGCATGGAACCCCCTGGGCGATGGCTTGGCTTATGAAGACTTCAGTTTCCCCATCTTCCTTCTTGAAGATGAAAATGAAACCAATGTCATTAAGCAGGTAATGACTCTGCCAGCTCCTAGCAATTCCACTTAGAAAGAGAATTATTTTTTAGGCTCTTCTCCTGTTTAGAGAGAGTCTTATTCTGCTAGTACACCCTCTGAAAAACAGTTGCTCCAGGAAGAGCCAAGAGGTTTATTTTTCTCACATTCCCCTGTCTTCTCTCCTGCCTGAAATTATAGCATTAAATATAACATTTAGACTGGAAGAAAACATAAAGTATACTTAATATGAGATAAGGTATAGAGTCCTGGTTAAGAACCCTTAGTGTGGTAAGAAAGAGCATTGGACTAGAAATTGAGAGATTCAATTCAGTAATTTCTGAAATTCTTTTTAGCTCTAATGTTCTCTAATTCTAATCTAATGTTCTCTAATTTTGATACATAGAGCAGTTAAGAGATTTGTCCAAAGTTACATGGTGAGTTGATGTGCAAACATCTTGAATTTCATTTTTCATCTCTCAATTTGGTGCTCTTTACAGCAAATCACATTAGGAACAGTGGCTGAAGCTCCGAATTGGGGCAGGCTGTTGGTATAGGGTAATTTCATCTGCCCCAACTAAGTCATTGACTCTGTGCCCCTTGGCACCTCTTGGTGAGTTTTTCTCTTTGACCTTATAGCTCCTGTGGTTGTACCAGGACAACTTAGCTCAGGGACAGATGTGGGAATGGAGCTGGGCCCTCCTCCTTCTGGGAGTTATGGGATGGACTCCACAGCTAGCTGCCTCATCAGGGTTCATCTCCCCTTGTAGTGCTACCGCGATCACAACCTGAGTCAGAACGGCTCAGCACCGGCCTTCCCACTGTGTGCCATGCAGCTCTTTTCACACATGCACGCCGTCATCAGTACCGTCACCTGCATGCGACGCAGCTTCATCCAGAGCTCCTTCAGCATCAACCCAGGTAGGACAGGTCCGAGGCGAGCTGGGTGCCCTGGGGTGGGGAGGAGGGGTCAGGCCAGGGAATGTGGGTGAGACCACTATCGAGATAGAGTGGGCACAGGTAGGGAGCACTGGGTGGGAGAAGTGGAAACAGTTCTACACAATCGAGGCAGCTTGTCCCAGAAGTGGACGGTGGCAGAGAAACCAACGTGGAAGAGTGGAGACAGAAAATGACTTACAGAGAGGTCTTCTGGGCCTTCTCTGTAGCTATCTTCTCCCTTACCTGTTGATCTCTCACTGTCTGTGTCCTGCTCAGAAATCGTCTGTGACCCCCTGTCCGACTACAACGTATGGAGCATGCTTAAGCCTGTAAATACCTCTGAGACGTTGGAGCCCGATGACAAGGTTGTGGTGGCTGCCACCCGGGTGAGTGTTGGCCCCTGATCAGGGTGAGCGGGGCTGGCACAGAAAGGGCAGGCAGGCCTGTTTTGGGCATATGAGGTGTCTGAGTTGCTACAGTGGGGAGCCTCAGACAGAGAGGGATCTGGGCTGTGGGACTCTGGGGTCCTAGCCATCGCCGCAGGACATGAATATTTTCTTGGCCAGAACAGGAGAGGGGGATTGGGGCCTGCCCCGAATTTCCATTTTCAAAGTGTACCTCCCCTGCCTTGTCTGCCGTGCCCAGCTGGACAGTCGTTCCTTTTTCTGGAATGTGGCCCCAGGGGCTGAAAGTGCTGTTGCCTCCTTCGTCACTCAGCTGGCTGCAGCTGAAGCTCTGCAGAAGGCGCCCGATGTGACCACCCTGCCCCGCAATGTCATGTTTGTCTTCTTTCAAGGGGTGAGGGCTCTTTGGCTGGGGTGGGATGGCTGGGAAGGAGCGGGTGGTAAAGATGGGAGTGGCCATTGTTTGGGGAAGATCTCAGCACTTGACTTAATTGTTATTCACCAGAGAGCTTCTAGATGTGTCTATGTGTGTCTCCCTTTCAGATTCCCCTACTGTAGGAAGCCTTTGCACCCTGACCTGGAATTGGTATACTGCCAACTCCCTCACTCCCCCACGGATACGGTCTATTTGAAACATTCTTTTACATTCTCTGGACCCTTTCCCTGCCACCTCCACCCAGGAGCCCTGAGGCTCCTGCCTCTCCCCACTGCCACCACAGACTGGCCCTAGGGTAAAGGAACAGCAGCCGTGGCTCAGTCGGCCGAGGTGGGGGAGAAGCAAAAAGCAGACGGTTAGCAGCTGATGTTTGCCTTGGGCCTCCACTTAGGCTGCTCTCCCACATCTGGGCTCGAGAAGTCCTGTGACACATACATGTGAGGCATAGCCACAGCTGGGAGCTGGGGTAGGGAGGAGGGCAGAGTCACATGACTAAGCTGGACAGCAGTTGAGATGACACAGACAGTAACCTTTGTAGCTACAGCTTTGATGATCTGGCCCCAAGGCACTGAGACTGCCCTAACACTTTGGAGTCTCTGTTCCCTTTCCCACCCATCTCCATCCCTCAGGAAACTTTTGACTACATTGGCAGCTCAAGAATGGTCTACGATATGAAAAATGGCAAGTTTCCTGTGCAGTTAGAGAACATTGACTCATTCGTGGAGCTGGGACAGGTGTGCAGCATGTATCCTCCACCCCTTCCTTCCTACCTCCTAAAGCTTCACCTCTGCTGTTCTCTTGTACCCACTGCAGGTGCCACCACCTCTTCCCTTGACTTCTGATCCCACTCTTTTCTCCCCGATATGGGCCAGAATGGGAGACTAATTATAAATGTTGCTTCTTCATCTTCCCCTCAGGTGGCCTTAAGAAATTCACTAGAGCTTTGGATGCACACAGACCCCATGTCTCAGAAAAATGAAACTGTACAGAACCAGGTAATCTGAGCATCTCTTCCCCTCACTTCCCCTTTCAACAGCTCAGAATATGGGCACCCTCTCGCCCTGGCCCTATCCGCACCAGCCTCCACGGCCTGTGAAACAGGACCTTAGGTTGGGTGTTGGCCAAAGGGTGAACACCCGGCTGTTACAGCTCCCCGGGAAAAACCATGAGTTCAGCTCCTGTCACTGGTTCCCTGGGATGGATGGTCCTCTGATCATTCGGTGCCTAGTGAACTATCACTGCCCATTAAGGACAGGATGTGAGTGGCTCCTTTCTCTCCTGCTGCCCCAGGGACCCAGCTGTCCTGGCTGCCCTTCCTCATCCTGGCTGTGTAAGACTCCCTACCCAAACTGTCTTCCACTTTCCTCACTCCTTGTTCAAGACCCTCTCTCCCTCAAAATAGGTCTGTTTTTTTCCCTGAGGTCCTCTTCCTGCCATGCCAGCTTCAGTGTCATCCCTGCTCTGGCTTCTTACAGCCCTTACAGAGTGGACTACTGGTGTGGCATTCAGCATTGTTTTGTATTAGTTTTTGCTCCTCCAGTTCTACACAGCAAATAATAAGTAAAACATCAGCTGAGGATAAGACAGTGTCCTGAGGACAGTGGGGTTTACCTGTAAATATGAAAAAAAAGAACCCACAGGCCTCTTACTTCTCTGTGCCGTAAGTTAAACAGGATGGTGGGAGCTGCAGGAAAATTCAGAGAGCCTTGATCCCAAAAGGCTTGAAGGATTTAGATCTAGGAGAATTTAAGGCTGCTCAACAGATTGGGGACTTGAAGTAGAGAGTGTTTCAGGTCTAAGAGAGACCTTTCCTGCTTCCTCTCCCCAGTGCATCCCATCAGCTAATGCCCCTCATCCCCCAGGTGGAGGAGCTCCTGACCACCCTGGAGAAGAGCGGTGCTGGCGTCCCTACTGTAGTCCTCAGGAGGCTGAATCGGTCCCAGCCTCTCCCACCATCTTCTCTGCAGCGATTTCTTCGAGCTCAAAACATCTCTGGCGTTGTTCTTGCTGACCACTCTGCTGTCTTCCAAAACCAGTAAGAGTCACCTAGCCTGCATCCTCTTTGTTCCCAAAGAGAATCTGTTCTGCAGCCAGAGGTCCATAGAGAGAAATGTCTCTGTGTCAAGAGAGATCACTGCTCGCCCCTGTCCCCACACGACCCTCACCAAAATCTCAGGTCAATCTGTGTTCTTTGCTCAGTGTCTTTTTCACATCTAACCTGGTCCCCGCGTTTGACTTGACATTTCATCTTAGAAAACAGTCCTCACCCTGAGCCCTTTCCTAGCACAATCCTCCTCATTTGTGGTTCCACCTCTCCAAAGCTCTCCAGGGGCCTGAGTTCCCCAGGGCTGCCAGCAGAGGGCATCATCTCAAACGCGCGGCGGAATGATGTTGGAGGTTCTTTGGCTGGAGCACAGAGAGCTGTCCCTGCTCTCTATGACCCGCCCAAGGGTGCCTATGGCCCGCCCAAGGGTGCCGCAGACAGTACTCATACTCTGTGAAATGTAACATGTTCTTGCCATGTGGTAAGTGCGCGTGGTTCAGTGTCGGTGTAAAAATGTCCCTACAGCTGAGGGGGCTCCAGCAATAAAGGATGAGGCCCTGGTAATCACCTCTTTCCTGGTCCTAGGCACCTCTAAACTGCCCCTAACTTGAGGCCTAGGGTAACAGGGGACTTGACTCAGGCTGGATTGCTAAGCCCCCAGCCTTCCTTCCCTTCTCAAAACAGGCCAAGTGAGTTTCTGAGTAAACATGCATAAGCTCTGGTTCTCCAACCCCACCCAGTAGCACCTTCTCATTTATTTAGGGCGGTGACGGTTCTGATACATAGGGTCAGCTCTCTTCTCCAAACCTGTCTTCTGTATCACTTTGTGGTGAGGGGTGATTCATCATTTGAACATATGTTGGACTTGGCCGTGAGGCTGACCTGATTCTGTGGGGGGCAGGCATTCAGTGATGGTAGAGGCTGGGAGCGCTCTCCTCTTAGCTTCTCTTCTAAGATCTGTCTTGGGGCTTCCCAAGGAGCATCAGGGTGGCTTGACCCAGTGTAGTGTTACATATTTGTGGACAGACCTGCTCGTCCCCCTCTACTCCCAGCCACCTTCAGTATGAATGTACATTGAAACAATCATATGATTGCTCTGATAACGTATGGCAGGGTTCTCTGAGAGTCGTCTTAGCCACCCTCCTGTATCTCCGACCCAAATGACACGGAAGTGTCTCTTACGTTTAAAGATCTCCCAGGAAGGAACGGTTCCTGCATTGTGATCTTATTTACCTTTTCTATCTTGTCGGTCAGGCGAGTCTTTGTATTTAAGCACTCCCACGCTCACTCCTACTTCGCCATTCTCTACGCCTTTTCAATGTGGAATCCTGATTTTCTCTCTTCCCTCCTCCCTGTATGAGGAAAACTGAGATCCCAAGTTCCTGCAGAAGGGACAGTTGAGGGAGGAAAGGGCAGGGCCCTGGCTGAGTGCAGCCAAGGCTCATGCTGGCTTTCCTGGCAGCTATTACCAGAGCATTTACGACACTGCTGAGAACATTAATGTGACCTACCCTGAAGGACAGAGCCCTGAAGAGGACCTGAACTTTGTGACAGATACTGCCAAGGTAGCACCCACCCGGGCTGGGTGGGAGCGTGGGGAACACAGTGCAGACGGCTAGCATGTTCGTGTTGGAGGTCAGAGAACCTGGGCCATTCAGCCACCTCCTCACCTACTACAGGCTCTGGCAGGTGTGGCCACGGTGCTGGGACGTGCACTGTACCAGCTCGCAGGAGGAACCAACTTCAGCGACACCATTCAGGCCGATCCCCAAACGGTAAGAGCAAGTGGGCCCTGGCTCCTTTCCGTCTGTTTACACAGCAGGCTACCCCATCCTTTATCCTGGTCCCTTGCCTAGTTTCCCAAACCTTGGCGTTCAGCGGCCCTGGATGTGCAAGTGAGGATCACTGATGCCCCAGAGAGCTCTCGGGTGAGCCTCATCTGCATCCTGTGACCAGCCACCGTCTCCCCAACCCCAGTGTCTGGCCAGTCTGGTTCCTACCCCATGACTGGATCTCCACTAATAGTTCTTTCCTTGGGCTCCAAGTCACAGGGGTCTCTCTTCTCCCTGTCCCAATCCTAGGTTACCCGCCTGCTCTATGGGTTCCTGGTTAGAGCCAACAACTCGTGGTTCCAGTCTATCCTCAGGCCGGACCTAAGGTCCTACTTGGGTAAGCACCTGGTGTGTGATGGGACCCTTAACGAAGGGAAGGGATAGAGAAAAAGTCATCATTTTGATTTAATCTTTCCTTTCTCCTTTTTCCTATTTTCTTTACCCCCTGTTTTCCTTTCTTCCTCCTGATATCTGTTGGATCGTTTTCTCTTAACTTTCTCTTCTCTGGCTCCTGCCTGTCCCTGGGCTCTTCCTATCCCTGCCCATCTGCACCCCACCTTCCACCCACCAAATCCTCCCTTCCCTTGTGGTATCTGGTCAGGTGACGGGCCTCTTCAGCATTACATCGCCGTCTCCAGCCCCACCAACACCACTTACGTTGTACAGTATGCCTTGGCAAATTTGACTGGCAAGGTGATCGACCTTACCCGAGAGCAGTGCCAGGATCCGAGTAAAGTCCCCACTGAAAACAAGGATGTGAGTGGTAGTGGACATTGGAGGCGCCCCAAGGGTCCCCTTCCCTTGGGAAAGTTGGTGGATCTCCTAGGCCCAATTGGACCCAAGAGATTGGGAAGGAGAGGTGGAGGGTTGTAGCCCTTTGAACTTGAGTATTGAAGAGGCAGTAACCTGGGTAAAAACGGACCATCTAGAGGGTAAAGGGAGTGAGAGGGAGAGGATCCTGTCAGCCCGTTTGCTGTGGCCTGTCTTCTGTGCAGCTGTACGAGTACGCTTGGGTTCAGGGCCCTCTGAATTCCAATGAGACAGACCGGCGTCCCCGGTGTGTGCGTTCCACGGCACGACTCGCCAGGGCCTTGTCCCCTGCCTTTGAATTGAAGCAGTGGGGCTCTACTGAATACTCTACATGGACTGAGAGCCGCTGGAAAGACATCCGCGCCCGGATATTTCTGATAGCCAGCAAAGAGCTGGAGGTGAGACACGGGTTGGGGAGGGTGGGGCGTGGGGGAGGTGGCAGAGGTCTATTTGACCTCTTTATATTGCCTGTTGTCTCTTACCCCCTTCCATCTCCCATTTGCCCCAGATTTGCCACAAAAACCTGCTGCAAATCTGTCCCTGGTCAGCCAGCATGCGCCATTAGGAAGCTTGTCTTCACTGATAGTTTACGTATGTGTTCATTCTGGACATATGTTCCCATGGAGACCCAAAGAGATATGCCTTCCCCTGTGGACCCTATGTAGCCCTTCCGCAGCTCCACTCCCATCCGGTATGTCCACGAGCCATCGCTAGGACGAGTCAGTCTAATAACTTACTGAGCACCTGTCACAAGTGAGTCAGTCACGTAATTGGCCACAAGAGAATCAAAGTCGTGGGCCCTACCTTCTGGATGCTTAAAATCTAAGTGAAAAAGGCAGAAGCAAGGACAGAGGTACTTTACTCCTCTTTTCAAATGGGGAGACGTTGCCCATGATTGCTCAGTACTTGGTGCTTGGAGCCAGCTCTGGAATTCCAGTGCCCTGGCTCCCAGCCCCGAGCAGTTACCCACAACTACACTGAGTTCTGAGAGCACCTTTCTCCTTCCCTGCCCACCCCCTCCTGCAGTTTATCACCCTGATGGTGGGCTTCGGCGTCCTCGTCTTCTCTCTTGTCGTCACCTACTGCATCAATGCCAAAGCCGATGTCCTTTTCATTGCTCCCCGGGAACCAGGATCTGTGTCTTACTGAAGAGGACCCCAGCTTTTCCTGCCAGCTCTGCAGTTCACTTCCTAGATCATCTATCCCACTGGGACATAAACCACTAGTTTGTCACTGGAACCTCTCTGGGCCTGGCTCGGACTGACATTAACATAAAGTGGAACTGCCCAAAAGAGACAGTGAGAGAGAAACGAGTTACCTGCCGCCCCCATCTTCCCCTTCCCATCTCCCCTTCCCTGTGTCTTCTTCCTCACCCCTGCCAAATCCTGGGATGACAAATAGAAGCTTCTTGCTCCTGTTTTGACTCCTAGCTACCTACCCTAACTTTCCCTTCTTCAGGATCCCTCTTCTTTTTCCGTCCCACCTTATACCTCCTTCTGCTCCCCGCCCCTCGCCCCCTTCCTGACCAGGAAGGACATGAAGGGGTGAATGCCAGGAACAAAGTGCAAGGAAGCCCTGAGGAGGACAGGAGCCATCTGTAGGCTGAGCCTCCTGTCTCCCTCCTGCTGTCCCGTCTCAAGGCCCTTAGATGGCACGTCAGGGTGGGTGTGCTGCTGGGTGGGTATCCCACCTCCAGCCCACAGTGCTCAGTTGTAATTTTTATTAAGCTGTAATATCTATTTTTGTTTTCTTTTTTCTTTTTGTGTGTGTACGTGTACATGTATACAAATATATAAATAACGAGTCTCATTAAAACAGACTCTCCCACATGTCCTGTACCATTACCTGTTATTCTTCCTGAGCCCCCTTGTTCAGTGATCCCAGATTGGAGTCGTGGAATCGTAACCTCACATGCTCTCTTCTGAGTCCCCAGAGAGCCCGAGTAGTAAGGCTCTGTCAACAACAGTGGAAGTTCTGGCAGAAGGGTTCCTTGTGGAGCCCTGGAATCCCGGTTTCCCTCTACAAGAGCGACGTTAGCACGGTTTCTTCCCACTTTGTATTCGACAGACATTTCTCTCCTTATCTGAGGCCCGGGCTGGGGTCCAGAGATGAAGGGGATACAGCAGCCTTGACCCTTGAGTAGCTCACATTTGGGCTAAAGGGAGAAACATACACTCACAACTAGGTGTAGTAAATGGAGAAATTGCAGCCTCTCCAGAGTGCTTTGGTAGCACATGGAGGGGTTCAGGGCAGTGGGGGTGGCATTTAGAAAGGCTGCAGAGAGGAGGAGGCACTTGGGTGGTGATTTAGAGCTCACCAGGTGTGGAAGCATCGAGCCAAGAAAAGGCATGGCTCACGCTTGAGAATGGTAGGTTGTTCAGTGTTCCCGAGCCGTGAGGATCCGCAGGCAGGCTGGGGCCAGGTCACAAAGGCCCTTGGGTGGCACGCTAAGCGGTTTGTGCTGTCAGTGGGCGTTTGGTAGACCAAAACAGGTAGTTTTGGACCCTTCTAGAAAGGGAATCTCTGCTCTTTGGAGATACTCTCATTCCCTGGGTCTTCGCAGAGGCAGAATTCTGGAGGATAGCAGAACTGCTAGATGATGGGCAGGGGCTGAGTCAACTGAGGGGGGACGCGAACCGGTGGGAGTGGCGCCTGAAGCCAGCCTTCTCCGCTAACTGCTGGCCAAGGGCCTGTCTGCAACGTGCCTGAAGACAGCAGAGGTGGAAAAGAACTGGCCATTTTCAGAGTCCCAAGCACTCCTCTTAGTTTCCTGATTAGACTACCTTTTCAAATCCTGCTGAGAGGAGGTGATTTTTCTCGAGGTTTCTCTCCAAGTTCCCTCAGGGGGCATGTTTGGGATTCTGGGGTGTGGAACTATACCCCGCTGCTTCCCCTCCACCACACCCCTCCCAGTTTGAGCTGGAGAAGCTGTGCACTGTGCTGGCGGGAGTTGAGCACAGCTGCCACCATCGCCTGGGCCCACTCCATGCCTCCCTCGGCCAACAGGTCTCCCAGTGGACAGAGCGCTAAGCTCCCTCATCCTGCTGGCAGCTTCTGGAAGCGAGGAAGTGGCTGAGAACCAGTGAGAGGGCTGGACAGGGAAGCAGAGAGTTAGGCAAAATCAGTGGATGGGGTGGGCAAGAGAAGGGTACAGGATGTAGGGTTTTCTGTCCTCCGGTCTCCTCCTGGGGAGGAATCTTCAGCTTGTCTTCCGCCTTCCATGCTACCCCTACCTCCCCCTCCCCCCCCCAAAAAGAAATTACAAAACCAAAAAACATGTCTCCTGAGGAGACCAGGCTCCATGGAAGGGGCAATAGACCCCCAGATAACCCACTGGGGCCCTCTTTCTGAGACCACAGTCTAACTCCTCCCCAGCCACCTCCTGTGTCCTGGAGACCGCATGCGATTGGCTAGCAGCATCTTAGGGCCACAGACTTAACTTGTTAGCCTCCCTCTTCCTGCTTGCTCCAGGCCCTGCTTACCTCTGTGCCACCTGAAATTTGTCATTTTCCAGCTCCTCCTCTGCCCACAGGGCTTCCCTCCCTCCCTAATCCTACCCACTGCTAGTTCTCACGGCACCTTCTCTTCCACCCAACCTCCGTGGACTGTTGAATAACAGACCACCCTGCTCCAGGACCCAGTCTGTCCTGTCTCTACCTCTTGTGACACCTGGTCCCTCGAGACTAGCACTGAAGGCTTTTCTATTAGCTGGTTTCTCTTTCCCAGCTTCTCTGAGTAAAGGGTTTACTCTTTTCTGTCTCCCACATCCCAGAGGCACATCCTGGGAGGAGATGATTTTCACCCAGAGTCTGGTGTTCTGTACCAAGATTCCACCTTTTTCAAGATGACTTTGTTTCTTCCAGGGACCATATGATAAGCCCTGAGAAATTGTGTGTATGGCCTAACTCATTTGATAGATGGGGGAAACAGTAGCCCAGAGGAGTGACGTGGCTTGCTCAAGGTTACACAGCATATTAGAGCAGAGACTGGAACATTTCTTATATCTGCACTGGTAGCTACAGTGGTAATAAACATTTATGGAGCCTGACTACAGGCAGGGCACTCTGTCCCAGCATCGTAAAAGGGTATGAGATATAGCACCTTCCCTTAGAGACTTAGGATCCAGAGTCTAGATGGCTGGATGGGACATGACACGAGATAAATAACCAGGCCAGGCAGCATATGTTCCATGCAAAATCAGTGCTATAAAAAGGTTCTACCCGAGTTCAAAGGATGGCGGGTTTGCTTTGGGTGGGGCCAGTAAGGAGAAGCTTCATGTTGTTGTGGGAAGAGCTCAGGACCAGATTTTCTGGAGTGCCTCTAATGCTCTGTGTGACTTTGGAAAGGGCACTCCCCTCTCTGGGCCGCAGTGTTCTCATTTGCACAAAGTGGAGTCAGAGGAGGCTGCTGTCTGAGGCCCCGCCTTGCTCTGACAGTCAGCCTCTCTTCCCTTCTGCCTTTCATCCTAAACCCTTCAGGGCAGCGGATGGCTTGAAGGGTTGGCCAATTCATGAGCTTTTGAAGGTAGTTAGAAAGTTCTCCCACTGGAGAGGGAGGCCTGGGGGGCACTGATTGCCCTCTAACCCGGGGACAGTAGACTGCGGGTAGTGGCATAATGTGGTAGAAAAGCCATCCTGAAACTCAGCATCCCATCCTCAAAAAAGCTAGGTGGGAGTTGTTGAGTTGGTGGGAGTTTGGGAAGCAGAGAGCCTTCGAAGGTCAGGGTCCATGTGGGCCTCAGGTCAGCTTTTGATTCCTTTCTGAGTCCCACACTCAGAAGGTAGAGGGGTTGGCACACTCCTGTTGTTGAGAAGGGCAGCTGGAGCCCCTGCTCCCAACCAGAAGAACATGGGACAGGAGCGGAGGAGGCATCTCAGGAGGCTTGAGGAGATGATGCAACTGTGAGTAAATCTTAACCAGCCTCTGGCTCTGGCTGGCTGGCTGCTCAGGGGCTGGGGACCAGGACCCTAGGGTCCCCTGTCTCTCCCCCCATCAACTGAGGAAGAGTTAGAGAAACTGGAGGGGAAAAAGGAACAACAGAGATGAAAGAGGGTATCTGGAAAAGGAATAAATGAGTGAAGGGCAAGTGGAAGTAGGCAATCCTTGATGGGCTGAAGGAGGGAAGGAGGCTGGGAGTGCTCTGAGGGAGCTGAGCCTGAGGGGAGAGAGGCCAGGCGGGTGTGCTGCAGGGGTGGGGGGAGTGGGCCCAGAGCTGGTGGTGACAGATGGGTGGACACAAAGAGGAGGGCTTCGGGGAAGACAGATGGATGGGGGAGGGAGGAGGAGAGGTGGGGGGGCAGTGGTCGGAGGAGGCCTAATGAGATTGGGATGGGCTTGGAGCTGGGGAGAGGTGAGCAGAGAGGAGAGAAGAAAGGAGAGGCTGCCTTAGGAGACAAAGGCGACAAGGCCTAGGGGGCCGGGGGTGAGAGAGGGCTCAGGGCCTGGCGCTGAAAAGGGGCTTCCAGCAGGGCTGGAGGCAGAGAAGGGGACAGATTGTGGAGACCCGCTGTCACCTAGAGGCACAGAGAGGTGGAGACAGGGAAAGACAGACTGAGGGAGAACACGTGGAAGCAGACAAGGAGGGAACTTCAAAGAGGGAAGAAGACCCAAGATGAGCCACCGCTTCCCAGGATCATAACAGATCCTGCCCAGGAGCTCCTGTGACCCAGAACACACATGATAACACCCCTGCCCCGGGCCACTCCCAGGACGGGTTGCACAGTGTGGCACAGTGAGGGTTAATGCCGTCTGCTCTCTCTGCCAGCCGCTTGCCTGGTTGGGTCCCCAGGGCTCCCCACATATGTCACCCCCTCTCCTGCCAAACCGACGGCTTCCCAGCTCCTCCAGGCCCTGCCCCCACCCTCAAGGACCAGGCCCCCTGCCCCCATGTCTTCCCTACATCCCAACCTCACTCCCCCACCATCTAACTCACAGGCAGGCAGTGTGGCGATGAAAAAAGATGGGGAGTAACAATCTGAAAAATTGAACACCTATCAAATGCAAAATAACAATAAACCGCAGAGCCCCACTCATCCTCCCACCCCCTCCGCATCTTCCTGCCCTGCTTACAGCAAAGACCCCAACACAACTCCCAGGGTTCTCCTCCCCCCGCGGGGCCTGGAGCTGCCGGCAACCTGAGTTGACCTCAGAGCTCTCCCCAGCCTCCCTCAATCATCATGCCTCATATACACGCATGGACGATTTCTTGCCACCTTTGAATCACTGCACAAATGTAAGGGTTTGGGGTACCTAGCACTTTCCCACGCACGGTGGGACAAAAGCCCTACAAGGAAGGCAATATTTTTCCCATTTCACAGATGACAAAATAGGTTCAGTCAAGGTTAATGATATGTCCAGGGGATCCCCCGGTGGTCCAGTGGTTGGGACTTCATGCTTTTGCTGCCGAGGGCCTGGGTTTGATCCCTGGTTGGGGAACTAAGATCCCACAAGGCTGCGCAGCCGAAAGAAAACGGTTAATGATGTGTCCAAGGTCACCAGGACTCGGACCCAGGTCTACTGGCCCCAAGTTCAGTAGAATTAGTAGTTCTTCCCACCATGCCATGCTTTTAGCTCCTCCTCTTTATCATACACTATGTCCTTTTTAGCTACACCCCCTAGGTGCAAAAACTGAATCCCTGAGTGAACACTGGGGCTGGGGGCCCCAGAGTCCAGGACCCTGGAATGACAGATGCAGAGGAGGCAGACAGGGGTGGTCCCAGAGCACTCTCCCACCCCCATGTACCATCAACCCTCAGCTTGCACTGGGCACAGCCTGGGCTGAGTGCTTCAAGGATGGAGGTTGCAGGGTTGAAGTATCTGAGCCGAACTGCCTAAAAGGAGGGAGGCCGGGAGCAAGGATTTGGTTTCTCTCTCCCATCTCCACCCCACCAAGGTTCCCTTCTGCTTCTACGGTCTCTCCAGGTTCTGTTTCTGTTTTTCTCAATGTCTCACCCTTGGGGAACCAGGCCTCCCCATTTCAGTAACAGTCCCTCATCTCTATAGCTGTTTGTCGTGTCTCCCCTCCTTGTCTCCCTGTCTCCGGTATTTTTTTGTTTCCTCACAACTGTCTGCACTCTGCTTCCCACATGTCTGTATATCTCCACCCTGTGTTGGGGCTTCCCTCAGGACCCTCTCCCAGTATCAGTACCTGTCCATCCCTGAATATCCATGTTTTCTCCACGTCCATAATTCACCCAGGTCTGTGTCTCCCTAACCATCTCCTCTTTTCATGTCTCTCCCCATGTCTCTATCCCCCTGTATCTTGCATCCCCGAATCTTCCACAAAGCCTTGGCAACCTGGCAATTCTGCTCCCATCTTCTCTCTTCTATCTCTCTGTCTCCCCTACGCCTCCATCTCCCCATAACGAGTCTTCCCATTTCTCTGTATCTTCCCCATGTCTGTAACCTCATGACTCTGTTTTCTCATCTTGTTCCTCTCTGTGTGTGTCTTGACATCTCCCCACGTCTCCCCCTTCATTTCCTCTGTTTCTTCTCCATCTCCCATTTGTTCCGTATCTCTCCTCTCCTCCATGGCCCTCTCTCCTGAGTCTCTCTGTCTCCCAATTTTCTTGGATGAGGTAGAGGGCAAGAGGGTGGGGGAGGTAGGATTGTTGTTGCTGGGGGCTCATTAGGTAGAGATTGGTTTTTAATCAGCACCATGGCAATGATGATGCAAGAACTGCGATGCCACCTGATCCCCTGCCCCCCAGCCCCCCTCCTCAAGCCTCCTTTCCCCTCCAGCTCAGCCAATCTGCTGGCGCCTGGGCACCTGTCTGGGCCTGCCCAGGTGGGAGTTGGCACCTCCCAGACCTGGGGGTGGGGGAGCTTGGGGAAGAATTACAGGACTCCCCTTAGGGAATGCCTTACCCTGGAGAAAGCCCAGAAAAGGTTGATCGGCAACAGGGAAATGGCAAATGCTTCCAAAAGCCTGCAGGTGGACTGTGCTCCTACTAAGGTCCAGACCCATTACGTGCATTATCTCGCTTAATCTCCGTGGCAACCTAAGCGGCAGCTATATTTAATCCCATTTTACAGAGAAGGAAGGTTGAGGCTCAAGAGGTTGAGTTACTCATCCAAGGTCACACAGCCGACAAAGCTTTCTTCACTGTAGCAGTGTAGCCGTCTCTGCAGTCCTCCCAGCCATGGTTCCTTCTTGATATTCACAGAGGTTCAACGAAGACATTCAACAGCTGAGTGGGGAAGAGAACTTCAGATACGGAAATGTAGCCCACTGCCTCTGTGCTTCCCTTGCTCCCTGCTCCTGCCACCCTGTATCTCACACACACCACACACACACACACACACACACACACACACACTCAGACACGCATGCACATGCACACACAGGCTGGAGGCAGCTGAGCTATTGATGTGAACTTAATCAATGCCCATTTGCATATGATTTTGCAGCTAGTTTTCTTATTGCTCATTTGATGCCCCGGCATGCTTGAAGCCTGCCTGGGTGCCCTGCCCTCCTCCCCCAGTGTCCATCCAACCCTGGTTCCTCCTCTCCCCGCACTCCTGTATCCTGCTCCTTTTAGCCTTTACCTCTTTCCTCCTGAGAGCCCCCAATTCCCAGTGGGTCAGGTTGGGCCAGCCAGCCTAGAAAAACTCCTTGTAGGATCTGTGTCAGGAATCTGACCCCACTCCTCCCCTGGTGATTGGGTAGGTGGGAGGCTGGAGGCTGGGATAAGAGGGTGTGGGGTGATTGAGTCCCAGGGTGACAAGGGCAGGGGCCTGAGCAGTAGCCACAGGCAGCCTGGCAAAGGGGCTGGTGGGAACCAGCTTTACGAAGAATGAGAGCTTGGTGAGGGCAAGGACTCTAGGGAACCTCTTCTGCGTTTTCGTGCTGTCCACTTGCCCTTTTCTCGATCTCCCTGTTAGTACCTTGGAGAGCCTTTTTCCCAGGGAAAAGGAGATGTGGGAAGGGGCTGTCAAAGCCCAGCTGGGACTCAGAATGGGACCATGGCACTTAAACCTGGCTTGCTGGGGGCCTCTGTCCCTGCCGCCTCTGGTGTGGGAGACTGAGGGGTTTCATCTGTGATCCTGCCCTGGCTCTCGCCCCAGCCCCACCCCTTCCCCAGCTCTCCATTTCTTGCTTATGAAATATGCATGGAGAACAGATGTCCCTGCTCCCCCACTCCTCGCCCCCCCCAGGGCCAGCCCCACCCCCAGCTCCCAGGGGGGTTCCCAGATCCCTCTGCCAATGGCTGCCTGGCCTTACTGTTTAATATTGATAAGGGGGGGGGCTGGGCCAGCCAATGGAGAGCTGGGGGTGTGTGTGTGTATCTCCATATATATACATAGGGCTGGGCCAGCTCAGGTGTGTATGTGTCTGTGAGCGTGTGGTGTGTGTGTGCGTGTGAGTGCGGGTGTCCCCAGTACCTAGCCAAGCTCAACCCCTCCACCTGGGCCCTATATCCCCAACATGTGTACCCCTCTCCTATGCCCCGGAGCCTGTACAGCCACGCCACGCTGCCCCGGAGAGGTCTAGAAAGCTGGTCAATAACTTTGCAGACGGATGAGCTCTGAGCAGCCAGAGGAGACTGGGGCTGTCAACGCTGCCCCCCTGTCCTGCCAGCTTGGATCCCCTCACAGGCTCCTCCTAGGTAAAGGGGGAACCAAAGGCTGGGGAGGGGTGGGCGTGTCCCTCCCACTCTCTGGCTCAAGTCCCCTCCCAGAGTCTCCCTCTAGTTTTCTCTCACGCTGTGTCTCTCTCTGTCCCTGCACCTCCCTCTTCCCCACTTCTCCCCTTTGACTCTTTGTGCCTATCTATTCTCAGTCGGGTTGGGGATGGCAGAAGTGGGGCAGGAAGTCCTATCCTGGATGCTTGGAATTCTGATCCTCGGAACCTGCAACTTTGAAACCAGAAGTGGATTTTGGGGTGAGGACTGACTTGATGGGTGAATAGAAGCTGCTGCCAGGACTGGAGCTGGGGAAGACAGTGGGTCCAGGTGGAAATGGGACTGGGGTCAGATTGGGAGCAGAAGAGGGGAAGGGAGGGCCAAGTGATCAGGGATGAAGGAACATGGGGACCAGGCAGGGCTGTGATAGACGTGCCGAGAGCCCCATAGCTGAATTCCTGGGTCATGGAGGTGGGGAGTTGGAGCACTAAACACATACTGGGAGGTGCTGACTTCGGGGCCTCCCACGCTATTGCCATCCATCCCCTCATGTTCCTTTGGACCCTGGAATATGCGGTGTGTTCTAAATTTCAGCACTCACCCCCGTCTGTTTTGTGTTATGGCTGTGTGCGTACATGCTGTCAGATGTTGATGATCTCACACCCCCAACCTCAGAGCTTACTGTTAGTGGACTACTCATTTGAGCCTGTTTTCTGCATGGTGGGGCGGGGCAAGCCTGGGGAGTCCTGACCCCTGTGAAGGTGTCCATCAGGCGGGAGAACCCGGACTGGTGAGGAAGGGGATATGGTGATTGCGAAGGAACCTCTGTGCTTCTGTTTCTACCACTTTAGTCCGGCTGAGCTCACAGTGAGTGGCCCACTGTTCCCACTTGACATTCTCCCACAGCAAAGCCCTTTCCCCAGCCTTCCCCCAGACCATGTTCCTGCTGCCTCTTCCTGATTTCCTCTGGTCCCAGGGACAAGCAAGCTTCGCCAAGCCCCAAATGGTGGCCTCCAAAAGCTACCCCTATCCGTCTCTGCCCGCCACATCTGAACTGGCCTTGGGCTGGGGGAGGATGTGGAGTGGAAAGCTGATTATGTTCCCTTTCCCCAATCTTCCTTGCAGAGTTGCCAAAACGGCCAGGGAATGGCAAGGGTTGAGGGTGTTGAGGACAGAGCTGGAGGAAGGGACTGTCCTGAGCAGGGGGATTGTGGCCAGAGGAGATACCTCCCCCTGATTCTAGTGGTCGGGGTGGTAGGATCTGGTGTCTGCAATGGTCCTGTTGTGGGGTTTGGGGGCTGGGAGGGACTGAACTGGGCAGCTGTGCCGAGCTCCATATGCCCCAGTCCACTCTACAAAGGGCAATCTGTGTGTTTATCATCCTCTCCCCTCCACACACACATACAGAGGCAGCCAGGGTGGAGACAGGCCCTGGGAGGGAGGGGATGGTAGGGCCAAGGCTTGCAATGCTCCCCTCACAACTGGGAAAGGTTTAGAGCCACAGACAATCTCTCTTGCAGCTGTGGCTCCAGTCTCGCTCAGTTCCCCCCCACCCCTTTTTAATTATTAAAAAAAAATCATTGTGATAAAAACATATAACATAAAATTTACTCTTTTAAGTGTACAGTTCAGTAGTGTTAAGTATATTCACATTGTTGTGAAACAGAGCTCCAGAACTTTTTCATCCTGTAAATCTGAAACTCTATACCCTTTGAGCAACACCTCCCCTTCCCCACCCTCCCCTCAGCCTCTGGTAAGCACCATTCTACATACTGCTTCTATGAAGATGAATACTTACATATATCATATTAGTGGAATCATACAATATTTATGTTTTTGTGACTGACTTATTTCACTTAGCATAATGTCCTCAAGGTTCATCTATGTTGTAGCATTGTGACAGGATTTTCTTCCTTTTTAAGGCTGAATAATATTCCATTGTATGTATATGCCACATTTTCTTTATCTGTGTATCTATTGATGGACATTTGGGTTGTTTCCATATCTTGGCTATTGTGAATAATGCTGCAAAGAACATGGGGGTGCAGATATATCTTCAAGATCCCAATTTCAATTTCCTTAGACATAAACACGGAAGTGGGATTGCTAGATCATATGGTAATTCTATTTTTAATTTTTAAAGGAACCTGCATACTGTTTCCATAGCAGTTGCACCATTTTACAATCTCACCAACAGGGCAAAGGGTTCCAATTTCTCTCCACCCTTGCCAACACCTGTTATTTTCTGGGTGTGTTTTTTTTTTTTTTTGATAGTAACCATCCTAATGGGTATGAGGTCATATATATCTCATTGTGATTTCGATTTGCATTTCTCTGATGATTAGTGATGTTGAGCATCTTTTCATATGTTTGCTGGTCATTTATATATCATCTTTGGAGAAATGTCTTCAAGCTCTTTGTCCAGTTTTTAATCTAGTTATTTAGTTTTTTGAAGTTGAGCTGTGGGAGTCCTTTATAATATTCTGGATATTAACCCCTTACATCTATATGAATTGCAAATAACTTCTCCCATTGCCTTTTCATTCTGTTAATTGTGTCCTTTGATGCACAAAATTTGTAGGTTTGATGTAGTGCCATTTGTCTATGTTTGCCTTTGTTGCCTCTGCTTCTGGTATGACATCTAAGAAATCATTGCCAAGTCCAATGTCATGAAGTTTTCCCCCTGTGTTTTCTTTAGGAGCTGCAGTTTTAAGTCTTACACTTAGGTCTTTAATCCTCTTGCTCAGTTTTATCCTGACCCTGTCCTTCTCATTGCTTCTTCTCCTTTCGAGTTGCCGACTTTCTGGATCTCTTCCCTTCTCTCCATCTTTCCTCTTACTCCTTGACACCATGGCCTCCTGCCTGTCTCTCCTGCCTCACTGCCTCCACCCCCCCCCCATGTTTCTGCTGTTCTTTCCCCAAGCTTACAGTACCTCCCCCTCTCCCAGCCCATCTTAAACCTTCCTCACCCCTCCCCATCTCTGAGCTGTCGCCTCCTTCCTCCCTCTGCCCTTACCAATTTCCCCTTCTCTCTTCCAGGCTCCCGACCAGAACGCTGACCATGGAACCCTGAAGTGGCTCTCACTTCCTTGAGCTCAGTGGCAGACCCCACCACCCCAGGCCCTTCCTGCCCCTCCCGCAACCAGCTTTCAGGCTCCCAGAGGGAGGGGTGGGGAGGGGATCCTGATCTCACAGGGCGAGGGGCATCCATCATGATGCTCAACTCAGACACCATGGAGCTGGACCTGCCTCCCACCCACTCTGAGACCGAGTCAGGCTTCAGCGACTGTGGGGGCGGGGCGGGCCCTGACGGGGCGGGGCCGGGGGCGCCGGGAGGGGGCCAGGCTCGCGTCCTGGAGCCAGGAGAGCCGGGCCGGAAAGACCTGCAGCACCTGAGCCGTGAGGAGCGGCGGCGCCGGCGGCGCGCCACAGCCAAGTACCGCACGGCCCACGCCACGCGGGAGCGAATTCGCGTGGAAGCCTTCAACCTGGCCTTCGCCGAGCTGCGCAAGCTGCTGCCCACGCTGCCCCCCGACAAGAAGCTTTCCAAGATTGAGATCCTGCGCCTGGCCATCTGCTACATCTCCTACCTGAACCACGTGCTGGACGTCTGAACACTGCCTGCCTCCCGCCCTGGATTCACTCCTCTCCCCGGGGCTTCGCTGGGGTCCCTCCTCACCGCTCACTGCTTAGAACGGCCTCTCCTCCCTGAGTCCCTGTACCTTGGCATAGCATGTACCCACTGGCCCTGGGCTCAGGCAGAGTGCCCACCGGTTGGTCGATTGGTCGAAGGAGACTTCCTTTTACTCACCTAGGCAGCCGGAGGGCTCTTCTCGTGGGTACCTTCTACAGTTTGTGTTTGGGACCCAGCCGGTTAGAAATGTTTTTGCTTGGGTGGTGGGTATACAGTCTTGGAATCTCCCCTTGGCTTGCTCATGGGCTGCTGCCTCTTCTACTCCTACATCCAAATTTTCAGAGACACACCCCCTTCCCCAGACCCCGACTCTGTCTCCCATCCTGTTTGCACCCTGTTGCAGCTTCTCCTGCCCATGGTAGAGGGGCAGCATGGGAACAGGAAAGGGGAAGGCTGGGGTTAGAGGGTGTGGGCTTTTTCTTAGACATCTCAGTCTAGCCCTTGGGAGGCAGGGGCATGGTGAGGTAACTCCTGTGAGGGGAATCTCAGTAGCTGGGGATTATGGAAAAACTCTTCCTGTTTTCTATCTTGTTCCTGAGGCTTAGCATATACAGACCTCGGATCTTACTTGGTAGTGAGTGCCTTGCCCTCTCTGAGCTATTTGGCCCCCTCCCTATCTCCTCCCACCCCAACCATCCCAATTTTCTTCTTCTTTGTGTGCAGCTAGAGAAAGGGGACCTAGATCTTGGGGTAGGGGGTGATGTCCCCCAAATCAGCCCAGAGCATCTGCAAAAGGCCCAGGCAGTGAGTGGGCCAAATCTCATGTCTGCTTCCTCCATCCCAGTCCACCACAAAGATGTGCAAAACCCACACTGATTCCTCCCTCGGATGCAGGAGGGATGCCCTGTTGTTGCCCTCTGGGAAAGCTCAGCTCTCCCGACCCTAGGACCTGTTTATTATATTTTTTCTGCTTCCTTAAGCTGCCTTTATTAGCAAGGGAAGATAACCCCCTACCCCATCCCACCTCGTGGCTCTCTGCGCTACCCCCACGTTGCTGAGCGCCCCCTGCTCAGTAGCCCAGGGTCCGTGGCAGAATGAAGGGCCTGAGGACCTGCGTAGAAGAGATGAGCTCACCGCACTTCCCATGCTTCCACCTCCCTCGCACCAAACTCCTAGCTCTACAAGGATATTATTTATTTACGTATTTATTTATTTATTCATCTATTTATTTACGTATTTATTTATAAATATTACTATTTATTGCCGAGTCGTGCACTTTGGGGTCGAGTGAGGGAGCTCCTGGCTGTCCTAGCCAGGTCTCTCTTGCTTCCTCCCTAGTTATTCCCTTCCCTTTCTTGCTCCTTCTGTAACTCCAGGTGTGTGTGGGGATCCCTTTTGCTCACCACACCCATATCCCTTCCTGGGATCCGTCTGTCCTGACACCCTAGTCCTCTGGGATGGCGCCCCTCCCCCACTTCCAGGGCTCCTGGATCCTTCTTCAGCTCCCTCCATCCCCAGACAATCCCACCCCAGTCCTGCCTGCTCCTTTTCTCTCTCCAGCCCTCTCCCATGACCCTCACTTCTTCCTAAGACCCCCAACAATGGGCCCTAAAGGTCTGTGTCCTGTGTCCTGTGTGTGATTTCCTCCTGTTGCAGTTCTGATTTCATACAAAAAGAAGAATTAAAGTGACCTCGTTCTAGCACCAGGTACAGCTGTGGATTATTCAATTGGGTTGGGAAGCTGGACTGCAGGTTATGATAGAGTGGGCATTGAGGGTCCCAAGCTTTGAAGGCTCTCCTGATGGGATCACGAGAGCTCACTATGGTGAGCAAATGAAAAAAGAGAGAAGGGGTCACAGAGTAAAGAGGTGCAGGGGAGGGTGTAACAGGTCCCAGGCCTCTCCACCTAACGTACCATGTACTTCCATCTTGGCACCCACTGAGTGAAACTTTCTGACCCCTCTGATGTTGTGCTTCTGCTCCTGGTCTCTATGGATCAGGGAAGGAGCTGAGTGTCCCAGTGGAACCCAAGTTAAACATGCGTCTGTGGGTCCACGTTGCTGGGTTATGAAACATTTCATGCCATGGCTATGAAACATGGCCTTCCCCATTATTGTCTCTGAGCTGGATCAAAATTCCTTGCATTCATGGTTCTTGGCCCATTTTGTGTTCCCCAACTTTCAGATACTCGAGAGAACACAGTGGAGGACATGGTACTAAGAGAAGAATAGGGAAAGGGATAAAAAGTAGTGCTGAAGGAATATCAAAGGAATCCTGGAAGGGACTCTAAAATCAATTTATAGATGAGGAAACTAGAGCCCAGAGAGGAGAAGGACCTTGCCCGAGGTCACACATTTAGTTAAGGGCAGAGAGAAGGTTCAAACCCAGGTTCTTTTTGTCCTATACTGCCAATGCCCCTCTGCTTCTCTGAAATGAGCCAGCCTGACAGGTGACACTCTATGGACTCCCTATTTTAACAGGAACTTTGATAAACTAGAGAGTATTCAGAGTTGTGCGGCCAAGAAGACAAAAGGTCTGGAAACAACTTCACAGAAGGAATAGTTGAAACACTGAGGATATATGTCTTTACCAGAATAGATTTAGGGACAATATGATACCCATCTTCAAATATTGAAAGAAAAAACAAAAACAGACATTCTATGTGGTCCCAGGAGGCAGAACAAAGACCAGTAGGTGGAAGTGATAGGAAACAGATTTTTAACTCCAAAAAGCGTTGCAACATCTGGAGCTGTCCAGCAGTGGAAGCGCCTGCCTCAAGGAGGAGGAGTCCAAATAGGCTGAAGAAAACACTGTAGGCAGAGCTGCCAGGGAGCCATTCCTGCCGGATGAAATCCTGGCTAGGTGAACTTGAAGATCCTATCCAAACTTTAGAAGGCTGAAGGCCTTCTGAGAAGGCTGAATGCCAACACTGGGAGGAAGATGCTGAGATGTCCTTCAGTCTCTGAAGGGTGCTGTTTTCATCTCTGATGGGCAAAGAATGACATCAGCAGCAAGAGGGGTTTGAGTTAGACTTAGGGAAGAACTCCCATACGGGAAGAGGTTGACATCTTCCCTTCCCCATCTGATTTAGATGACATGTACTCTGCCCAGAACCTGGCAAGAGGGAGGGCTGAACAGAGACCACGGAGAATCTGAGGACTACAAGGGGCCAGGGTGGGAAGGGAGCACAGAAATTGCTGAATCCAACACTTTTGTTTGAAAGGCAGGTGAAATGCTGTCCACAAAGGTGATGGGGCTCACCCATGATGGCGGACTGGGGTTACCTGGCCCCAAGTGCTTTGCGCCTTCCACCGCACAGCAGCCTCAGTCTGCTGAGCGCCCTGCCTCCCTCTCATCACTTTGCCCCGCTGGAAAGCAGAAGGGGTTACTGGGCCCCCCCCCTCAGGGATCCCTTAGGGCCTGGGGATGGTGAGAGGGGGCGGCTGCAGCTGTTCTACTGCTAGCTCCGAATTTCTTCAGATAATCAATTGGCCTCGGCTGCCGTTCTGCTCCACAGGATGGGAGAAGGAGGTGGGGAGTGGAGGGGGAAGGGAGCAGGGGACCAGGCCCTGGGAGAGGAGACTGTCAGGGAGATAGAAATCCCTGGATGAGGGTAAAAGAGAGCGCTCCGGGTCTAGCACTCAGGGAGGAGGGAGGAACGGAAGGTTAGAAGAGGATGCATCTGGGGGCCCTCATTTCACAACCACCAAACCCCAGCAAGTGGGCCAGTGGGGTGGGGGAGGGGCGGTTGGGGAGCACCTGGCGAGTGGGGCTCTGGCACCTCACCCCTCCCTCTTCTAGCCCCTCCCCATCATGCCCCTTCGAGCCTTCCATGCCCTCTTCCATCCCCAGTTACCACTGGCCTTGACCCTCCCATGCTGTCTGTCATAATTGCTCCCCTCTGACCTTTTTCTCAGAAAATCCCACCCCCAGTGACAGAGCAGAGAGCAGGGCCCCAGGGGTTTGAGGGAATGGGGGGGACTTCTTAGCCACTCCTCCCTCTCCTCTCCTTCCACACACACACACACACACACACACACACACACACACACACACACACACTGTGTAGGCTGCCAGGCATATGGCCCCTTTGTGCCCACACAATGGAGGCCCTGCCTGTGCCCCTTTCCAGTCTGGGCACAGGGCTCCTCTCCCTCATTTCACCCACCTTCCTTCCTTCCCAATGCAGTGCCCGACTTCTTTGCCTTCTCTTCTTCCTCTTTCTGGAAGGCCCCTTAGTCCACCCCCTTCCTTCATCTTTCTGACTCTTTCTTGCTTTCTTATGTCCTTTCCTAAGCTCTTGAAATCCAGCTGGGTAAGGATTGGGGACAGAAGAAAGAAGCTAACAGGAAGGTTAGTCCTCAAATGCTAGTTTGCCAGAGAGAAGAAGGAAGAGAGCAGAGAGGGAGTTGGGGAGAAGGGAGGCAGTGTGGTGGCCGTAGCAGAAGCAGCAACATTGTGCTAGAGGAGAGAGAAAGCTCATACCTGGAAGCCGGAGGACATGTGTCCCAGCTCCATACTTACCTTTTGCGCTTTGTGCCATAATGAGCAAAGCACATGCCTCCCTGGGCCTCAACTTCCTCATCTGCAAAAAGGGGAAGATAATAAGACCTGCCTCAAAGGCGTGTTATGAAGGTTAAACGAGATCATTGTGGCAGTGCTTAGCATGATTAGTTCTCACTTAGGGTACCTCAGGGGCAGCAAGTACAAGGGCCAACCTGTACTGTTGCACAGTCTGTGCACTGTACAATGTGCCAGGCCAGGGCAGTGAAGGGGCCTGATATCCAGCCCTTGTTCCACCACACCAGTTGTGCCACTGGTGCCAGTGAGGATGCATGCATCCTTCAAGAGGTGGCCTTAGAATCAAGCCCCTCATGCGGGCTCCTGAGCGTCAGTCAGGAGTCCAACCAAAAACTTAGGAGTCCTGGTCACCTTGGAAACCAAGATAGAGTGGGAGGGGACAAGAGGCTGTGGGTCCCTTAGCTCAGGCTTCTCTGGAGAGTTGGGTAGAGCCAAACCCCGAAATTTGCTAAACTGAGGATGGAGACACGGCAGCTGAGGAAAAGCGCGGTGGGTGCTGAAGAAACAGAAAAAGAGGGAGACCTGGGTGGGGGAATACGATCAGAACGCTGTGCTGGGCGGACCTATTGCTCCTCCTCTTCCCCCGTTCCCTCCCTTAAGCAAGTGTCTCTAAGCCAGGTCTGATTATTGCTTATGGAGCACTGCCCCCTGCTGTCCGTGATTAGAGATGTTCTCACTCTTCCCCCTCTCTGGCTGGGAGCTGCTAAGAAATGGGAAATGAGAAGATGGTGCTAGACTGGGGACAAAGGGTGAAGGAGATGTGGTGGGACCAGCAATCCAAAGTTCTCTTCTTGTCAGAGGTTTCCGGAAGGTGGATGAGGGTTGATTGCTGTCTAGGGATAAATAGTGTTTCATTTACATGTATTAATGGTTTATAATTTTCGGATTGATTTTTTCCTGTGTCCATTCCATTCAGGGTGTGTGTGTGTGTGTGTGTGTGTGTGTGTGTGTGTGTGTGTGTGTGTGTGTGTGTGTGTTCTACTCTGAGGGTGCTTGCCTGCTTCTGTGGTCTCTGTATGCGCCTACATCAGTGTGCTTGTTTTTGTGCCCTTTTTCATGTTGGAATCTGAGTGACAACTTTCAGGTATAGCACAGAGACCTGAAGCTGTTTAACTTCCTCTCCTTCCCTCTAGGTTTTTTGTTTTTTACTTTTTATTGGAGTATAGTTGATTTTTACAATGTTGTGTTTGTTTCAGGTATACAGCAAAGTGAATCAGTTTTACATATATCTACTCTTTCTTAAGATTCTCTTCCCATATAGACCATGACATCCTTCCTTCTAGGTTTTACCTCTGCCTTCCAGCTCCATCAGCCACATGGTTATTTACAAGTGACAGACTTTTGCTGGCTTCTGCCCTGCTTTGATCATTCCAAGAGCAGAGCCCTGTTCCGCTTTAACCTGGGACTCTTGGGTTTAACCTGCTTCCCGAGTGAAGTGAGAGGCGAGGGAGAGCCCTGAGATCAGCACCCCTTTGCCATCCACCTCTCTGCTGTCCTTACTGGCATTTAAACTCCAGCCTTCTCCTTTTACAACCTTGCAGCTGTCTCCTTCACCAGTCATTCCCATTTTATTCAGTGCACCATACATTTATTAACTAGCCAACGTGTGCCTGACACTGTTCTAGGTTCTGAAATACAGGCCCAGGCTCTCCTCAGTATCTACTGGGGAGACAGACATGGAAACACATCCGTTTCCTGAGGGTGAAAAGCATATGCAAGGATCAGAAGTCAGTATGAACTCAGAGGGAGTGCTGGGGAAGGAGGGAGCAGGTAAACCCTGAGCTGGGCTTCAGAGACTGAAAGGGATTTGCCAGGTCTGTGAAGGTGCTTGCAGAAAATTCTGCGGTGTGCTGTCAGGAACCCCCTTTGCAAATTTCCTCCTTCACTGGACAGGGCGTTCACCTCCCCAGATGCAGGAGTGTTGACTCACAGCCGAGGAGTCTCTCTCCAGGAATTGCCTTTGGAGGAGGAAAGCTGCCTTGCTTAAGGCTGCACTCCCTCCCTAGGCAGTGTACATGCAAGGGCTGCTTGGTGCATGGGGCTACACAGCCCCATTCCAGGGACAACCATGAAGGGCTGTCCCAGCTTGAGATTCCCCTGGGATTGCCAGAGGCCTCTACTGCAATCCCGTTGCATTTCAGTTTAGCTTTCTGCTTAATACAGCCTCTCTCACACCTCGCAGGTATTGTCTCCTGAAAGCATCCTCCGGCATACACCTCAGAGTGTAAGACTCTCTTTCCCAGGGAACTCTACCCGAGACAGCGATATTCCAGGTAGAACGCACTGTAGGTACGAAGGCATGGAGGCCTGAGGAGGCTTTGTGAGCAAGTGCACACCATAACCAGTTTGGTATTGTTAGGACATAAAATACAAGGGGCTGGTGGGACAGGAGAGTGATGGAGAACGGCGGGAGAGGTAAGCAGGGGCCAGGCAGGAGAGGCCTTATGTGTTATCCTAGGGAGCTTGTCCTTCACCACATAACGATGGGAAACCAATAAATGTTGTTGAGTAGGGTGGATAAATGCTGTCAGATTTACATTCTAGAAATGTCACTTTAAGGACGGTTCTGAAGACAGATGAGCAAGGGTAAGATCTGTGCAGGGAACAGTTTTAGAAGGCTATTGCAAGGTCAGCTGAGAGAAAAAGAGAGTCTGTTTAAGCAGTGGCAGAGGGAATGGAGAGGAGAGGACAGATTTAGGAAAAGCTGTTTAAATGTGGATTCAACAGAACTTGGCGATTTATTAAATGTGGGAGGCTAGAAGAGAACTCCCAGGTTTCTGTCTGGGAAGCCTGGATGAACAGCGGCGCTGCCTTCCAAAATAGACCAGATAGGAGGAGAAACTGTGAGGGATTGTGGTGGGGATGGTGGCAGCAGTGGTGACATACTAAGGACACACTGAACAAGAGATGTTGAGGAGTCTTCCCATGGAGTGTCCAGAAGGAAGTTGGCTCTCTGGGTTTGTGACTAAAGAGTTGGACCTCTTTGCTAGGACGTGTCGCAGAAATCTCCAACTCCACATCCCCAAACTGGCCTCTTTATTCTCTCCTCCCCTCATCCCGACTTCTCCCTTGTTGCTCCTCAGATGACGAAATGGCACCATCAGCATTCAATTGCCCTGGCTCCCACCTCCAATCCGTCATCAACATCCATCCATTTTGCCTTCTAAACGAGACTTGGAACCGTTTCTTTATTTCCACCAGTACCACCCCTGCTTTCCTTTGCCTGGACTAGCGCAGTTGCCGAGCTGTCTCCCTGCCTCTTGGCCCCCTCTCCTTAAATCCACCCTCCAGACTGCCATCAGAGTGACCTACCCCCAGTGCAAATCTAATCACGACAGTGCTAGACTCAAATCCTTTTAATGGCTCCCTATTATTTCTTGAATAAAATCCAAATTCTTCAACATGGCACGAAATTCCCTTCATGGTGCAGCTCCTGCAAGTCTTTCCACCCCGACGGCTATTCCGTCCTTCACACTTTGTCCTCTAACATTATAACGAGCTCTCTGGTACGTTCCACATTGTTCCTAACTTCTGTTCCTTTGCTTCTACTTCACCTATGTAGGTCCTACTCATCCTTCAAGACAACAGAGATGTCCCGTCTTCCAGGAAACCCTCCTATAGCCTTCCTGCTCCCCCTTAGCTTTCTATGCACATCTCTATGATTGCCTTCCCCACATTGAATGGTACTGAAATCATTTACCTACTATCACATGGGTTTTGGTGTGCCTTGGGTGGGTTACTTGAAATCTCCAAACATCTGTTTCCTTATTAGAGATAACATATTAAGCCCTTAGCCCCATGCCAGTGCATAACAAAGCTCAATAAATGGTGGTTATATTAAGACAAATTATGGCTTTTATTATCTTCCACTTCAGTTTTCTGTATTGTCCCAACATCTACCTGTTACCATTCACCTTGAGAATACGTATTCATCTATTCCAGTCCATTTGACATTTCAGATGGGGTTCTCATATGTTATTTTCCTCTGGAAGCTGTGTCTTATCTTTTCACTCCACCGGAAGCCATAGGATTACTCATTTTTAAAAAGCGTTTAAAAAATTACTGGACTTCCCTGGTGGCGCAGTGGTTAAGAATCCACCTGCCAATGCAGGGGACATGGGTTGTGTCCCTGGTCTGGGAAGATCCTACTTGCCGCAGAGCAACTAAGCCCGTGCACCACAACTACTGAGCCTGCGCTCTAGAGCCTGCGAGCCACAAGTACTGAAGTCTGAGTGCCTAGAGCCTGTGCTCCGCAACAAGAGAAGCCACCACAATGAGAAGCCCGTGCACCTCAACAAAGAGTAGCTCCCACTCGCTGCAACTAGAGAAAGCCTGCGCGCAGCAACGAAGACCCAACGCGGCCAAAAATAAATTTAAAAAAATTAAAAAGGCAAGTTAAAAAAAATTACCTAAGTAATATATGCCTATTGTAACAAATTCAAATAATACTAACATACGTACATAGAGTTAAAAGTAGATGTACCAACTGTGTAGGTATGAATTACATAACCTTCCCCCAAAGAAATCTGTATTAACCATTTGGTCTGAACCATCTTTCCAAACTTTACATTACAAATGTATATAAATACATAGGTGCATGCATTTAAAATTATATTGTACATTTACTGTTAGACTTTAACTTAATATGTACTGTTACTTTTTTTTAAACAACACAGTATAAAAATCTTCTTTATCTGTACATACAGACTAACTTCACTTTTTAAACTTCTACATAGGACATGTGTATGATAGTTCATATAACCATCCTCCTGCTGATGGACATTTAGGTTAATTCCAATCTTTTGTTATTAATGCTGCAGTGTATATCATTTTATGCATACATCTGTGCACTTATGTATATATTTGCTCACTCAAATGCGAGCATTTTCGGAGGGTAGATTCTTAGAAATGGAACCGCTGGATTCAAGAGAATGAACATTTAAAATTTTGATAGATTCTTCCAAAGTGTCCTCCAAAAAGTCTTTATCGACCTCCACTATTTCCAACCATACATGAGAGTCTACATTTCTTCACACCCTTCATAGCAATGGATATTATCATTCTTTTTTATTTTTTCCAACTTTACGGGCAAAAGAAATATCAAATTTTTCTTTAATTTGAATTTTCCCTATTTGAGGTTGATGATAATAATTTCATATGTTTATTAGATAATTTCATATGCTTATAATTTCATATGCTTATAATAATTTCATATGCTTATTTGTATTTATTCTGTGAATTGCCTGTTCATATCATTGGCCTATTGAAAAAAACTGTTTATTTATTTTTTTAAATTTTTGGGTGAAGTAGAAAAGAACAGCTTTATTGCTTTGCCAGGCAAAGGGGGACACAGCAGGCTCGTGCCCTGAAAAACTGTGTGCCCCAACCTGGGGGGATTTGGTGAGGAGTTTTATGGCAATAGTTCAAGAGTGGGGTTGCTGATAAGGATCAGGGTGCACACAGGACCTGCACTCCTTTAATCTAGTCTCAGGTGGTCTCCTTATGAGCTTCTCTGGTTCTCGAGTGAAAAAAACTGTTTATTTAAAAAAATTTTATGCAATATTTTTCTTTTAAAAAATACAATTGAGTTTAAGGAAAACAAAAATGTTTTTGTTCTTCTTTTGTTCAACTGCTATAATCAAGTTAATTCCTCAGTTTGTTGCACGGTAAATAATTCGTCCATGCCTCCCTTTTTGTTGCTTCCTCTTCCCATCCTTGACCCTATTTTCCTTGCCACTCCTCCAATAGGAATCTACTCATTTATTTAGTGCATGTGTTTGAATCTCTCTTTCATCCCTTTATTGACTCGTATGTATCCGTGATCTGTACATTACATTATTTTACATGTTTTTATATTTCAGGACAATATTGTGATGTACATCTCAGTCTGTTTCTTTTCCTTTTCCTTTTCTTTTTTCTTCCTACTGAGCATTGTGTTTTAAAATTCTATTCTGCTTTTCTTATGAGATGGAATTTAAAACACAATATATGGTGAACTAGTTCTTTTTTTTTTTTTGACTAGTTCTTTTTTTAACTGCATATACCATATGTGCATTCTATCAATACCATGTATTTATTATATAAGATTTTTCTCCCCCAGTTTTTTTCTGCAATGGATATCCTTGAATAAGTCAATTCATTTATCCTTTGCAGGGTCATTTTTTTTTTAACATTTATTATTATTATTTTTTATAAATTTATTTATTTATTTTTGGCTGCGTTTGGTCTTTGTTTCTGAGCACTGACTTTCTCCAGTTGCGGCGAGAGGGAGACCCTTTTTGTTGCGGTGCACGGGCTTCTCACTGCAGTGGCCCCCCACCCCGTTGTGGAGCAGGGGCTCCAGGGGCGCGGGCTACAGTAGTTGTGGCATGCGGGCTCAGTAGTTGTGGCTCACAGGCTCTAGAGCGCAGGCTCAGCAGTTGTGGCGCACAGGCCTAGTTGCTCCACAGCATGTGGGATCCTCCCGGACCGGTGCTCGAACCCAGGTCACCTGCATTGGCAGGCAGATTCTCAACCATCGCACCACCAGGGAAGTCCCTGCAGGGTCATTTTTGTCATACACGCCTAGGAATGGAACTGGATTAGAGACTATACACATATTCAATTTTATGAGATACTTCTAAATTGTGCTACAAAACATATCAACTCATCTTTGCACACGGCAGCTTGTGATGATCTCTATTTCCTACCACCTCACTAGCACCTGATATTATCCAACTTATAAATTTTGCTGTTCAGGTAGATGTAAAGTCATAAGTATTCTTTTATTGTTTTGTTTGATTGTTGGGAATTTTCTAATTGATTGCAGTATCTCTAGGATTATAGGATTGTAAAATCTATAGGATTATGGATACTAACTCTTTTGCCATGCAGACATTTTTATTTAGTCAAATTTATAGTATTTTTCTTCTCTGGATTCTGTATTTTGGGGCTTGGCCTTCCCTGCTCCAAGATCAGAAGACAAAAAAAGAAACTCCACTGCTTTCTTCTAGTAGTTATATTATTATTATTGTTTTGGTGTTGTTGCTGTTTATCTTTGGCCCTTTGATCTATCTGCATTTCATTAGATATAAGAAATGAGGTAGGAATCCAACTTTGCTTTCTCCCAATGGTTACCTAATTATACCAATACCATTTATTGAACAATCCATCTTTTTTTAAATTAAAAGAGCAATTTTATTTTTTCCTTTGCAATATTTTTATATATTACTTTCTTTTTTTTTTTTTAGTTTTGAGAGTTCTTTATATAATCTGGATACAAGTTCTTTATCAAGTACGTGATTTGAAAATACTTCCCCCCAGTCTGTGACTTGTCTTTTCACCTCTTAGAAGTGTCTTTTGAAAGCACAAGTTCTTAATTTTGGTAAAGTCCAATTTATCATTTTATGTCTTTTATGGACCATGCTTTTAATGTCACATCTAAGAGATTTTTTTCTAACCAAAGGTCACAAAGACTTTCTCTTATGTTTTCTTCTGGAAGTTTTATGTTTTACATTTAGTTTTGTGATCAATTTTGAATTAATTTTTCTGTATGATGCAAGGTGTGGATTGGCATTCTTTTCCTGGGCATGTAGATATCCAACTGTTCTATATTAAAAAGACTATCTCTTCTCTACTGTACTGCCTTTGCACATTTGTCAACAATCAGTTGACCATATGTATGTGGATCTATTTATGAACTCCCTATTCTGTTCCATTGATCTACTTATCTTTTTTTTATGCATATGTTACATTGTCTTGATTACTGTAGCTTTATAATAAATCTTGAATTTATATAATATACATCTTTCAATTTTATTCTCCTTTTTCAAAGTTGCTTTGGCTGTTCTAGGTATTTTACATTTCCATCTAATGTTTAGAATCAGATAAAAAAGAAAAGATTGCTGTGATTTTGTTTGGGATTGCATTGAATCTTTAGATCACTTTTGGTAGAATTGAAATCTTATCAATATTGAGTCTTCCAATCCATGAACAATGTATACCTTCCCATTTATTTAGGTCATCTTTAACTCATCTGAGCAATGTTTTGTAGTTTTCAGTGCACATATATATTTTTTTCTGGCCGCTCCACCCAGCATGTGGGATCTTAGTTCCCCGCACCAGGGATCGAACCCACGCCCCCTGCATTGGAAGCACAGAGTCCTAACCACTGGACTGCCAGGGAAGTCCCTTAGTGCACATAGTTTGTCACACTTACCTTAAATATTTTATATTTCTGATGCTGTAAATGGTATTTTTTAATTTAATTTTTTGAGTGCTCATTGCTAATGTTATGGGTTAAATTGTGTCCCCCCCGCCACTGCAAGAGATATGTTAAAATTCTAACCTCCAGTACCTATGAATGTCAACTGATTTGGAAATAGAGTCTTAGCAGATGTAATTAGAGTTAAGATGAGGTCATACTTAAGTAGGGTGGGGCCTTAATCCAATATGATTGATGTCTTTATAAGAAGAGGGAAATTTGGACACAGACATGCAGAGAGGGAAGATGATGTAAAAATCCACAGGGAACAGATGGCTGTGTGACAGCAGAGGTAGAGATTGAAGGGATGCATTTACAAGCCAAGGAACCCATGGCTTGCCAGAAAACAACAGAAGCTAAAAAAGGCAAGGAAGGATACTCTCCTAGATCCTTCAGAGGGAACATGGCCCTGTCAACACCTTGATATCAGATCCCTAGCCTCCAGAACTGTGAGAGAATACATTTCTGCTGTTTTAAACCATCCCAGTTTGTGATACTTTGTTATGGGCCGCTCTAGGAAACTAATACAGCTAGAAATATATATGTAGAAATATAAATATATGTAGAAATATAAATATACGTAGAAATATAATTGATTTTTGCGTATTGATCTCGTATCTTGAAAACTTGCTAAACTCAGTTATTAGTTCTAGTAACTTAAAAAAAATATTCCATTGAATTTTCTATAAAGATGATTATGTCCTTTCTAAATAAAGACAATTTTACTTCTTCTTTTCTAATCTGCATACCATTTTTTTTTTCCTTATTGCACTTGCTTGAACCTCCAGAATAATGTTAAGTAAAAGTGGTAAGAACATACATCCTTGCCTTTTTCCTCATCTTAGGAGAATCAATCTTTGAATATGATGTTATCCATAGTTTTTTGTAGATGCCCTTTATCAGGTTGAAGAAGTTCCCTTCTGTTCCAAATTTATTGAAAGTTTTTTTTTTAATCAGAATTTGATATTGAATTTTTGTCAAATGTTTTTTGATAGATATTGAGATGACCATGTGTTTTCCTTCTTTTTGTTTTTTCTTTTTTTAATCTTTTAAAATGTTTTCAATGTTTCATATGTTAAGTCCATCTTGCATTTTTGGTCATGATGTATTATCCTTTTTATACAGTGTTGGATTTGATTTGCTAAAATTTTGTTAAGGATTTTTTGCAACTATTCATACTGGATATTGATATGTAGTTTTCTTGTAATTTCTTTGTCTTATTCCGGTGTCAGAGCAACACTGGCTTTATATAATGACTTGGGAAGTATTCCCTGTGCTTCAATTTTCTGGAAGAGTTTGTATAAAATTGGTGTTGTTTCTTTTTAAAGTATTTAGTAGAAATAACCAGTAAAGCCATTTACACCTTGTGTTTTCTTTGTGGGAATCTTTTATACTTCAATTCAATTTCTTTAATAGTTATAGGGTGATTCAGATTATCTATTTCTTCTTGAGTGAGTTTGACATTTTGGTACTTTCATGGGATTTTTACATTCATCTAAATTGTCAAATTTATTGGCATAAAGCTGTTTATAATATTTTTCTATTATCCTTTTAATATCTTTAGAATCTGTAGTGATGTCACCTCTCTCATTACTGATATTAGTCATTTGTATTTTTTTTCTTGTTTTTCTGATCAGTCTGGCCAGATTTATCTATTTTACCTACCTTCTCAGAGAACTAGCTGTTGATCTCATTGATTTTTCTCTATTAATTTTCAGTTTTCTATTTCATCGATTTCTACTTGATCTTTATTATTTCCTTTCTTTTACTTACTTGGGGTTTAATTTTCACTCTTCCCCTAATTTTGTAAAGTGGAAGCTTATATCTTTCACTCGAGGCTTTTTTCTTTTCTACTAATAGGCTGGTAGAGCTGTAAATTTCCCTTTCCATACTGCTTTAGATACGTCCCACAGATTTGATTATGTTGTGTTCCTATCTTCATTCAGTTCAAAAATTTTAATTTCCCCTTTGATTTCTTCTTTTATCCATGAATTACTTAGAATTGTATTATTTACGTTCTAAATATTTGGGGATTTTCTGTATATCTTTCTATTATTGATATATAATTTAATACCACTGTGGCCAGGGAATATATTTTGTATGATCTGATTCTTTTTAAATTTATCAAGATTATTTTTATGGCCCAATATGTTCTATCTTAGAAAATGTTCCATGTGCACTTGAAAAGAATGTGTATTAAGTTGCTGTTGAGTGGAATGTTCTGTAAATGTCAATTAGGTCAAGTGAGTTGATAGTGATGGTCAAGTTCTTTCTATCTTTACAGATTTTCTGTCTACTTGTCCTATCAGTTGAGAGATGGGTATTGACATTTATTTTTTTAAATTTTATTCATTTATTTATTTATTTTTGTTGTGTTGAGTCTTCGTTTCTGTGAAAGGGCCTTCTCTACTTGTCGCAAGTGGGGGCCACTCTTCATCACGGTGCACAGGCCTCTCACTGTCGTGGCCTCTCTTGTTGCGGAGCACAGGCTCCAGACGCGCAGGCTCAGTAGTTGTGGCTCACGGGCCTAGTTGCTCCACGGCATGTGGGGTCTTCCCAGACCAGGGCTTGAACCCGTGTCCCCTGCATTAGCAGGCAGATTCTCAACCACTGCGCCATCAGGGAAGCCCGGGTACTGACATTTTTGATTATAATTGTGGATTTGATAGAGCTCAGTTTTTGCTTCATGTACTTTGAATCTCTGTTATTAGGTACATAAATGTTTAGAATTGTTATGTCTTCCTGATGAATTGACCTCTTTATTATTATGAAATGACCTTCTTTATTCCTAGTAATACCTTTGCCTTGGAATCTACTTTATCTAGTATTAATATAGCCATTCCAACTTTATTTTGATTAGTGTTAGCATGGCATATATTTTCCCATCCTTTTCGCATATTTAAATGGGTTTCTTGTAGGCAGTGTATAGTGAGATAGTACTTTTATAATTCAATCTGATCAATGCTGCTTTTTAATTGGTGTGTTTATACCATTTACATTTAATGTGATTATTGATATAGCTGGGTTTACATTTTTCATCTTGCTATTTGTCATTTATTTTTACTGTCTATCCTTGGTTTATTTTTCTCTCTTTTAATGTCTTTTTCTCAATAACACAAATAACTGAAATTCAAAATATAAAATATGGTAAGAGAGGTTCAGAGAAAAAATTGGGATTTTAGAGAAGGGAGAGATTAAATTGGTCAAATTGGTGGTGTCAGGAATAACTTAACAGAGAAATTGTCACCTGAATTGGACCTTGAAATAATTTGGGTAAGTGTGATGGTGAATGAAAGGTACACCATTTAGAGGGAATGGGATAGACAAAGGGGATGGAGGCAGGAAAGTATGTATTTGATTCAGAGAAAAATAGATCATCCAGATGGTCTGAGGAAGAGTGGCAGGAGATGTGGAAGGTACTTGTGCTGTTGCCAGTTTCCTATGGACATCCTCACCCTGATGGCCTGCAGACATCTAAGACACCTGTCAAATCAAACACATTATCTGCCCTTCAAACCTACTCTCCCTCAGTAGCTCTAATTTGATGTGTGGCATCACTATCCTCCTTAATATCTACATCAGAAGCCTGAGTCTTTTTTTTTTTTTTTTAAGAGTCATCTTAAATGCTTTCTTGTTCCTCAACTCTATCCATCCGACCTGCAGGGCACCTCTGAAATTTGAACTTTCTTTTCTATCCCCCTACTCTTAGAGCCTGCTTGCTCTGTCTTTCTGCTCAACTACTGCATTAGCCTTCTCACTGGTCTCTCCATTTCTAGATCCTTCTTGCTTCCAATCATCCCTCACTCAACAACTAACTCCCTAAATCCCCTGAAAATGGATGGGAAATTCTATGTGCATTTTTCTGGAGAGAGCCTGTAGTTTTCATCAAAGTCTCAGAGAGCACCAGTCCACAAAAAGCTAAGATCCATCTGCCCTGTATCTTTATTTCATGTGAAACAATTAATGCTCAGTTAATATGATATAGTTGACAGACTACTGAACAAGAAATCGGGAGACTTAGGTTCCAATTTTGGTGTTGCCAACTAATCAGCTGTATGATTTGGGGGCAGTGGCTTTACCTGCTCCACCCTTGTTTCCTTATCTGTAAAATACAGAAAGATTCCTTTGACATCAAATATTCCAGTTTATCTCCTCTCAGTCTCTTCTCTGTTAGGTTTCAGTAGACAAACATTTACTGTTGTGTCCCACTCACTGAGCCAAGTTCTGAGGGTAGAAAGATACCTAAAGCACTGTTTCTTCCACTTCAGAAGCTCACAGAACCAGCTGGGCTGACAGATATGTAAATAAGAAATTACCATACAATGCCATAAAATGCAGAACTCTGGGAGCACCAAGGAGGCTCTCTGGGGAAAGGGGCGTCTAACTCTGCTTGGGAAAGTTGGGGAGGAATCAGAGGGGAGACCGCAGTGGAGTCTTGAAGGATGTACAGAATTTTCGAGGCAGAGAGGACAGGGATGGGATTTCAGGCAAAGAAAACACCTCAGAAAGGAAGAGGCAGTAACAAAGCCCTAAGCTGGCAGAACAACCAGTAGATGGGTCTAGTTAGAACGTATGCGCATTGCATGTTTGGGCTTTGAATGCCCAGGGAGCAACAGGAGATAAGGCTGGAGGGGGAGACTCAAAGTCCTTACATAGAGTGCCAAGAAGTTTCGATTTCATCTTGTAGACAGTGGGGAGTCATTGTTTTAGGCAATGGAGGGACAGTCTGATTTCTCTTTCAGAAAAATCACACTGGCAACAGATAGAAAGATAGATTAGAAGGGCATGATACAAGTTTGGAAGTGAGAAAGGTCTGAATAAGCCAAGGGATTTGGGATGGGGGAGGGAAGATAATATGTTCCCTTTAAACCTATTATATTTAAAGTACCCAAAAGAATAGGCAATAAAATGTCCAATAGGAAGCTGGAAATTTGAGTCTGATGTTCAGAAGAGAGATCTGGATTTAGGAGCATTAATAAGTAAGCACTGACTGAAGGCAAGGGAGAGAATGACATTACTTTGGGGGAGGATGTAGGGTGAGAAGTAAAGGGGCCAAATGCTGAATTCTGGGAAATATCGATATTCAAAGTCAGGAAGAGGAAAGATATTGAGAGGATGGCTGGGTTGCAAGGAGCTGAGGCATGAAGGATAGTGGTGAGGAACCTACTCTTTTGAGAAGACTGGATGATAAGAAAAGAAGAGAGGGCTGAAGCAAGAGGAGGGTGCAGAGTGGAGGGAGCTATTTTATTTTGCTACAAGAGTTTGAAGTTAGATACAGTAGAGACTGGGGATAACGAATGGAGCTGGGAAAGGATAGGATCTAATGAAACCTGGGGGGATTAGTCCTAGGCAAGGGAGGTGGGGGCATTCCTTGTGTCAAGAAAGGAGGAAGCCTATCAAAGAAGAGTTTGATTTAGTGGTTCTCACATTAGAATCACTGAAGTAACTTAAAAAATAAATGCTGATAGCTGGGCCACAACTCGGACGTTTCTGGTTTAATTAGTCTGGCATGGGTCCTGGGTGTTGGTATGTTTTCAGAGCTTCCCAGGTGATTAAAATCTGCAGTCAAGGTTGAGAACCACTGGTTTAATTGTAGGTGACTTTTTAGATTGGTGATAATAGGATGGGATCTGAGGAAGTTCACGCTTGATAAAGATCGGATGAATAGGGAGTAGTAAAGTTTGGGGATAGGTTAGGAATAGAGAAAGTGAAGGAAGTTAGAAGGGAAGGGGACTAATCCTACCTTAGTGACTTTTATGTGCCATTCATATAGAAATGAGTGAGACTTGGTCCTTGTTCTCAAAGAGATCAGCAGCTTATCTGAGAGAGACACCTCAAAACAAACCTATTACATCCTATAGTTCTTTTCTTTAAATTTTTTTAAAGTTTTTTATTTTATTTTTATTCATTTATTTTTTTTAAAAAATTTTTGGCTGTGTTGGGTCTTCATTTCTGTACGAGGGCTTTCTCTAGTTGTGGCAAGCGGGGGCCACTCTTCGTCGCGGTGCGCGGGCCTCTCACTATCGTGGCCTCTCATGTTGCAGAGCACAGGCTCCAGACGCGCAGGCTCAGTAGTTGTGGCTCATGGGCCTAGTTGCTCCGTGGCATGTGGGATCTTCCCAGACCAGGGCTCGAATCCGTGTCCCCTGCATTAGCAGGCAGATTCTCAACCACGGCGCCACCAGGGAAGCCCTAAGCTTTTTATTTTTAAAAAATTATTTATTTATCTATTTATTTATTTATTTATGGCTGCATTGGGTCTTTGTTGCTGCACGCAAGCTTTCTTTAGTTGCGTTGAGCAGGGGCTGCTCTTTGTTGCAGTGCACGGGCTTTTCATTGCGGTGGCTTCTCTTGTTGCAGAGTGTGGGCTCTAGGCACGCGGGCTTCAGTAGTTGTGGCAGTCAGGCTCAGTAGTTGTGGCTCACAGGCCCTAGAGCACAGGCTCAGTAGTTGTGGCACAAGGGCTTAGTTGCTCCGCAGCATGTGGGATCTTCCCGGACCAGGGCTTGAATCCATATCCCCTGCATTGGCAGGCGGGTTCTTAACCACTGTGCCACCAGGGAAGCCCCATCCTACAGTTCTTAACCAGCTAAGCGTTTTTTGTTTGTTTGTTTTTTCTATTTTGTTTCCTTTTTCACTAAAAGTGAAAAAAAATCCAGTTATTTCACAGTACAAACTGGGTCTGGGAATACTTTTGTAAGCATTGAGACAGCCTTTCTAGGAAAGCGGGTGCTGGGGAGAGAGCTCAAGTTATCCTGAGAGGTTGAACTGTCCCCAGTTTTATCAACAGGGTTACAAGAAGATGGTGGTTCTTGTCCCACATGGGGGGTTCATTACTGGGGTCCCTGTACCTGGGAGGTGGGTGAAATTGCTAATCACTCACATTGGAAACCTTTCATGGCCATCCCGTAGGCTGTGAAGTTTCTATGTCTGAGCAAGATACTAAGGATTCCTCTTTCTCAGCAGTGGAGCTGGAAAAGGGCCCTACTTTTCACCAGACTAGAAGACCTAACCTTTGCCACTCTGGTATGGGACTTACTTCAAGGAACAGCTTCTTGTGCACGGGAAGCAGGCAATTCTTCAGAGCTGGGACCTTCCCTTGGAGAGTGTCCACTGCCATGTCTTGAGCCCTTTGCATCTCCCCGGGAGACTCAACCTCCCAGGGCTCCTGAGAGGCCTGTGGTCGGCCTGTTCCATCACTGCTGCCCCGGGCCCATGAGCTGGTGAGGATTTGAAAGAGATTTTACTGAGGACCCCGGCTTTTGGCTGGGAGCCCCCCTCCTTGATCAGGATTCCCCAAAGCACTAGGAATCCCCAAGTCATATAACAGAGAGGGGAAGTTTGATTGGGAATTGACTGGGGCACTATGGGTATGCAGAGGGGGTTCCTTCTGTTACCTTATTAGTTCCATATTATATGCAGGAATCGAGGCTTGAAGAAATTAAGAAACTTGCCCATGTGCTCCAAGCCAAGAGCTGTGCCTTTGAAGTTCAACCTGTTCCACTCTGCTGTCCTTCAGGCTCCTGTCCTCCCTCTGTCACTGTAGGTTGGCGTCTTTGGGAAAATCCTGGTTGGATGTCACCTCAGCATTCTCCTCCCTCCTAAAGAATTAGGCTAGTTCCCTTGGGCCCCAGGGCACATGGGCCTCTTCTTTGTGTATCCATGTCTTCATTCTGTGAATTAAGGATGTGTGAAGTCCAGATGGGTTTCCATCCTAGGGGTGAGGGTGGAGGACAGTTCAGAGAATAGCTGCATGGGACACACCACACCAATTAGATTTAATGTTGGACCTCTCCTCTGAAATCCAGTGTTTTTGTTATAGAGATATAACAGAAAGCCCCCAATCTCACCCTCAGAGAGAGAAAAGAGGGTCAGAGCTTACTGCAGTTTGATGCCTGATTTCTGCTAATCCTGACGCTTCATTTGTTGACATCCTGACTTAGGTTTCAAGCTTTAGGTGGGGAGAGGTTACAGAGCTATCTGTAATTCTGGCATCAGAAGCAGTGTTTCCTATTCTTTGGGCCCTTTTGAGGTCTGTGAAACAGGCTACCATCATGTGAACACAGTTCACAGTAAACCTGCTGGATAGTCAGCTGGGGCTGTGGCAGCTAGGACATTCCCCACACTGTGTCAAATTACACACTTGCTGCCCAGCACCGGGGGTGTGCTCTGGGCGGGGCTGGGAGCACCCTAAGCCCTCTCTACCACCCTTTACCCTTCCCCAGCTCTCCTGCCAACGTCCCCCACACCGGCAGGACCTCCATTGCAGCCCAGCGCCCGGCACATGATAGGCACCAAGCAAATGAACACCTGAATGCATGCAGAGACTTGGGTACCTGAAATGATGATTCTGCATTATTTCATGCAGCCTTGGTGCTGAGTCACTTGCTGACCCATGATGTGGGAAGAGAGTACTGTATGAGGAAAGGCAAGGGTTTGGGTGAAGAAGGGAAGTCTGTCTTAAGGCTCTATTAAGACCTAAAGAATGACATATTGGAATGGTCACAGTGCAGGTGAAGATGACTCTGTTCTCATCTTTGGTCAGGTTAGAATGGATGACCAAAAAGTCTGAGACTATGTCTCAGAAAACATATTTTCATCAGAGAGGAGAAAAATCCCCAACAAGTCAGGAACAGAGAGGCTGGGAGTCTCCTACCCTGAGACTTTTTAATCACAGGGTTGGGTGAGAAGGTATCAGGACTGGAAGCCCTAAGACGCTGAGATGTTGAGGGAGCCTTGCCCTGCCAGAGGTGAAGTGTGCAAAGGTGCTTTTGAAGTATTATTATTCTAGGTAAGTGCGGGTTGCACACAATACTAATGACATTATAATAATACTTTTGCTTTCACTCACTCCAAGGAGTACATGTACTTTTCACAAGCCTAGACTTTTATAGTGGGGGGTCAATCTTGGTGGGTTCAAAGCTATTGCCCCACTTCATGAAACTCAACTGGTTTCTTGGCATACTCTAAAGCAGAAATGCCCGATTATGTCGGATACTTGTGATACCCTACAATCCCTGTGTAGCGCCATCAACTCCAGTGTACATGAAACCCTGGGGCCAAGAGCTCTGCCTGCTTGGGGTTAGGGACCCGATAGGCCAACGCATTTTTACACTTGGAGGTTTCCTGGGAGAAGGGCCTCTCTCCCCTGCCATCCAAACTTCCCGGCGCCCTCGTCGTCTCCCTTCCCCCACTCCCCCAGGGCAGGGTTTCCTTTGTAATTAATCCCAACGCTCAAACCAGAGGGGAGGAAAAAAGTGTTAATGAAGAGAGCGTCCCAGACTGACTGAGCGGTCGCCGCTCGCAGCTAGAACACCAAGTAATTAAATTATTTTTGGAAGCCGGGGGATATGGTGGCGACTGTGTCAGGGAAATCCCCGTATGCATGGGAAGAAGGGAGCATTTCTCGCCACTAATTAAAATCAGGGATGACTTTCTCTTCTCGCAGCCCTAGAGGGAGGAAAAACTCAATCTCTCCACGTCCCAGACTGCACTGGATTTCGTGTAGCCGGGTCTGGGCCCCAAAGAATTGAACACGGCCACCCCTCGGGGTCGGGGGGCTCTGTCTCCGACAGGCGGGTGGAGAAAAACAGCCCCAGGAGTGGCTGCGGGGTGGGCCCAGGACAGGAATCGAGGCATCCCGCAGACCACCTTTCGGGGCCGGGGTCACAGTCCCGCCGGCAATTCCCGGGATCCAGGAGGGCCGCCAGGAATCTGGAGGCGAAGGGCTGGGGGGGGGGGGGCGCCGACTCTTGGAAGAGCGGGGCCGCAGACAATGGACGCGGCGGCGGGAGGGGCGGTGCCTGCGGGAACAGCCGGGAGGCGGCACCCGGGAGCGCGCGCTCCCCCGCCCCCTGCACCCCCTCGGCTCTCGTCCCCTCCCCCTCCGCCCCCTCCCCCTCCTCCGCCGGTTCCCGATCTGATTCCTGATCCCTGATTCCTTGATCCTTGGTCCCGCCATGGGAGCCTAAGCGCCCCGCATTCCCCCCGGCCCCCTGCCCCTGGGGCCCTGAGGGGGAAGAGACTGCGATCTGGGACGGAGAGGGGGCGACCAGACTCAGGAGCCCCCCTCTACACCCCCCCATCGTCCGCGCTGCCCGTCTGGGAGCGCGGAGTTCGTAGCGACCCGGAACGCTGCGGATACAAAGGCGCCGGACCGAGTGGGGCGCCGGCGGAGCCCACCCGGCAGTTCGCAGCGGCTGGTGAGTGCCGGGCCGAAGGGGCGCGGGCAAAGTTTGCAAAAAAAAAAAAAGAAGGAAACAGAAAAGGGGACAGTCATGCAAGGGGCCAGGGGGTGCCCAGTCCCCCAGCGAGTGGGGTGGCGTATGGGGGAAGGGGGGCGCGAGGTAACCCCCTTCCGGTCCGTTCCCCCACTGCACAGCAGAGTGCCCCCCAACTTTGGGGAGAGGAAGGGGCGCGTGGGGAGGGGGCGGAGCCCGGGCCTGGAGAGCCGGGGACTTTCCTGGGCCCGGGGCCCGGCGCCCGGCGGGGGCCTTAATGTTACCGGGGGAGCCGGTTGAAGTCAAAGGCTGGGAGTGTGTGTTGGAGGTGGGGGGAGAGGCAGTGGAAGGATCGAAATCTGGAGGTGTTGGAAGGCGAGGGTGTTTAGGGGTGCATACACACCTCAGAAGTGTGGGGAGGGCCGGGGGCAGGTATGCACTGAGGGTGTGATGTGGAGTCTGGGGAGACCCGCCCGAGGAGAGTATAGGGGGTGTTCGTGCAGGTCGAGGATGGGGATGGAGGCCAGAGACCCGGGCACTGTGTTATCTATCGGGGCCCAGAGGACAGGCGCCGGCATCCCTGTCTCCACTCATATTTACCCATTTCAGGGGCTGTGGGCTCTGCATTGGTGAGTTTTAAAGGCTTAGTGGAGCATCAGTGTGCATGATTCTTTGTTTTTGTGTGTGTGTGCACCTTGACGTGCTGCGTGTTCCTGCAGGTGGGTTTGGTGATGAAGGTGTTTTTCTGTGCCTGAGTGTGTGTGCACCCAGGGAGGAGACGACCATGTATCTGTGGTGTGTTTGGATATGTATTTATGGGTATACTGTGGGGAAGGGGTGTGTATCTATGTGTGTGAACTGGGTGGGGGTTTATGGGAAAGAGATAGACAGGTACTGAGGAAGGTGGGTGTGGGGCAGAATGGGGCATACCTGGGTAGGTGTGTGTGCATCTGTGTACTGGAAAGGGATGCGAGTGAATGTGTTCTCTTGTGTGTAAAACCTGTGCTGATAGATAAGTACCAGCGTGTGCCTGCCACACCACACACAGGTGGTGTGTGTATTTCTGAGTGTGTATTGGGGGTACTGCCACTTGCCTCTGCAGGCAGATTTTCCTGGCAGAGAGCCCCAAAGGAGGGCTGCCTGGAGGATCCTGAGGCTTCTTGGATGGCCCTGCCCTGGTTTTGAGGGTAGTGCCTTAAGTATCTGAGACCTATGGGTGGGAGTGAGTGGGCCATTTTATGAGGTGCCTGTTTTGGACAAGGGTGTGTGTTGTGGGGAATAGGGAACAGGGGTTCAGGTTGTAGTCCTAGAGGAATCTGGGGGATTGGAGGAGTCAGGGAGAAGAAAAAGAGGGACATCCTCTTATTCCACCTTATAGATAGGGTTCTAGTGCTTGGAGAGGCTACATTCTTGGCTTCCCAGCCCAAGTTCAGGCCCCTCAGGCCACAGTTTTCTTGTAAAGCCATCTTGGAGTTTGCTGTTTCAGAGTCCACAAACTGCCCTGCCTCTAGGATCCTATAGTTCCCGAGGAGTCTGGGATTTTGGTATGGGATGGAGGCCGGAGGAAGGAGAGCCGGTGCGTAACATCTTGGGTTCCCTTCCCAAGGGAAGGGAAGGGGTTGAGAAGATAGCATGGGAGCTCTGGGGAGGGGAGTGGAGGGTGTTTCTTCAGGAGTGTCTGCAGGTGTGTCTGTGTGGTTTATCACACTTTCTTTTTGCTGGTGAGAAGCATGATTGGGATGGAGCTGTGGTCTGGGACCAGGTCTCAGGGTGAGGAATAGGGGCTGAGCTTGCCAGGAGGACAGTTGTCCCTGTGGTGGGGAAGGGGCAGGCACTCATCCAGGGCTGTACTCACCGTCATGATGGTGCGGTGGGAAGTGGATGTATCTGTCCCCAGAGAAGCAGCATCTACGTTCTCTGTCTCTTTCCCTCTCTCTCTCTCTTTCATTCTTTCTCTTTTGGGATGAAGAGAAGGGGCTGGCCATCTTTGGGATGCATGCCTTGTTTGCCCATCTCACTCTCAGTCATTTTCCTTTTGCTGCCAGAGGTTAGATCGAGGCACCCAGTTTTAGGAGCTGAGGCTGTGAATGCACAGGCCCATTAGGGTCTCTGGGTAATTCCCTAATGGGAGTTCCTAATGGGCATGTGCAATTGGAATGTTCCCTCTTTAGCCCTCAGGGCTCCCCACCTTTCTTAAGCCCCCAGATTAAGAGCAGAAAATGTTGGGACTAGGGGTGGGGCAGAGAAGGAAAAGACTGGATTAAAAAAATATGCATGATTGCCCCAAACCTGACACCTATCTGATGGGTAAGGTTCCCAGGGCGAGTGAGGTTCTTGCATCTAGGATGGTGTGCTCTGGGGTACCTTCCAGGGTACCTTGTTTGCTCCTGGCCTCTCACTGCATGCATGATGTATTATACTGGTGTGTGTTGGGGGGCTCTTCCAAGGAGGAGAGGACTTGTGGTCAGACATTAGGAAAGGCCGCCTCTGAAAGTACTTCATACTGGAACTAGTGGCCGCGTTGCCCCCTCCTCCCCCATTGTCTTGCTTCTGCCCTCTCTCCCCCTAATTCTTCTGGGGCCGGCCTCTCTGGTGTGCCCCCTCTGCTTCTCTGCTCTTTCGAGATCTGAGGAAGGGCCCCCTTCCCTGTCCCTAGAGCAGGACAGACTTTTATCTGCTTACTTGGTTTCCAAGAGGTCCTTTCAGTTAGAGGGGGATCAACTTGACTAACAGAAGCTTTGTGGGGAACAGTGAAGAGATCTGGGATGCCCATCATCCCCTAAGCTTGAGGGTCTTCAGTTTTCCTTGGTATTCCTCCCTGAGCAGCTCCCCACACTGTGAGGCCAAAGGGAAGCGTCCAGCAGAGTTGGCTGGAATTAGTGCTTAATAGTGTTGTGACATTGGGCAGGTTCTTAAAACCTATTCCTCAGCCTCTTAGATGTCTTAAGACACTATCCTCAAGACTGCCCTGGTGGTCCAGCAGTTAAGACTCTGTGCTCCTAGTGCAGGGGGCCCGGGTTCGATCCCTGGTCAGGGAGCTAGAACCCACATGCCACAACTAAAAGATCCTGCACGCCGCAACAAAGATCCCGCCTGCCGCAACTAAGACCTGGCGCAGCCAAATAAATAAATAAATATTTACCAAAAAAAAAAAAAAAAAAAGGCACTATCCTCTCTCCTCAGATTGGGCCTTCCTCCAGGAACCTCTAGTGGCCTCCTTCCCTGGGTTTTAGCCTGCTCTTAAATTATAGTTTGGCCATTTCCTAGTTCTGAGACCTCAGATAGAGTAGATAACTTTTGAAGCCTCACCTGTAAAATGGAGTTAATAATAGGCCCTACCTCTTAGGTTTATGAGCATTAAATGAAGTAATATATAGAGAGTACTTCACACGGTGCCTGGCACTTGGGAAGCCCTCAGTAAACGTTAGCTGGAATGGTTTGGGTTCTGACTGATGATTATTAAAGGAGTGAGTTCTGGGTTGGGGAGGAGAGCTAGGCCTTGGTTCTGCACTTCTTCTGGCAGACCATATTGGGCACTGCCTACTAGTTGCCAGGTGCTGTGTGAAGCACAAGGGATGGAGGGGTGAATAAGACTGGCTTTCATAGGGAAAATGTGCATAAACATGCCAATTCACTGTAACCCAGTGAGTAGTGTATGGAGGTGTGTTCAGGAGGCCACCAGAAGAGCAAGAGTGCTTGGTCCTGGCATGGGTGTCAGGGAGGGTTCCTGGAGGAGATGTGACCTTAGTTGGATTTTTTTTTTTTTTGCGGTACGCGGGCCTCTCAAAAATATGGAACACTTCACAAATTTGTGTGTCATCCTTGCACAGGGGCCATGCTAATCTTCTCTGTATCGTTCCAATTTTTTAGTATATGTGCTGCCGAAGCGAGCACAGTTGGATGTTTTTTAACTGAGATGAAATTCACATCACATAAAATTAGACATTTTAGGGACTTCCCTGGTGGTTCAGTGGTTAAGACTCTGCAAGGGGTGCAGGTTCGATCCCTGGTCGGGGAACTAAGATCCCACATGCCGCGTGGTGTGGGGAAAAAAAAAAAAAAAAGAGCCATTTTATTATTTATTTATTTATCTATTTGGCCACGCCGTGCGGCTTGTGGGATCTTAGTTCCCCGACTAGGGATCGAACCCGCACCCTTGGCAGTGAAAGTGCGGAATCCTAACCAGTGGACCGCCAGGGAATTCCCTAAAATTAGTCATTTTAAAGTGAACAGTGGCACTTTGTACACCCACAGTGTTGTGCAGCTACCACCTCTATCTAAAAACACTTTCATTGTCCCCAAAAGGAAACCTGTACCCACTAAGGATACAAGTTAATGTATCCTCCCCATTCCTTACCTCCCAGCCCCTGGCAACCACCAATCTGCATTCTGTCCCTATGGATTTACCTGTTCTGATGTTTTATATAAATGGAATTATACAATGTGTGACCTTTTGTCTTGCTTCCTTCACTTAACATAATTTTTTCAAGGTTCATACACGTTGTAGCATCACACCTCCACTCCTTTTCGTGGCTGAATCATATTCCACTGTGTGGACCAACCTTAGCTGGATTTAAAGGATGAGTTAGGCAGGCAGGGAGGGGCCTGGGGAGGGCGCTGCAGTTAGAGGCTGAGCATGAGCTAGAAGGAACCCGGGGTGCTGGTGAGCCACATGCTGCTGGTGTTATTGGATCTTGAAGTATTAACTGGGGTTTTGGCCTCAGTTTCCCTGCCTATAAAATGAAGTCCTTTGTGGTTGGCTGGGGATGGAGGCATTAGGGAGAGGAGAGGCTGGGATATTTTATTGCCTCTTCTCAGAGTCTGGGTCGCAGATGGGACTTTTTAAAACTTGCTCTTTCTTCCTCTTTCCTGGGCAGCTCCCTCCAGTATGCATCTGCCCTCATCCCTGTGGGTACCCGTCTTCCTGTTTTACTGGGCATTGACTTCCCCTCTCTCTGAATTGACCTGAAATTTCTCTCACGCTCTCCAGGTGGGTAACCCTGTTCATGGGGAGATTTTGGTAGCAGAGGTGAAGGAAAAGGCCTGGGAGTAAATCCTACTCACACTCGTTCCCCAGCAGCCTTCCCTGTTGTTTTTTTTTTTTTGCGGTACACGGGCCTCTCACTGCTGTGGCCTCTCCTGTTGCGGAGCACAGGCTCCGGTCGCGCAGGCCCAGTGGCCATGGCTCACCGGTCCAGCTGCTCCGCGGCATGTGGGATCCTCCCGGACCGGGGCACGAACCCGCCTCCCCTGCATCGGCAGGCGGACTCTCAACCACTGCACCACCAGGGAAGCCCTTGGGCAACCTTCTGTCACCTCTTGTCTTGTGATGTGGAGAGAAATGAGGTGGGTCAGGAAGACTCTCTCCATCCCTTTCTCCACACTGCTTGGTTCAGAGTAGGAGGCAGAGGCCTTGTGTGGTGGCGCCCTTTGGAAATTAGGTGTTGCTGTGCTTGTCTGATGCCCCTGGCAAGGCTGGTAATTACAGACATGACAGCTGGGAACGGGTTTGGGAGAAGTGGGCTTAGAATCAGCAGAGCTGAGGATTTCCTGGTAATCAGGGTGGGGCAGTGAGAGGGGAGAGTGGGAAGTTGGGGGCTGGAGTGGGGCGGGAGGCTTGGGGCCCCCTTCTCCTGCCACTCCACACACAGCTGAGCTTAGCGCCTGCAGGAGAGAAGGAGGTGATTAGAGCCCAGGCCCTGCCTCACTGTAAATGTGGAAGGAAGGAGGGGAAGAGAGAGGCTGGAGGATCCAGGAGCCCCTGAGGAAAGAGGCAGAGAGTGTGATGAGGGGTTTTGGCTGCTCTCTCAGACCTGGGTGTGGTCTAAGTTAGAGAGGGACCGTCATTTGGGGGCTGGGGCCAGCACTGTAGCCAAAGTGTTGTTTCCATCTTATTCTGGGTGGGGTCTTACTTCTCACAATGAGGTTATGGGAACAGGGAGTGAAGGGGATTGGCTGTGCACCCTCTATAGTAGAAAGAGGTGGAAACTAACATTTTATTGAGCATCTGTTACATACTTGACTCCGTGATATTCTGTATACATTATTTCATTGAACGCTCGACCTTCTGAAGTTGGCACAATTATCCCCATTTTACAGATAAGAAAACTGAGGTTTAGAGAGGGCAAGCAACTCATCTAAGATTACATAGCTCCTCAGAGGCTATGCTAGGTCTATCTGATGTCGTTTCTCTTCCGTTTCCCAAAGTGCTCTTTCCACCTTTCCCTCCTCTCATTTCATTTAGTTCAGGTTTTGTTCATTATTGCCTTTCATCTCGAACTTGAATAATTCCCCTACCTCCTGAAAAGCAGACATGAGTCCAGATGTCAGCCTGAGGAGTAGAGAACTCTACCCTTGAGGGAGGGTGTCAGTCTGCTGGAGGAATGGGGTCTCCTAGGAGGAGCACCTTGTTGTCACAGCCTGGGGCAGGCCTGCCACCTGGGCAGAACATCCCCGGGGGGCTGGCCTGTTCCTGTCTGCTGGGTCACTTCACACGTGGGGGCTCCGGCCACCATAACCCATGGAGTCTTGTTTTGATTGGAAGGGCCTGGCCCTAGTTGTCTGTAGAGTTTTCCAGCAACGCCCTAACAATATCCCTCAGACCCCAGAGAGTTTCACCAGAGAGCTCATGGCTCCCCCATTCTGGCTAGCAGAGAGAGTGTGTCTGTGTGTGAGGGTCTGGGGAGGGGGCTCTGGCTTTTTAGGGTGAGTGGAGGTACACAGGAACAGGTGCTGAGCCCGAGGTGTGAATGCAGTAACTTGGAAAGCAACCGAGTGTGAACAGAAACACTTATTTTTGTCCCCTGCTTTACTCCAAGATTGGGGTGGCAGATTTAAGGGGTGGGGGATGTTGAGGCTCCTCAGAAAGAGTGAAAACCTCAGGTGGTGGGTTTGTCAAGACAGTGGGGGTTGGTTGGTGCTTGGGCCTTTCAGCTGGCTCGGTTTTCCTAGATAAGAACCGGCTGATTTACCAGGTCAGAGGCCCTGGAGTGAAGCAGGAGGAGAAGGTTTTCAGAACGGGGAGACCCAGGGAGAGCCAGGCCTGCCACCCGCACCCCGAGTCACACGGCGTCTTGCACCCTTAGGCCCTCCCTACTGCTTTCCCCACACAAACCGACCTTTGTTGCCAGGGTCCGCACGTCACAGCTGTCCCGGTCCACGTGCAGACCTAAGGTCGGCTGACTCCTCATACCGAGGGGCTGCTTTCTACTCGCCCCCCCTCCCCCCGAGGCGGGCGCTGGGTGAGCAGGCTTTGAAGGTCTCTTGGGGTCAGGGACAGGTGGGGCCCACCTAGGACAGTAGGCTAAGAAGAGGCGGAGGCATTTTTGTTTTCCGTGAGGGTGGGCATGTGGAGCGCACAGGAGTTGGCCTCTGGGTCAACGTGGCTTGCCCGCCTCCCGTTGTCCACCTTCTCCTGTCCCTGAGGACAACTCAAGGTGCCTATTTTTCTTCTTGGCTCTTCCGCAGCTTATGTGGTGGGCACGTAGGGGCCGGTCCTTTGCCCTAGCTGAGGGAGGAAGAAGCTCAGAGCCTGGCGGGTGGGAATTATGGGGCCTGCTCATTGGTGAAAATTTAACAGAGCATCCAGGCATCTAGAAGCCCCGGCTACCTTCTCCCCAGCTTAGCATCCTGTCTCCCCTCTGGCTTCCACCTGGGACAGATGCCAAAGGGATTACCGGCCCCTTCTACCGAGCACTCCTTCCTCCCGCCCAGTGTTCCTTTCCAGACCGACTGGGAATGGGTCTGGGGGAGGCAGGGAATGCAGCGCTATGGTGTGTGTGCAACATGCATGTACTTGTGTGCAGTGCATTGGGGGCAGGGACTTTCTGAGAGCCGGGGTGGGGGTGGGCGTGCTGGAGAGAAAGCAGAGCAGGTCTTTACAGAACCTGCCTGGCCAGGGTGGGTGGAGCTGGGCGGGGCAGGCAGGAGCCATTCCAGGTTTCAGAGGGGGAATACGAGGTGTACACGTGCCTGTGTCTGTGCTTAAGTGTGTCTGTGGATTTGTAGGGTCCTCAGTCTCCCCCTCTGCTTTAGATCGAGAGAAACTAAGGAAGTAGGTGGAGAAGGGCTTGGTTGTGGCTTCCCTAGCTCCTTTGCAGTTAGAATGCAAGCTCAGGTATCCTGGCCGGGAGCCCGATCCATGGGCCCTCCCCGGCTGTGCTCCTTGCACTGGGGTCTGGTGGTGAACAGCTGCTCTGGAAGCATAGACTGTCTGCATGACCCAAGCACGGCTCTGCCCCTGCTACTCAGCCCAGTGAGGAGAGGGATCCTGCCCCCTGCCCCAGGGCTCTAAGGAGGGTGAGCTCATGTCTGGGGCCGTCCTGGGAGAGTGCCCGTTAACAGGGCAGGGGCGGGGCGTGGTGCCAGCTTTTGGACATCTGCTTCCGGCTCTTTCCTAGCCCTCAGCCCACTGAGATCCAGCTGTTCTCTCTGACCTCCTGGACAGCGCTGTCACTTAAGGACACAGGGGCCTTTTTCAGGGTACAGGAATGGGGGGGGCAAAACCCCATTTTTGGTCTAGGGCCTGGGGCTGGTCCTGGCCCACTTTGTGCCTTAGTTCTTTCCGTGGTAGGGAGAACCCAGCATGGGCCTCCTGGGATGCAGGACTCGTCCGTGGCGCAAGGCTGGATGGGAATGAGGAAGGAACACTGAGATCCTCAGTCAGGAGTGGTCGGTGGGTGGAGGCAGAAACCAGCCCTTACAGGGGAAGGGGCTCTTCAGTCTCAACTGTCTCAACAAGCTTAGGCCTGTCTAGTCTCTGTCCCTTTGTCACTGAGGAAGAGGGGGTAGGGCAGGAGCCAGTGAATTCTCTCCTGTCCTGGCCATCTTATAGTCTTGGCTATTCCAGGAACCAGAGTCCAGGAAGAGTGTCGTGGAGGAACCTGGTCTCACTCCAAGAGGAGCATGCCTCAGAGTCAACAGTGTTAGTGAGGTCTTTCTAACAGTGGAGGCCAGAAAGGGCTGCCTCGGATGTAGTACCATGAGCTAGCACCCTTCTTTCTTTGGGCCCTACCTTTTTATCTGTAAAACTTGGGGGTGCACCTGGAAGGCCTCTTCTAGCTTAGTGCTGGGACCTACCGAGAGTTGGGTGGGTCAATCCACTGTCTTCTCCTGTGGTGGTGGTGGGGGGCGTGGAGAACGATGTGGGCACAGTCAGAGGTTCTGGAACCTCCCTCTCCTCCCTGGGAGCTTGTTAGGTGCTGCATTTTCCTCCCACATCGGACACCTCCTGCCTCTACCAGTGTCTGACAGGGCGGCCTGGATTGAGCACATCCGTGAAACTCAGGGAGTGATGTGGCAAAGAGGAGAAACCAAGTGGGACAGTTAGTTGTGACTTGGAATCTGCTCTCCCTCACACTAGCTGATGTCTTGGCAAGGTGCTTGGTCTCTCTGGGCAGACATCTAGCTCCTTGGATACTGGGCTGGGAGATGGAACTTCTGGTGCCCCCCAGGAGGGTGGGCATCCAGCACTTTGGGTGGAACTCACATTGATATCCTTGGACAGAGGCAGTGGTAGGTGAAGCTTAGGGAGCCATGGGGCTGGGGGCCCACATGTCCACACCTCCCATGATTTGTAGTGGGGAAGAGGGTGCAGGGCACATGCAGTAAGACTTAGGCTCTTGTGTAGGAATCAGAGACCTTTTCAAAAAAATTGAAGTATAGTTGACTTACACTGTTGTGTTAGTTTCAGATGTACAGCACAGTGTTTAAGTATTTTTGAAGATTATAGGAATCAGAGACCTTTAATGGGCAAGGGTCCACAGACTCCTCTGCAGGAAGGGTCTAAAGAGGTGATATGCCCATTTCCTTGCATCCAGGCAGGACCACCCTTCCCCATCCTGGCCTGAGGAGAGGAAGGCCATTTGTTTAAAAACTGGCCCTATCGGAGCACTGCTCCTGTAGGATGAAAACTTTTGGCTTCCTGTCCTCTTTCTTATCTTCTTCCCCCCTCCAGCTGGAAGTGCATTCTGAAATCCCACACAAGCGCCTTCCGCTGCGCCTCGGGTCTGGAACTCCCAGCCCTGTCCTCGGTAAGGACGAGGAACTGCAGGCGCCCTTTCTGAGTGCATGTTTGTGTTCTGTCCCCTCCCCACCTTCTTCTCTACCTGGTTGCCCTGCTCCCACAGTTCCTTCCGCCAGCCCGATCTGGGTCCTGTCTCTGCCTCCTTTCCCCACCCCAGGCCTGAAAGGAGCTGGGACTGGGTGGTGGGATAGCCCCGGGCTAGAGCAGCAGGGGGAGGTGGTGACCACGCCGGCGGCCGTCTGGTCATTGGTCCTCAGCACGCGCCTCGCGTGGGGCTGCCTGCGTCTGTGTCCGAGGCCTTGTCTGCCTAGGCTGCTCCTCTGAGTGGGGCAGTGGGGAAGGGGCTAGTCTTGGTCTGACTTTTGGCCAACACAAACCCCTCCGATGCCTCCCACCCCACCCAGGGCCTTACTCCCTTTGCCTGTTGCCGGGTTTTGAGTGTATTTTTTCCAGAGGCCTCTGATTGTTTCCTGAAGAAACCCGATCCCAGAGCTCATACAAAAGCTGGGGCCGCCAGAGGAGAAACCCCATTCTCTCCCCCTCTGTCCCTACCCCCCCACCTCTATAACCTCTCTCGCTTGGGATGCTGGGTATGGGTTCCAGGACCTGGCTGCCATCACCTAGGCAACAGGGGGCTTTGGTTGCCATGGTGATCAATGTGGGAGAAGCTGGGCAGCAGGGACAAAAGCCCCCACATTTCCCCCCCCAGCCCTCCTCCCAGTCCTCTTGGGATGATACTGAGACACATTCCATTAATTTTATTTCTGAAAGGCCTTTGGAGGGGAGAAGGGTCTCCTTTTTGTGACGGCCGCTCTCTTCCCTCCCACTCTCCTCTCTGGCCAACCCCAGATAATCCATGGTTGGTTTGAGCAGGGGACCGGGTGAGTGTGTTTGTGTGTCTGGGGTGGGGTGGGGGCAAGGTGAAAAGCAATGGAACACATTCCCTTTTACAGCCTCCCACCCCCCCAAACCAGGGCACTCCCTGCCCTGCAGCAAGTCTGGACTTCCCTCCCAGTCCTGTCATGCCTCCCACATTTCCACTTGTTGATCTCATCCAGCGATCCCCTCCCCCACTCTCTTCCCTGGGAACGCTGCCCACCCGGGAGACCCTCCAAACCCCTGATTCCTGAGACCGATTAAACAAGGGGAACTTCTGCCCTTCTCTTTGCTCACCTCCCATCCTTCCCCACAGCCTCTCCAGTGCTTGGATTAGTTCCCTGGGGTATTTGAGGGGACAGCAGGCAAGGGCCTCAGAAATTGGGTTCATTTTTGGCCCCTCTCTTTGGTAGGGGAGGAAGGAGCATGTTTTGGTGCTTTCTGGGCACCTAGAGTTGGGTTGGTAGGGGTGGGAGAAGCAGGCCAGGGGAGCTGGGTTTATGTTGGGTCTTTAATGAGTAGCTGGGAGGAAGGTAGGGAGCTTTAGGCCAGGGCAGCTTAGAACAAAGGGCTGGGAAGGGACTGGCACCCTTGTCTGGTTTGAAATTTATCTGTAGGGGAAGTACAATGGCATCAGCTTCCCTCCTGGGTGTGTTTGAAGTGGTGGTTCTGGTCTGGTGTGTGTGTGTGTGTGTGTGCACGTGCGCGCGTGCGTGTGTGTGTGTGTGTGTGTGTGTGTGTGACTTTAGTTGTACAAGCAGCAGGATTTATTTATACCACCTCTTTCCCAGGTCTCAGAGGAAGCATCTGGGGATTAGAGTAGGAATGATCCTGAAGCCAGAGTGTATTAATTGCTTAACTTATTACTTGCTGAGCAGTTTATTAAAGTACTTCTTTTACCCCCAGGATACGTACAGCAACCGCACGAGGTGTGTATCATTTTCCCTATTTTACCAATGAACCTACCAGGCTGCCAAGCACAGAGAAGTTAAGTAACTTGCACATGGTCACACAGCTCATCAGTGGGACAGTTAGGCTTGGAATTCAGACACTTGGCTGCAAACCCCAGGCTCTTTTTGCTGTTGGCTCAGGCAGACATGAGAATTCAGGCTGGGGAGATGGAGAGTCTGGGTTCTGGTGTCTCTGTCTGGACTGGAGTCCATGGCAGTCCTTTTCGTCTTTATTTCTCCACCTGTCTCACTCTGTAACCCAGCTCTCTTTGAACCTCCTGGTGAAATTCAATTTTTAGGAGGATGACTAGAAAGAATAAGCTGAACCACAGCAAGAGAGCTGCAGGTGATGTGTCTGGACTGTATCAGGGACTAGACCAGTAGAATGGGTTCTTGGGGGAGACAGGGTAGTGGAGCCCAACATGTAATTAACAGACAGGGAGATGAACAGGGCCTTGTTTGTAGCAAAGGTTTTTAGAAAGGTTTAGGGTGGGTTAAGGTCCTGTGTCTCTGTTTTCCTAAGTATGTTTCTGTCACACACTTGCCTTGACATGGGGCTACTGACAGACATCACTAGGCCGTGGAGTGCCTCCACGTAACTCTGTTAGGAGGATAAATGAATGGATTTAGCATTGATTTCACCTCCGTACAGTCGTTGCAGTTTCCCTGAGAGTCAGGTGGGTATTAGTTACTTGCTATCTGCCCATGGGAAGGCGGTAGATACAAATATGTATCAATCGTAGTTCTTATTCTCAAGTTACTGATGGTTCAGTTCAGCTGGAGAAAAGTTAACAACTACATAAAGCAAATGAACGTACCTGACCTCTGGCAGCACCCGGCTGATTTTATTCCTACCTTGAAACGCTCTAATTCTTGGCTGCATGACAGCCACTCTTCTGGCTTCCAGGCTCCTCTGGCCTTGCCTTCTCAGCCCCTTTGCCTGATCCCTTTCCTCGGACACGTTTACATATTGGAGTTCTCAGGGACCCCCTATTTAACCCTCTCCCTGGGTAATCTCATCCATTCCCTTAACCTTGCACGCCATCCATACCTCCAGCTCAGACTCTTTTCTGAGTCCAGCTCCTCTGACACCAGCTGCCTGTTCCACAGCCTGTCTCACAGCCATGAACTCAGCACACTGGAAACAGAACTCACCAACTTCCTCCCCAGTCTTCCCACCTAATAATGGCACGACCACCTACTCTCTTGCTCAGGCCAGAGATCTTGACGTTCCCCTCCCCCTCACGCAGTCCAATTAAGTCCTGTTGGTCCTACCACCAACATATGTCGCAAAAGTGACTATTTCCCATCTCCTCTGCTGCTCTGCCCCATCCAAGCCTCACCACTGTAGTCGCTTTTTTGTTTTTCAATTTTAATTTTATTTATTTATTTTTGGCTGCGTTGGGTCTTCGTTGCTGCACGCGGGCTTTCTCTCGTTGCGGCGAGCGAGGGCCACTCCGCATCGCGGTGTGCAGGCTTCTCACTGCGGTGGCCTCTCTTGTTGTGGAGCGTGGGCTCCAGGCATGTGGGCCTCAGCAGTTGTGGCACACGGGCTCAGTAGCAGTGGCTTGCGGGCTCTAGAGCACAGGCTCGGTAGTTGTGGCTCGCGGGCTCTAGAGCGCAGGCTCAGGAGCTGTGGCGCACGGGCCTAGTTGCTCCGCGGCATGTGGGATCTTATCTGACCAGGGATCGAACCTGTGTCCCCTGCATTGGCAGGCAGACTCCTATCCACTGCGCCACGAGGTTAAGCCCAGTAGTTGCTTCTTTACTCATCTCCCTACTTCTGCTTTCTCCTCTCTCCAGTCCATACCTGCATAGCTAAAACCCTTTGCAGGCTTCCCATGAGCTCTTCCCCTGACCCATGGAGTTTGCAATAAGCCGGACCCCGGCCACCTCTTCAGCCTCACCTTCCACTGCCCTCTCCCTTCCGCAGCTCCGGCTCCACTGGTCCACCCAACTCTACTGCCTTTGGCCTTCCACGGGGGATTCTGAGCTCTGCAGGCTTTGCCCTCCGCTCTGCCTGCTTAACTCCTGTGCTCTTTCAGGCTTGGCTGTTGCTTTCTGGAACCACTCAGTTTAAACGAGCCCCGCTCCCCAGACTTGCCTGTCATACTGTCCTCATTATTCTCCTTTCATCACTGATGTAGTTAGTCGTGTATACTCACCCGTTTACTTGTTTAGCGTGCACCTGCCCCGCTAGATTGTGAACTCAGGGTCTTTTCACCACTGTACCCAGGGCCTAGCAGGGTACATGGTTCCTAGAAGGAGCCTAAGCAAGAGCTGGTGACTCAGCGAGTGAAGGTAGGAAATGACTGCTCAGTGCGCGGGGATGATGATGGTGGGGTCGGGGTTGGAGGGGAAGATGTAACATTGGGTGCTGGGGGAGGGGGGGGCTTTCGTGAGGGGGTAGGGGCTGCGCTCTGAGGAATGAGCAGGATTTGGCTGAGCGTGAGAGAGGAGGCGAGAAGGAGAGGTCCTTCTCCCTGCAGAATTAGAAGGTGAAAGTATAGAAGAAAGATGCTGCCCCTCGGTAAGCTCATGACCTTGCCTAGTTCAGGATGTTAGGTTGTCAGAGAATGATTTCTACCCGGCTTTTCCTCCTGTCCCCCACCACGTGATCCGTAGTTTCCATTCCTTACCCCCGCTTTGTGAGCACACACAAGCACACACACGCACACACACACAGCCTCAGGGGGAGCCGCCAACTTGACCTGGCAGTAACTGTGGGTGTGTTTGCCGTAGATGCTGGGGAGCGGATGCCAGGAGAAGCAGCCACAGGCAGTCCCCTGTGGGCACACTCAGAACTTATGAGCGGGAGGAGATGAGGGGAGAGAAGGAGAGGCTTGGGGCAGCCTCTGGGCAGAGCTAGCTGCCTCCTGCTATGGTCTCCACTGGGCCAACCAGTTGGCCTGGCCAGAACGTGCCTTCTCCAAGTCTTAGCTTTCCTGGCTGAGAATAGGAAAGCATTGCCTGGTTCTCCCCGGCAGGGGGTCCAGTGTTGGGTCATTCTGGGTGGCCTTTGCTGGCCCTCTTCCCCCACCCCTGTGCCCTGGGCACAGTCTGGGGGTGCTCTTTCTAGGAGGCAGGGCAGGAGGAACTGGGCCCACTGGACAGAGCAGGAAGCTGGATGCAATATTCTCAGGTAGTGGCAAGGCTGCCCTGAGCTTCCCACAGACGCCTCTTGGGGATGGCCTTCCTCTCCACTCTGACCCCACGGAAAGCTCCGGCTCCCCCCTAATCAGCTGCTTCCTCTCCTCAGGACGGCCGCTTGATTTTCTCTGAGACCAGCCCACCCGTCCAGCAAAATAGAGTCCCTCAGGGTGACGGTTGATTTTCTAAAGGTGCCCCTTGGCCTGAAGAAGTCGGTGCTAAAGGAGGTGGCAGTGGGGCCCCCCAAAAGGCCCCAGCCTGTGGCCCTGGAGCGCTACAAGGCGCGGCGTTCAGACGCCATGGACACCGAGTCCCAGTACTCAGGGTATTCCTACAAGTCGGGCCACTCCCGCAGCTCCCGCAAGCACAGGTGGGTGTGCGTGGGGCGTGACGCAGGTGGGGGGGAGGGGTGGAAGCATGCACAGGGGTGGTGGACTGGGGGTGGCTGCGGAGAAACCCGGGTCCTCCCCTTGACCTCATGTGCCTGTTCCCCTGGCCTCCTGCTGCAGGGACCGTCGGGACCGACACCGCTCTAAGAGCCGAGACGGGAGCCGTGGGGACAAGTCGGTGACGATCCAGGCTCCAGGGGAGCCCCTGCTGGACAATGAGTCCACGAGAGGGGATGAGCGGGTGAGCGTCAGGGGGATGAGGTCTAGGCCAGGTGTTTTCCAGACTGATCCTTGGAGAAGTTAGAGGTCCATGAGAAAGGGGAAGGGCCTGGAAACCTGGTGTCTTCCGACAGAGACCAGATCAGGGAGGGCATCTTGTGTCATACTTCTGCCAAGTGTCCCAAGCCAGGACCTTGTTTCAGTAGAATGCAGTAGAATTTCAGTAGAATTCAGAGATCCCTTTGGAAGCAGCAGCCTCTTTCGTCTTTATGACCCATGTGACTTGGGCTGTGTAATGGGAATCGCCTGGCTCCTCTGGGCTCAGGCCCGCCAGTTAGGGGGTTGGGAATCTGGAGTGGGAGGGGCTGGGGGTGTGGCAGCCTTGAGTTCTCCTTGAGCCTAAAGGCATGGGCACTCCAGCGCTCTCTGGTGTCGGACTCTAGAATAGCACCTCTGGTCTTAGGGTAGGTGGGAGGAGTCGATGGAGAAAGGGAAGGGAGAAGAAGTGAGCCTGGAGAGACGGAGGAGGTTCTGCAAGAGAGTTCTCTGGGACAGGGCTGAGCAGGTTGCTCCTGGTCTAGCCTCTCTGGCCCACTGTGTGCACCTGGCAGGGAGGTCAGGGGGCAGAACCCAGTGCGGGCAGAAGGCAGAGGCAGGATTTGAGTTGACTGTGAGGTTGTCCACGTCTCATTCCTCCTTTTCTTTCTTCTTGGGAGCATCTTAGGGGGCTGGAGACTTCACAGGACATCTCTGTGACTGACACTGGGGATTCCTGGGTCTTGGGAGCAGATCACTACCTGAGGGAAATGTTCTTTCTCTCTCTTTCCCAATCCCATCTTCTCCCAGAGACCTGGCCTCCTGAATTCTTGAAATGACCCTGAGACCTGATCAGCTCCTGTTGTTGACGATTCCCCAGGCCCTTGATGCTTGGAGTGCCTAGGCAGTGTGACTGAGGGTCATATTAGGGTTCCCTGAGCTGAGAGCAGGCAGCGCCTCCACTTTTCATCTTCTGGTCAGACTCTTCTCCTTTCCTCGGGGAGGAGATTCTTCCACCCCCTAGTCGCTGACCCTGCCAGGCAGTCTCCTACACTCCCCGTTCTGTGTCTCTGTCCTGTAGCCTGAATCCCCTGGGTGTCAAAATGTGACTCCATATTCCCAGACTGTCCACGAGTTAAGGGTGTAGGCACGGATGACCACTGGTGGCCTTGGGGCTCCTCTGAGGGATGGCATCCAGCCCCTGCAGAGAAACAGCTTGAGTGGACCACACTCAGAAGGGCACCAGGGGACCTCAGCCTGTCCACCCACTTGCCTCCGGGAACAGGCAGCCCCTGTGTGGTGGGCATTCAGATGGCCCAATAGAGCCAGCCAGGCGGACCAGAGACCCAGAGTGGCCCCGAGTCCGCACTGCGTCTCACATGCCCCTCATTAGTCACTCACCTTCCCCGACCCTTCCTCCCGGTGTCCTCTTCTCTTCACCACGCTGCCTTTGTCAGGTCACTCCCTTAACCAGAAACCTTGAGTGGCTCTCCGTGCTTGGAGGATAGGTACCTGTTGCTTATCCTGGCCTTGCAGGTGGCCTGCTCGAGCCTGCCCGCTTTGCCTGGAGAGTCTGACCTCGGATCCCAGTCTCTGGCTGAGCGGCTCCCTGGCATCTGTCTTGTACCCTCTGCTCTGAGGGTACATGGGTAGTTTTTTGCTGTCTGGCTGATGGCATGAAGCTCCCACAGGGCCCAGGTCTCAGATGCCCCATCTCTGCAGAGGCCAGGCTTGGGCATGTCATGGAGCTCAGTAAATACCTTGATGGCCGCATGTTTGTTGATTACCTTCTTTTCTCCTCTCCCTGCTTTGCTCTCTGTCTTCTCTCCACTCACCTTTTCTCCTGTGTCCCTGCCTCCTCCTCCTCTCCCCACATTGCTGCGGCCTCTCCTGATGCAGGACGACAACTGGGGGGAGACGACCACAGTAGTAACGGGCACCTCGGAGCACAGCATCTCCCATGATGACCTCACGCGCATCGCCAAGGACATGGAGGACAGCGTCCCGCTGGACTGCTCCCGGCACCTGGGCGTGGCGGCGGGGGCCACGCTGGCCCTGCTGTCTTTCCTCACGCCGCTGGCTTTCCTGCTGCTGCCCCCACTGCTGTGGCGGGAGGAGCTGGAGCCGTGCGGGACGGCCTGCGAGGGCCTCTTCATCTCCGTGGCCTTCAAGCTGCTCATCCTGCTGTTGGGCAGCTGGGCCCTGTTCTTCCGCCGGCCCAAGGCCTCTCTGCCCCGTGTCTTCGTGCTGCGTGCCCTGCTCATGGTACTCGTCTTCCTGCTTGTTGTCTCCTACTGGCTCTTCTACGGTGTGCGCATCCTGGACGCCCGCGAGCGCAGCTACCAGGGCGTGGTGCAGTTTGCCGTGTCGCTGGTAGATGCCCTGCTCTTCGTGCACTACCTGGCCGTGGTCCTCCTGGAGCTGCGCCAGCTCCAGCCTCAGTTCACGCTCAAGGTCGTGCGCTCCACCGACGGGGCCAGCCGCTTCTACAACGTGGGCCATCTCAGGTATGGGCGCGTCGGGGCAGGCAGACGGGCCTGGGGAGGAGGCTGAGAGGACCGTAGGGTAGGAGGTGTGATGGTGGGGCTGGAAGGGACGGGTTAGGAGGGCTGTGTGGGACGGAGTTGCGTACTCTGCACATCCTAGGTTTTCAACAGCGTTTGTCAGGCTAAGGGTCCTGGAGCAGGTAAGGCGGGAGTCAGGAGTTGGGAATGAATAGATGAACAGACAGTTAGAGATCGGGGATCTTAGAGAGGGATGGACCAAAGAGGATAAAGGTTTGGGGCATGAACAGGGGCTTTTTGGAATCATGTTTCTAGCTCTTTCTCGGAGGCACAGCCTCTTGAGGGCACTCAGTCAGTGGTCACAGAGATGAGCTGGCCAGAGGAGGGACTCCCCCCCAGAGGAAAAGATAATGAGGAGAGTTCTTCAGCCCCCCTAAACTTGTGGGCAGGATGCCCGCCCTGGCCATCCAGAGCATCAATAGCACCTCCTGGTCCTGCAGGGAATCTTGAGGGGAGAATGATGAGGGGAGGAAGTGATCCTTGGCTGGGGACCCTGGCCCAATGCCCTTTCTCCCCTGGGCTTCAGCACGGCAGGGAAGGACTGGCAGGCCCAGCCCTGGGGAAGGCTTGGGAGCCTGGTAAGTAGACCTCAGGCCCTGAGCCAGGCTCCTTGGAAGCAACTTGTCCCTGCCCTCTGTCCTCTCCTGCCCTGCCAACCTGCCCTGATGTGTCCCTCCCCCTGCGCCCCTTGTCTGTCCGTTCTCCCTCCCCCTCCTGCCGTGTCCCCCACAGCATCCAGCGCGTGGCAGTGTGGATCCTGGAGAAGTATTACCATGACTTCCCTGTCTACAACCCTGCCCTCCTCAACCTGCCCAAGTCCGTCCTGGCCAAGAAAGTGTCTGGCTTCAAGGTGTATTCCCTCGGAGAGGGTGAGCGGCCCTGCTCCTCGGCCTCCTGGTCTCCTCCCAAGCAGGAATCCCAAGTTCCTGCCTCCTGTTTCTCTTTCCCCCTTCTTCCCTTGCTTTCTCCTTTCCCCAGCCCGTGTCCCAGCCCCTTCTGTTCTGTCATTTCCCTTAACTCCAGGTGGCTGGTCTTAGCTGCTGACTCTACTTGCTGTCCCTTTATGCTACGGTGCGTCCCCTTAATCTGGCTCCTCTGCGTCTGCTCATCAGCCCTGGTCCTAAGCCCTCGCTCTCTGAGCCCCAGAACCTCCTGCACTGGGGCGGAACATGTGCGGGACTCCTGCCCTCTGGTGCCTTCCTTGTTGCTTTCCTGTGGGCCTCTCCCAGACGCGGCCAGGAGGGTTGGGAACGGGAGGTGTTGCTGGGGGGTGGACACAGCTTCCTCTGGATGCGTCAGGTTGCTGGCTCCAGACTTCCTGGAGCGAGAAAGGAGGCCACGCTCTGAAGTGGCCATTCCCTCTCTCTCCTGCTCCTGTGCAGAAAACAGCACCAACAACTCCACGGGCCAGTCCCGGGCTGTGATTGCAGCAGCGGCCCGGAGGCGGGACAACAGCCACAACGAGTACTACTACGAGGAGGCCGAGCATGAGCGGAGGGTGCGCAAGAGGAGGGCCAGGTGGGTCCCTGGGGGAGGAGGGGTTGCTGGGGGCTCTTGGGTGTGGATAGGCTGGGGAGAGGAAGACCATCGGCTTCTGTAACTGCTGATGATATGGGTGGGGTGTGTGCATTCGCTTTCTGTTGCTGCCTTAATAAATCACCATGAACCCGATACTGCAAACACCCCACACTGATTGTCTCACAGTCCCATGGGTCAGGCACGGGTGAGCTGGACCCTCCACTCAGGGCTCATGGGCTGAAATCAAGATGACTCTCATTTGAGCCTGAGTCCCCTTCCAAGCTCACTGGTTGTTGGCAGAATCAGTTCCTTGTCACCTGGACCCATAGGCAGTTCACCTTTTCCTCCGGGCCAGCAAGACCAGGTCTGTCTCTGACTTCTGCCACCAGCCAGAGAAAACCCTGCTCTTAAAGGGCTCATGTGATGAGACCAGACCTGTCAGGATAATCTCCTTATTTTAAAGTCAGCTGACTCAGCACTTTCATTGCATCTGCAAAACGTACCAAGATTATTGGTTTTTCCTTTTTTTTTTTTTTTTTGCGGTACGCGGGCCTCTCACTGCTGTGGCCTCTCCCGTTGCGGAGCACAGGCTCCGGACGCGCAGCCCCAGCGGCCATGGTTCACGGGCCCAGCCTCTCTGCGGCATGAGGGATCTTCCCGGACCGGGGCACAAACCCGTGTCCCCTGCATCGGCAGGTGGACTCTCAACCACTGCGCCACCAGGGAAGCCCAGTACCGAGATTATCGGATAACCAGGGGATGGGCATCTGATGGAAGTGGACGGGGCATTTGAATTCTGCCTACACAGTGGAGCAGGGACTGTTAAAGGATGTGAGCCTCCCTGGCGATGGCAGAGATTGAGGCTAGACTAGCCCTCCTTCCAGTAGATCTTGTAGGCTTGCTCAGCAGATGGTACATTTTTACCTGCAAAAAAATACCATATGCTAACACATATATATGGAAACCAAAAAAAAAAAAAAAAGGTCATGAAGAACCTAGGGGCAGGACGGGAATAAAGACGCAGACCTACTAGGGAATGGACTTGAGGACACAGGGAGGGGGAAGGGTAAGCTGGGACAAAGTGAGAGAGTGGCACGGACATATATACACTACCAAATGTAAAACCGATAGCTAGTGGGAAGCAGCCGAATAGCACAGGGAGATCAGCTCGGTGCTTTGTGACCGCCTGGAGGGGTGGGATAGGGAGGGTGGGAGGGAGGGAGACACAAGAGGGAAGAGATATGGGAGCATATGTATATGTATAACTGATTCACTTTGTTATAAAGCAGAAACTAACACACCCTTGTAAAACAATTTTACTCCAATAAAGACGTTAAAAATTAAATAAATAAAATAAAATAATATCCATTTATTTCCCGGGGGAAAAAAAAATGAGGTTCTAGTGCCCATATCTTGGTAAATTCTTAAACGCTGTCCTCACTTCTCCTTTTTTCCTGTTCACATTGTTATGTGAATGCTAGTTGTGCCTGAAGATTCTTTCTTGGTGCTTACTGTTTGCCAGGGCCCACCTTGGTCTGTTGGGATTTCCACGGAGGAGGAGCAGAGGGTCATGGAACTCTGCCCTTCCTCCCACATGATCTCCAGACTTCCAGGGAGAAAGGTAGCCCTGACCCTGTTCTTACACGAGGCTGTAGTGGACTGAAGGTCAGCAGCTCCATTTCTGTGACATTCCAGCAAGTCTCCAGTTGTCTCAGAAAAGGCCCTCGTGGGAAGGAAACCGGAGATGTTCCCTTCCTCCTCTACCTTTGCCCTGACTAGGGTCTTTGGATCTCCTGTGCTGCCACCACCATAGGGGACGCTTGCCTTCCCCATTACCTTGGTCGTAACTAGGAGAAAACTGTTTCCCTTGGTTCAGATCCTGAGTCAAAAGGATCTTTTCAAAAGAAACTTTACTGAGACACTTGGGGGAAGCAAAAGAATAAACAGAGACATGGTAGACTTACACAGATCCACACGTTTACTTAGCCCAGAATCCCATCCTAAGCTGCTTGAAGTCCCCAGGTTTCTGGGTTTCCGGATACTGGTATTGTTTTGTATGTCTGGTATACTGGTATTGTTTTGTATGTCTCTATGCTTTTAATGTAAATTGGCTTCTTTTCCCTGCTTCCCCCTTAACAGTATATTTTTGAGATTCACCCTTGTGTGTATATCTGGTTTGTTGCATCTCATCACCGCAGAGTACTCAGAGAAATCTTCCACCATCCTGACCAATATTTGGATGACGGTCATCTTCTTAATTTTTTACATTTTGATGAATAAGTAGTATCTTATTAACATTTTAAGTCTCTGATTACTATCCAGTGACTACTTCATCTCTTTTTCAGTCTTTCAGGTCTCTTACGAATTATTTGTTCACTCCTTTGCCCATTTTCTATGCTGTTCTTACCTCTTCCTTCTTGATTTGCAGCATATATTTTGCATTACCTCTGCCCACCCCAGGTGTTAGTTAATGTTGCCCATGCTGTCCTGGTTGAATAGACATCTGTCATTTTGATGTAGTTATAGCTATTAATTTTTCACCCACTGAAGTGTGATTTGGCGGGTCTTAAGAAGGCTTTTTCTAGGGTTTGATCCATAGTTGTCTCTCTGGGTTTGACACTAGATTGTCCTCCTTGGGTCCCTGGGCTGAGCTCATTGAGCACTACAGCTGTTTCCTATCCCTAGAGGGGGAAAGACCCTCCCCATCTACCCAGCTGCACACATGCATGTTCACATGCGCACACACAGCCCCCAAAGCCTGGTTCTTTTTTTTTTTTTTTTTTGCGGTACACGGGCCTCTCACTGCTGTGGCCTCTCCCGTTGCGGAGCACAGGCTCCGGACACGCAGGCTCAGCGGCCATGACTCACGGGCCCAGCCGCTCCGCGGCATGTGGGACCTTCCCAGACCGGGGCACGAACCCGCGTCCCCTGCATCGGCAGGCGGACTCTCAACCACTGCGCCACCAGGGAAGCCCCAAAGCCTGGTTCTTGACTCCAGTTGGGTGCGTATTGCTTCAGGGAGAGCACAAAAGCCTGACCTCGCTCAGGCTGCTGGAGGGCTGAAGCTGGGGGGAAGATGAGAGGTTGGCGTCTGGTCCATACTCCTCATGTCCCCCAGGCTTGTGGTGGCCGTGGAGGAGGCCTTCACTCACATTAAGCGGCTGCAGGAAGAGGAGCAGAAGAACCCCAGGGAGGTGATGGACCCACGGGAGGCAGCCCAGGCCATCTTCGCATCCATGGCCCGTGCCATGCAGAAGTACCTTCGCACCACCAAGCAGCAGCCTTACCACACCATGGAGAGCATCCTGCAGCACCTTGAGTTCTGCATCACTCACGACATGACACCCAAGGTAGGCCCATTCTGCCCCCGGCATCCTTCCTCTTTCCCCAGTTCTGGCCCCTTCCTTTCCACTTCCTTCTCCCTTATTCTCTCACCTCCTTCCGTACCCTCCATCCCTCTCTCTCTCATCTCTACCTCTGTATAGTCTCTTCTGTCATCCGTACTCCATCCACTCCATCTCTGCATGGGGTAAAGTTCTTAGGTGGTGAGGAGAACAGGGAGTTTCAGGACCATTTTGGGAATGGTTGAGACCTATTTCTCATCTCTGTAGGGGTTCCGGAATTTTCAGATCCAAACTCCCACCTTTACCTCCCTCACCTCCAGAAGATGTTCTTTGCACTGTGCTCTTTTTGAGCCATTCCCACCCTTCAGCTCTACGGCCAGCTTCCTAGACTTGCATCCCCTGAGCCATCTTTGGGGAACAGGTGATTAAACATGTTGCACTTTAACTGTGACACCTCTAGTTTTCTGCTGGTGCAGCCCTGCTGGACGTTACCCATACGAGCAGAAGGGAGAAGAAGGAAGGACGAGGGAGGGCTTGCCCAGGTCATAGCAGGTGCCAGGGATGAGGGGTCAGGAGAGCTGAGTCCCAGCCCTGACCCTACTGAGCCGTATCACCTCCGTGTGCGCCCGATCCCTCATTGATAAACTAGGGTCTGAGGCAGATGATCTCAGGCCCTTTCCTGCTCTGACATTCTGAGATCGTTTGCAGAGAGTGAGCCTGGGGACATCTCGGTGGTCTTTGGAAGCTGTACCCCCTGAGGGGTAAAGGAGGGTGGGTGGGTGGGTGGGAGGGAGAACTTCCTGTGAAGTCCCTTCTCCCTTCCTCAGGCCTTCCTGGAGCGGTACCTGGCGGCTGGACCCACCATCCAGTACCACAAGGAACGCTGGCTGGCCAAACAGTGGACACTGGTGAGCGAGGAGCCGGTGACCAACGGGCTCAAGGATGGCATCGTTTTCCTCTTGAAACGCCAGGACTTCAGCCTGGTGGTCAGCACCAAGAAGGTCCCATTCTTCAAACTCTCCGAGGAATTTGTGGACCCCAAGTCGCACAAGTTTGTCATGAGGCTGCAGTCTGAGACCTCGGTGTGACTGCAACAGCAGGGGGAGTGGGAGACGCGGGGGGCTCCTGAGGGTGGTGGGGGCGTGGCCCTCAGGCCCTGCCATGTTCCTGCCACCTTCTTCCTCTTGCTCTAGTTTTTTTTTTCTACTTGAATTAACCACCCCCCCACCTGTCTCCTCCCCTCTTCCTTATTTACCCTATGTGAACCTGGAGAGACCATCCTTCTGTCAACAGTACCTGGGAAATTCCCTCTCCTTCTCCCACCCCCCTCACTTTTGTATCACTCCCGGCCCTGCAGGAACCAGTGCCTCTCTCCCTCTCCTTTCTCCGGGTGACAGTCTCTTCTGAAAGGGCACAGGGCCCACCTGAGCCCCACTCTCGAACCCAGGTTCTTATAAGCAGTTCTATCCAGCGGCCCCCAAAAGGGTTTCTCTGGGGGGCTCCGATCTGACTCCAGAGAGCCACGGTGCCAAACTCCTGAGCAGCACTACCTGCGGCCTCCTGGCGGCAGGTGGATCTGCTCCCCCTGCCCGCTCACCCCAAGCCGGAGTTCTTGGGCAAGGATCCTCCTGCATCCTCCTACACAGCCCCAGAGTCCGGGGCCTCCCTGCCAGGGTTATTTGCTTCCAGCTGTTTGAGCCTCTCTCCCCCATCCACACATACTCAGAGCAAGGGAAGATCCCATCCTTTACCCTGACATGTCTACCTTCCATTTCTGATTTGTGTGGTCACGTGTGACCACAGGCAAACTGAGATGGAAACCCTCTGTGACCACTTTTCCTGGGCCCTGGGGGACAGACAGTACCTTTCTTCCAAGGGGTCTTTCCTGCGCAGCCCCTGGGGGAAGGTTGGGAGAGAGCCCCATGAACATCGCTGACCCCTATCCTCTGAAGTTCCTTCACCTGTGTTCCCACCGTGGTGGGATGGGTCTCCCCCTTCCCAGTGAAGGATGCCACGTAGACTCCTATACAGAATTAGTGGCTTGCAGACCCTGACCCACCCTGGGGATCTCAGCCAAATGTTTTTCTTTCCTTCACCAGCCATCCCCAATCTTGCTGTCTCTTCTCTCAGCTCCAGAGACCTGTTGCCTCATCTCTTTTTTGGGGGGAGCCAGCAGCCCCTCCTTATCCCCTGCCTTAAGTCCACTTCTTTGCCTCAGGGGTCTCTTTTCCTTGGCCGGCCAGGGTCCCCCCCTGTTCCCTCACTGCCTGGTTTTCTGGGCTCTGGTCTCCTCTGTATTGGGGTGAGGGACCAAGATTGCTGCCCTTGATGGGTACTTAGCCCCTCACCCCATTTAGCTTCTGTAGTCTTTGCACCCAATCTGAATTCTTGAGCAAAATTTGCTGGCCTTCTAATACTTTCACTGTAAATCTGAGCCTTTAGATCAGACACCCTTAAATTATGTAGTTTTAGCCAAGGGGGATAGAACTAAGAAGTACTCACATACCTCCAGCCAGCACCCATGTTGGGGAGCATTCTGGTGGCTGGGCTGGAGCAGTCCCCTGGGCCAGTCCTCAGAATAACTCACAATGCCCCCTTAGAAGCCCGTCTTTCCCTTGGAAAACCCATTGGTTCTTGCCTTGCAGAGTGCACCCTGGGATAAGATCCCAGTTGATCTCTTACCAGGGAGTCTTCTTCTCTGTGTCGTGGCAGCCCCGGGCATGATGGAGCCTGGGGATTGTTTCTCCTGCTGTCCTTTCTGAAAAAGCACATCTTTCCACACACCACTTACTAGAGAAGGGTTCTTCGGCCAGTGCTTACCTTGTCTGCACTTGGGTGGATTATGGGGCTGACCTAGGCAGCGCCTGGAGGTCAGTCTTGGGCTGGGGCTGTGGGTTTGGGGATAAGCCTGAGTGAGATACATCCTGTCCTGGGGGTCCTGGGAAGGTATTTTTTCCTTCTCTTCAAAGACCTGGTTTCAGAGGAGTCCCTTCTCGCTCACATTTCTAAATACCTCACTATCCTGGAAAATGGGGCCTGGATGGTGGTTGGGGTCACTGCCTTTGTGGGCAGGAGTGGGATGTGGTGTGGTTTGAGGAGGAGTTGGGGTGGGGAGAGGGCAAGTATTTGGGATCAGAGTCGCTGCCCTAGGTTAGGGGCGGGGGAATGTTTATTTTAAGAACCTGCCATGCTTTTAATCACTGTGATTTTTTTCATTCCCTTTTCCTAAAACAAAAAGACATTTTTTTCCCCCGACTCTCTCTCTAAGCACTAAGGGCTGTGACTGAGAATGGTAGTGTTTTGGTCCTTTGCGTCAGAACTGTGGTATCTTTGTGTTCTTTGATTATTGTTATTATTATTTTTTGAAATGTCAGGATGAATTGTCAAGTGTATGGCTGTGTTTGTCTTTTGCTTCTCCTATATGGGAAGTTGTCTTCATGCTGTGAACTGCTGTGGGGTGTGCAGCTGACTCAGTCCCTCTGAGCAGTGTCCCCCACTTTGCCTGTCCCAACACATGCTGGATTTGCTCTTTCTTCCCCCGTGGGGGTGTTGCCCACCCATTACCACCCGTGCCCCATATGCCACCATCAGGGATGCTGTGGCTGGGTCTCTCCAGTGCTCTTTTCTATGACTACATGGCATCCTAGCTCATCCCCACCACACCTCCCAGACCTTCCTTTTCACCACCTTGGAAGGCTGGTCCTCCTTCCCTCCACACCAGGATGCTGTGCCTCAGTCCTTCACCTACCTCGCCACTCTGCCGCCGTCCCCATTTGTCCCTTTCTCTTAAACTACTCTTCATGCTCTCTCTATTCTTGTTTATTTCCCGTTAGCTTCTCCTTTTGTCTTCCCACCCCCCTCCATGTCAGCCCTTACCTTTTCACTTCCCCATTCCCACCTCAGTCCTGTTGCAAACCCTGACACAATAACTGTCCCGAGACATTGGGATCCTTTCTCATCTGAAACGTTTGTTTCCCAGAGTTTGTGCTTCTCTTCTTCTCTGTTGGGCCCGGATGAGCTCCCTTGCCCCTCTGTGGTGCCTGTCAGTCTGTCTTCTTTTTCCTCTGCCCTCCCCATGGGGCAGCATCTGCTGATGGATTCGGTCCTGGTGTGTGATTGTTGTGATTTGTTCTTCTGTGTGTGAAAGGAAGAGGAATTTTTGAGTTCCTTCCAAGTGAGATTGTATATGTAGAATTTTCCACTGTTGGATCTAGATTTTTTTTTTCCTTTTTTTTGGGTTACAGAGCTGAGACCTTGTGCATGCATGTAGAAAATTGTAAAATGTAAATTCTTTTTTTTAATATATAAAAAGCTTGTTTTTACAGTTTGCAGTGGATCTAAACATTATGACAATTTTAGGGATTTTTTTTCTTAAACATAGGAACTAAAACTGTACAAATTTTTTAATATAAAATAAAGACATTTGACTTTTGTGGGGGCATTCTGTTGTTTTCTTCTTTTTTTTTTACAGGAGTAAAAAGAGCCAAAGAGGGTCAGGAAAGAGTGAATGTATGCTCCTTGTTAGGGAGTGGGTGGGCCAGGAGGGGGCAGTGTGGGCCCATCACTGCTCCACTCTTTTCAGGATGAATGAAAAAGGAAGTTGCTTATTCTGAACACTGCTTCTGGGAAGAGAGACACTTGGGAACGTGAAGACTCAGCTGTTCCCTGGGGTGGTTAAGGAGGAAGGAAAGATTCCTGTCTGGGTAGATTCATAGGAGTTTCAGAGAACAGTTGATGATTTCATTCAATAGTGACAGCTCATCACATTAAGAAACATTCCTGAAGTGTATCTTGTGTTACTAAGTATCGTCTTATTTCTACCATTATCTATCTAATCTTTCAGATACTGCAGAAAAGAATTTTCTAGCAGTAGTCATTTATTTAAAATGGAAATATTCTGTTGGCACTGTGCTTGTCATCAAGCCTTGGAATTATCATTGAGAGATCAGGGCCCTTCTCTCAGCTCTACCCAGACCCAAGCTTCTCTGTGACTTTGGGCAAAATTCTTAGCATATAAACCTCTTTCTAAGGTTAAAAACAAACGAACCAGCAAATGTAAACTTTCCTGTGTGAAGTTAACCCACTTACTAGATTTGGTCCTCCTCTACCCTGCTTCATACTTCGTCACACTCTGAGGATGCAAAGACCAGTGTTGTACCCTTGTCCTGGAGGAAGATCCAGGCCACAGGGAGGTGACAGACCAGATAACCTAACACAAGACTGTGTGGCCTGTTCACAGGCAGAGCACAGATTAGTCCTGACTGGATTCCAAGGAGCTCAGAGAGCCTCCCTTCAAGAAATTTAAGCAGTTTGTTTAAGAATCAGGACCGGGTAACACTACTTCCTTGAGGGGAGGTTTATCTATTCTGTTCACCTAAGTATTCCTAGCATCTATACCAGTTCCTCACATATAGTTGCTGTTCAGTTAAAAAATTTATTGAATGAATAATGAATTATAAAAAACGAATGATACAATAGGGGCATATAAAAGAGATCATATACTTACTGCTCCCTTTAAATTTGCATTCAGGTCTTTCTCATGTGAAAATGAATTTAAAAAACCTTCCCTTGGGCTTCCCTGGTGGCGCAGTGGTTGAGAGTCCGCCTGCCGATGCAGGGGACACGGGTTCGTGCCCCGGTCCGGGAAGATCCCACATGCCGCGGAGCGGCTGGGCCCGTGAGCCATGGCCGCTGAGCCTGCGCGTCCGGAGCCTGTGCTCCGCAACGGGAGAGGCCACAACAGTGAGAGGCCCACGTACCGCAAAAAAAAAAAAAAAACCTTCCCTTGGAACTGCATCCCCATTCTCATAGCTCTGCCCTTTTCTGTAATAGACTTTTAATTTCAGTTGCTGTTTTCATTTCACCTCAAAACCAGCTTTTGACTTATTGTGACCAAATTTCTACCCTACCATGCCTCTGAAATTATTCTTGTTCTTAAATACCTTTTAGTAAATCTCTATTCAGTGCCTATGATGTTCCCAGCCTGGGACTAAAGTGCTCAGGTTGGGAAAGATAGTGGATATGTTCCTGGCTTCTGAGTCCACCCTTGTGGACCCTGGAGGAGTCTGTATTTAACCTCATGACCCTCCTCCTCTAATGCCAGGCCCAGGAATTAACAGATTGAAGGCCAGATCTCATGGGATCATATTTTCTCTCAGGGTTTGCTGAAAGTAAAGGTGATGATCCCACCCATTTGTCATGTAACAAAGGGTATTTGTAACTTAGCCGAAAAGACATATTTTTTCATGGAAGTACTGTACCTATCACTGAAGACAGGGACTCAACTTGGTGGATAGTCAGGGTCTTGCCTGGGACTTCTCCTTCCCATAGCTGCCCAGATGTGATTTTCCAGCCTTTGCCTTTGAAATGAAGGCAAGGGGGAACCAGGAGTTAGGGCTCTGGGTGAGAAGACGTAAGAATCTTTAGACCCAGTTCTTAGCGATTCCATATTAATTTTTTTTGTTTGGGTCAGTCTAATGGCTTCTACAAAACAGAAAACTGGCTGCTTAAAATAGCCCCTGGCTTTTTATTTGTTAGTTTAAGCCAGTGATGGAAAATACTCTTCCAGCTGCTGGGAAGGCTGGCTGCGATGGGAGGAAATCAGCCTTTGGAAAACCATTACAGTATCAGTGGACAAATGGTCATGGAAGATGCTAGAGAGATAGTACAGGACCATCCACACAGTGGAAAGATGTTGGGAAACAGTCATCCCTGTACAGCTCTCCAGTTTCTCTGTAGGCTGAGAATGGTGTCCATTTCCCTTGTTACAAAGGACAGGGCAGACATGTCATCCTAGGAGCTCATAATAACAAATACCAAAATGAAGTATGTATGGAAAATTGGGAGAAGGTAGTGATTTGGATTTGGGAAAGTTGGACAAGGCATTGACCTCTCATTTCATCCCAGCATGTTTTAGGGGGATACTTAACTGTGTGCCATGCAGGCAGATAAAAAGATAAAACATTGTCCCCATCCTCTAGGAGTTCATGGTGATCCATGGGAAATTTTATTATTTTGTTGCCTATTGTAGGCACCCAAGAGGTGGTCAGTACCATTAGCAAGAGACAGATTGAAGTCAATAGTTGGTGAGTGCATTGAGCTTGATAGGTAAACTATTTGACGTCACCACTCAAAAAAGAGACATCAGGACGATCTGATATCCCATAGGGGGGACCACTTTGGTGGAAAAAAGTTAGGAGTATGAGATCTTTAGTTGTGTCCTGTCCCTTCTGCTTGCTTTTGGGCACAGTTCGCCAGTGCAGCTGCTTCACCAGGGGCAAATATGTGATTAAAAATGAAAGTGGATTTTTTGGGTAGTGAAAATACTCTGTGTGATACTATGATGGTGGATACACGTCATTATAAATTTGTCCAAACCCATCGAATGTACAACACCAAGAGTAAAACCTGATGTAACTTACTGACTTTGGGTGGTCAACGTAGGTTCAATTGTAGCAAATGGACCACTCTGGTGGGGGATGTTGATAGTGGGGGAGGCTATGCATGTGTGGGAGCAGGGTCCATATGGGAACTTTCTGTACCTTCTGCTCAATCTTGCCATCAACCTAAAGCTGCTCTGAAAAATAAAGTCTGGTCAAAAGGTACAAACTTCCGTTAAAAGATAAATAAGTACTGGGAATGTAATATACGACATGATGACAATAGTTAACACTGCTGTGTGGTATACTTGAAAGTTACTAAGAGAGTAGATCCTAAAAGTTCTCATCACAAGGAAAAAAATGGTTTTTCTCTTTTTTTTTTTGCATCTACATGAGAGGAAGGATGTTAACTAAACTTATTGTGGTAATCATTTTACAATACATGTAATTCAATTCGTCATGCTGTATACCTTAAACTTATACAGGGATGTATGTCAATTATATCTCAATAAAACTGGGAGGAAAAATAAAGCCTGTTAAAAACAAAATAAAACAAAGCATAACCTTAGTTCTAGACACAGACCTACTAATAAAAGAAATAATACAGGCTCTTGTGATTCAGGAAAAAAAAAAAAAGTGAAAACATATGCTATTTCCCCTGGACTCCTCAAAGTGTGTCACCATGAAGTTTGAAAATCTGATAAAGCCAACGGAAGAGGAGGGTCCGGGAACCCATCAACATAGTGACAGCTGAAAATTTGCATGCGTCCACAGCCGTTTAACTTAGTTCCAGTTTTGGGTTCTTTCAAGTTCCTGTTAATGTTTGTTCTTTTTCGTATATGAATGTATGACTTTAGGGAGAGTTGACTGGGATAGTTTTTACTGCAGTAAATAACTGTTGTTGAAGGGTATGCCCCTTCCCTTATGAGACAAATAAGCTCTGGGGGTCTCATGTACAGCATGGTAACTATAGTTAATAACACTGTGCTGTGAACTTGAAACTTGTAAAGAGAGAAGATCTTAAGCATTCTCACTACACACATAAAAAAGTGGTAACTGTGAGGTGGTGGATGTGTTAACCTGCTTGTGGTAATCATTTCACAAAGTAGACGTATATCAAATCACCACACTGTCCACTTTAAATCTACAACATTTTATTTGTCAATTATACTTTAATAAAGCTGAAAAACAGTTGTTGAAGAACTGCTTGTCTTCTGCCTGTTTACCTACATCCTAACACTTTACCTCTGTTCTCAAAGGTGAAATCCAGTTAAAAAGGAAGCAGGGAAAGCTGACTCTGAAGACTTCATTTTCCAGGACCCGTCAGCAGTTTGGTACTTCTGGTTGGCAGCATATCGAAGAATCTGATACCAGGGAATCTGCTACCTGGAATTGAAATGTTCAGGTGGTTTTTATTCTATCTTGAAGGAGGTCCCTAAAATAGAGCTTCTCAAACTTTAATTGTGCCATGTAGCAAGCATGAAAATCACTTGAAGATTTAATCAAAACGCAGATTCTGATTCAGCAGGTCTGAGATAGGGTCTGAAATTCAGCAGTTCTAACAAGCTCCCAGGTGTCTTAGCTCAGGTTGCCATAAAAATTACCATAGACGGGGTGGCTTAAACAACAGAAATTTATTTTCTCACAGCTCTTAAGGCTGAAAGTCTGTGAGCAGAGTGCTCATGTGGTTAGGCTCTGATGCGAGCTCTCTTCCTGGCTTGGTGGAGGGCGAGTGAGTTCTGGTCTCTTCCTCTTCCTATACAGACAATAATCTCATCATGGGGGCTCTACTCACAAGACCTCATTTGAAACTATTTACCTCCCAAGGGCCCCAACTCCAAAACCATCACATTGGGAGTCAGGGCTTCAACATATCAATTTTGGGGAGAACACAATTCAGTCCATAGTGCCAGGTGATGCTGCTGTTGTTCTGCAGAACTTACTTTAAGTAGCAAGACCCTAAAAGAAGCTTTGTGTTCCTATGACAGCTTGAGGGGCCCAAACATCCCTTACTTAACACTAAGTTACTGGATCCAGGAGATATGTTGAGATCTAAATTTCATGAATATAATAAATAGTTTGGGAAACTCATTGTTCCTTATATTGTAGAATTGCACCATCTACATCAAATTGTCATTTATGAGACTCTTAAATGATATGTTGTGATATGGCCTTATGTGTAGAGTTTATGCAAAGCAATTCATTGGACCTCTTAACTGACCCAGAGAGACATTCATAATGACATAGAAAAGAGCCAAGCTGGGGAGACTTCATCACTAGAGGCCACAGAAATTAAAGGAACAGCTTACAATACAAATTATCTGACCATAAATTTCTTGCCAACATGATCAATAAAACAGAGGAAATTCAAGAGTTTTACCAAGTTTAGAGAGTTTCAGATAAGCTTCTTTAATGTATTTTAATACTTATATTAATTGCTATGGGTATAGAATGAAAATAAACTGTAACAATATACCAATAATTTACACATATCTTCTCAAGTTTCTTCATGAAAGTCATTGAGTTTACTATGCAGTCTTTGAGATCATAATGATCATGTTCATTATGTTGCTGCCTTATCTGTGTCCAGTGTTTTCCACTCATTTTAGTCATTCAACAAATATTTGTTGAGCATCTTCTATGTGCCAGGAACTGTGCTAGGTATTGGTGATATGGCAATGAATAATACAGATGTGGTCTTTGTTCATAGATACTGATCACATAATATCAAATGTGATGAATGTAATGAAGGAGTAATGGGACCTTATAATAGGAACCTAACCAAGAGGGGCCAACTGGGAAGGTTTCCTTGAAAAAATGTCATTTCATCTCCACGGAAAAACTTCTGCTTGAAAACGTGGGGCACAAGAACTTTTTGACCAGGAGGAGCCTCTCTTTCTCTTCAGTGAGGAAACTGTGTCCAAGTAATTGCTAAAAAGTGAGTGTCAAAATCATGGGACTTTAGGATGTTGTCAATAGGTTTCCTGGAGAAATGAGGGAGTTACTTTATTAAGGTCAGTGATGGTAACCGAAATAAAAGTTATAAAAAAAAGGGCTTCCCTGGTGGCACAGCAGTTGAGAGTCTGCCTGCCGATGCAGGGGACACGGGTTTGTGCCCCAGTCCGGGAAGATCCCACATGCCGCGGAGTGGCTGGGCCCGTGAGCCATGGCCGCTGAGCCTGCGCGTCCGGAGCCTGTGCTCCGCAACAGGAGAGGCCACAACACTGAGAGGCCCGCATACCGCAAAAAAAAAAAAAAAAAAGTTATAAAAAACTATTTTTTAAATAAATCTTTTGTTTTAAGAATAAAATAAAAAGACATAGGGAAAGAATAAAATACCTAGGAATAAATTTAACCAAGGAGGTAAAAGACGTATACTCTGAGAATCATAAATCACTGATGAAGGAAATTGAAGAGAGTACAAATAAATGGAAAGTTATCCCATGTTCATACAATGAAAGAATTAAAACTGTTAAAATGTCCATACAACCCAAAGTAATCTACAGATTTAATGCAATCTCTATCAAAATACCCAACACATTTTTCACAGAACTAGAAAAAATAATCCTAAACTTTATATGGAACTACAAAATACCTTGAATAGTCAAAGCATTCCCAAGAAAAAAGAACAAAGCCGGAGGTAACACTCCCTGACTTCAGACTATGCCTACAAAGCTACAGTGATCAAAAAAGTATGGTACTGGTATGGTAATAAAAACAGACGCATAGATCAAGGAAACAGAATAGAGAGCCCAGAAATAAACCCATGCATTTATGGGCAATTAATCTACGATAAGGAAGCAAGAATATACAATGGGGAAAAGACAATCTCTTCAATATGTGGTGTTAGTAATACTGAACAGCTACATGTAAAAGAATGTAATTAGAACACTTACAGCATGTACAAAAATAAACTCAAGAAGGGTTAAAGACCTAAATATAAGACCAGAAACCATAAAACTCCTAGAAGAAAACATAGACAGTATGCTTTTTGACATAGGTCTTAGCAATATCTTTTTGGATCTGCCTCCTCAGGCAAGGGAAACAAAAGCAAAAATAAACAAATGGGAAACTTAATCAACTTAAAATCAAACTTAAAAGCTTTTCCACAGCAAAGGAAACCATCAACAAAATGAAAAAATGGGAGAAGCCATTTGCAAATGATATGTTTAATAGGGGGTTAATATCCAAAATATATAAAGAACTAATATAACTCAATATCAAAAAAACAACTTGATTAAAAAACAGGCAGAGGACCTGAATAGGCATTTTTCCAAAGACATACAGATGGTCAACAGGCAATGAAATGATGCTCAACATCATTTATCATCAGAGAAATGCAAATTAAAACTGCAGTGAGACACCTCACACTGGTCAGAATGGCTATCATCAAAAAGAGCACAAATAACAAATATTGGCAAGAGTGTGGAGAAAAGGGAACACTTGTACACTGTTGGTGGGAATGTAAATTGGTCCAGCCACTGTAGAAAACAGTATGGAGTTTCCTCAAAAAACAAAAAAATAGAACTACTATATGACCCAGCAATTCCAGTCCTGGGAATATATCCAAAAAAAAGAAATCACTAATTTGAAAAGATATATGCATCCCAATGTTCATAGCAGCATTATTTATAATTTCCAAGATACAGAAGCAAACTAAGTGTCCATCAACAGATGAATGGATAAAGAAGATGTGAGATACACACACACACACACACACACACACACACACACACACACACACACACACAATGGAATACTACTCAGCCATAAAAAGAATGAAATTTTGCCATTTGCAACAACATGGATGGACTTGGAGGGTATCATGCTAAATGAAATAAGTCAGACAGAGAAAGATAAATACTGTATGATATCACATAAGTGGAATCTAAAAAATAAAACAAGTAGTAAATATAACAAAAAAGAAACAGACTCACAGACATAGAGAACAGATTAGTGGTAACTAGTGGGGAGAAGGAAGAGGGAGGAGCAAAATAGGGGTAGAGAATTAAGAGGTACAAAATACTATGTATGAAATAAATAAGCTACAAGGATATATTGTACAATACAGGGAATATAGCCAATATTTTATAATAACTATAAATGAAATATAACCTTTAATATTGTGAATCACTATGTTGTACACCTGAAACTAATATAATATTGTAAGGCAACTATACTTCAATTAAAAAAGAGAGAGAGAATGAACTTTTGCCATTTGCAGCAACATGGATGGACTTGGAGGGCATTATGCTAAGTGAAATAAGTCAGACAGAGAAAGATAAATACTATATGATATTGCTTATATGTAGAACCTAATAAATATAACAAACTAAGTGAATATAACATAAGAGAATCGGGTTCACAGATGTAGAACACAAACTAGTGTTTACCAGTGGGGAGGAGGGTAGGGCAATATAGGGGTAGAAATATAGCCAATATTTTGTAATAATGGAAAGTAACCTTTAAAATTGTATAAAAACAAAAATTTTTTAAAAACCAAAAAGCAAAAGAACAAAAGCTCTCTTTGGAAATCTAAAAAGAGAGGGAGAGAATTAGAGAATCTAATGTGCCCTGCTGATATATATGTATATACCAATTGCTCAAAACTAAAGAAAAGAGGAACTTTGCGGAAATCTCTCATGTTTAGACCACAGAGTCCACACCTCGTACTCGCCTGTCCTCAGCTGCCATAGCTCTTCCTGAGAGCAGGATCTTTGCCTTGCCAAATCTTATAACTAGTTGCTGAAAGTGTGTACTGTTTGAGGAAAATCCTGAGTTAAGAATTTTTAGTTTGGAATTTTATTTTCTTTGAATTTTTAACAAGCCACATGGAAACCTACTTTCCAGAATTCCTGGAATGACACATATTGTGACTAAAAAGATGCCCACAAAAGCCTGCTGGGTGCTTCAGGTGGGAACCCACAGAGTTTTAGCATTTTGGAAGGTCACTACTTGTTCAGACTTTCTATTTTTATCAATTAATCAAGGGGAAATAATGGAATCAAACCAGCCATACATACAATTATAAATAAGAATGCTACTTTATTAATTTATAACAGCTGGTAAGTCTAGTTTGGGAGCTGGGTTGGTCATCTGTACAGGCATATTCTTGGTGAGGCAGATCGAATGGGTAAATTAGCCTCCTGTAGGGTAAGTACAGAACCAGACAGAGGAAACTGTAAATTCTGAAAGGACATGACTAAGTGCTGTAGTACTTCAATGCCCTTCTCTCTTTATCTACACACTGTACCTGGGTGACGTCATCTGGTCCCATGGCTTTAAATACCATTGTATTCCAGATAACATAGCATAGTGGTAATGCACTTGGACTCTGGAGTTAGCCTGCCTGAGTTTTTCTTCTGACTTTACCTCCATTAGCTAAGTGACCATGGGGAAAATTTCTCTGTTTCTTCATCTTTAAAATGAAGATAATAATACAGTGCTAACCCCATATGGATGTTGAGAGTATAACTAAGAAAATATTCATGAACTGCTTAGATAGTGCCTGGGACACAGTAAGCACCTAATAAATGTTAGTTATATGCCAAGTGCTCTCAAGTCTCTATTTCTTGCCCTCATTTCTCCCCAGAACTCTAGAAGTGATTCCCTGCTCAAATCTGCTTCTTTCCTCATGACCATGTTTCATTAAACAGCATCACCATCCACTTACATGCTCAAGCTAAAAAACATAGGAGTTACCCTTGATTCTTCTCTTTTTCTCATTCCCCACATTCAGTCCTTCTGTCTGTTCCTGGAACACATCTTGCTCATTTTCAACGAAGGATCTTTTATTTGGTATTCTCTGCCTGAAATGCTGACCACTTGACCTTCTTTTGCCAGACTCTTGTCACTTAAATGTCAGCTTAATGTCACCTCCAAGAGAGGTTTTCTATAAACAGCTCAACCTGTAATAGGCTTGGAAGATAAAGATAGTGTTTCTCTGTGGAGCAGAGGGCAATGACTTAACCAGACTCTTGAGAGTGGCTCTGTGTCAGTAAGCGAGGCTTTGCATTTATTTTCCATTTCACGTGATGGGCCCAGGCTTGAGCAACCAAACTTCTGATTTTGGTCTACCCAAAGCTCTATTTCCTCACTACTGACAGCATTAATTTTAACTTTGGGGATGCCTTGACTAAGTGAACACCGCCTTATCACCTTATGGCTGGTACTTGTGGGGCTTGCTGTTGCATTGTCGCAATAACATCTTTTCCTCCTCCCACTCAGCAGAAAATGAACAGTCAACACCACTTGGACAGCTTGCCTCAATCTTAACTCTCACCTCTCAGCCACATTAACAGGTAGAATATGGGGACCCTTACTCCTCAGCTCTTGCCCACCACTTGCCCCAAAGTATGGGGTTCAGAGAGCTTCTGGGTTGGTGAACACATCCACCAATTGGGAGAGTGGGGCCACCCCAACTCCATGGAGACAGAAACTCCTATCCTCAGGACCCTCCTAGACTTCACCTTATGTATCTCTTCATCTGGCTGTTCATCTGTGTATTTTATAATATCATTTATCATATAATAAACTGATAAACATAAGTAAGTGTTTCCCTGAATTTTGTGAGACATATTAGCAAGTTTTGGAACCATAGGAAGGGGTCGTGGGAACCCAGGTTTATAGCTGATTGCTCAGAAGTACAGGTGATAACCTGAGACTTGTGATTGGCGTCTAAAGTGGGGGTAGTCTCATGGGACTGAGCCCTTAATTTGTGGGATCTAACGCTAACTCGAGGTAGGTAGTGTCAGAACTGAATTGATTGCAGGACACCCAGCTGGTGTCATGGAGAATTGCTTGACATGTAGGAAACCCACACTTTGGGTGTCAGAAGTGAAGTGTTGTGAGTGTAACAGTGTGAGAGTAAAAGAGAAACACACAAGACACAAGAGTGTGTTTTTCTTTATAAAAGTACGTTGAATTTTTAAAAAGTGTAAAATTGAGGGGCTTCCCTGGTAGTCCAGCCAGTAAGACTCCACGCTCCCAATGCATGGGCCTGAGCTCAATACCTGGTTGGGGAACTAGATCCCATATGCATGCCGCAACTAAGAAGTCCACGTGCTGCAGCTAAGACACGGCGCAGCCAAAATAAATAAATAGGTATTTTTAAAAACTGTAAAATTGAGGTGAGAGGGCTACTTATAGGTGAGACAAGTGAAAATTTGCCTCTGATTTTGTGGTCTATGCTCATTGTGAAGTAGTTTACAGTCTTTTCGTTTGTTTGTTTCTGCATATTCTGCTCAGGTGGCAAAACATTGCCTCACCAGAGTGGGTACTCTTCTGAAAATTAACTTTTAGACTGACTCTGGCTATGCTTTTGGGTACTTCATTAATTGTAAAAACAGGGGTTTCTCACTTCTGGACAAATAAACATTTCTCAAGTTCTTTTCTGACTTTCTGTTTTAGTTATTATAAAATGGTTAGTTTGGTTAATAACACAGTCAGGGCTGTGGTAATTTTCTATTCATAGGTATCTTTGTTCTTACCTTTATCAGCTGACTATCTTCCCCTGACAGTTCTGTCAAATATTGCTCTTCTCCAAAGTCAGAGCCCACTTTCTGAATTCTTGGAGACTAATATGGTGTTTTGTGTTCTTTTTCTTTTGATACCCAGATCATCTTTAGGGCTTCTCAGATGGCTGCTAGGTGGCACCAAGCTTGTGAGGCCTATCACACGGCACACATGAACAAAAAGTGTTCTAGGAATTATTAGGCATGGCTGGTTTGCTCCATGGGTCCAGAGCTGCTCAATGGTATTGTACAAGTTATCCTACCATCAGGCCTCAAGGCAAAGAAGACAGCTCATCCTCCCTCATTGGGGCTTTGGTAAATACTTGGGTTGATTTTATACAAGTGAAATTTTTTCACCTGCATATGCTTTAGTGACCATGTGTACCTTTATAGCTTTATACCATGTTCATAAGTAAGTGCTTATGACCAGTGATGGTCAGCAAATGATTTCTAAAGACATTATCTCTCAGTTTTCAATACCTTTGTCTATTGATAGTCATCAGGGCACACATTTTGTGGGAGAGGTGATAAAATTTGAAAACCTCAAGATTCATTTCCTTGAGATCCTATGATTTCACTGCCTATTTCTTCCAGAAAGAAAAGAGGGCAATAAAACATCAATATAGAACTTAAAAAACCAAAATGGCCTAAGGTTGTGTCAGTTTATTTATCCAAACCACAGCGGCCAGACGTTCTGTCCATAACTTTAATGAACATGAATGTTATAGCAGATAGAAGGCCAGAACTCTTTCCAAATGAAATACCAATGGGTAGGCCCATGAGTTGTCTGGTCACACATGGCCACACACTAGTGAAACACCCATGTGATGGATAATGTTGTGTTAAATTATTTTAACGTGTTAAGGGCAATTCATTCACAGGTTCAATAAGCCCTGACTCAATGGATTAAAATCAAGTTACATTTTCAGAAGACATTGCTTGAACTTTGTAGAGAGTTTTCAACTTCTGTTGAAAAGCAAGTCTCATATCTGACCTCACGTATTTGTTCCTAAAGTGTAACCTAGATTGTAACTGGATTCATTTATTTGTTCCTAACTAGATTGTGCACCTAGTTCTGCCCCTGAACAACCCCTGTACCACTACCCTCCACTGAAAAGTTATTATTTTCTTGTGTACCCTTCCATTTTTTTTTATACAACAGGTTCCTATTAGTCATCAATTTTATACACAACAGTGTATACATGTCAATCCCAATCACCCAATTCAGCAGCCGCCTGTCACCCTCCCCACGGCTTTCCCCCCTTGGTGCCCATGTTTGTTCTCTACATCTGTGTCTCAATTTCTGCCCTGAAAACCGGTTCATCTGTACCATTTTTCTAGGTTCCACATATATGCATTAATATATGATATTTGTTTTTCTCTTTCTGACTTACTTCACTCTGTATGACAGTCTCTAGATCCATGCACGTCTCTACAAATGACCCAATTTCGTTCCTTTTTAGGGCTGAGTAATATTCCATTATATATATGTACCACATCTTCTTTATCCATTCGTCTGTTGATGGGCATTTAGGTTGCTTCCGTGTCCTAGCTTTGTAAATAGTGCTGCAATGAACATTGGGGTGCATGTGTCTTTTTGAATTGTGGTTTTCTCTGGGTATATGCCCAGTAGTGGGATTGCTGGATCATATGGTAATTCTATTTTTAGTTTTTTAAGGAACCTCCATACTGTTCTCCATAATGGCTGTATCAGTTTACATTCCCACCAACAGTGCAAGAGGGTTCCCTTTTCTCCACACCCTCTCCAGCATTTGTTGTTTGTAGATTTTCGGATGAAGCCCATGCTAACTGGTGTGAGGTGATACCTCAGTGTAGTTTTGATTTGCATTTCTGTAATAATCAGTGATGTTGAGCAGCCTTTCATGTGCTTCTTGGCCATCTGTATGTCTTTTTTGGAGAAATGTCTATTTAGGTCTTCTGCCCATTTGTGGATTGTGTTGTTTGTTTTTTTAATATCGAGCTGCATGAGCTGTTTATATATTTTGGAGATTAATCCTTTGTCCGTTGATTCATTTGCAAATATTTTCTCCCAGTTCTGAGGGTTGTCTTTTTGTCTTGTTTGTGGTTTCCTTTGCTGTGCAAAAGCTTTTAGGTTTCATTAGGTCCCATTTGTTTATTTTTGTTTTTATTTCCATTACTCTAGGAGGTGGACCAAAAAAGATCTTGCTGTGATTTATGTCAAAGAGTGTTCTTCCTATGTTTTCATCTAAGAGTTTTGTAGTGTCTGGTCTTACATTTAGGTCTCTAATCCATTTTGAGTTTAATTTTGTGTATGGTGTTAGGGAGTGTTCTAATTTCATTCTTTTCCATGTAGCTGTCCAATTTTCCCAGCACCACTTATTGAAGAGACTGTCTTTTCTCCATTGTATATCCTTGCCTCCTTTGTCATAGATTAGTTGACCATAGGTGCATGGGTTTACCTCTGGGCTTTCTATCTTGTTCCATTGATATATGTTTCTGTTTTTGTGCCAGTACCATATTGTCTTGATTACTGTAGCTTTGTAGTATAGTCTGAAGTCAGGAAGCCTGATTCCTCCAGCTCCGTTTTTTCCCCTCAAGACTGCTTTGGCTATTCGAGGTCTTTTGTGTCTCCATACAAATTTTAAGACTTTTTGTTCTAGTTCTGTAAAAAATGCCATTGGTAATTTGATAGGGATTGCGTTGAATCTGTAGATTGCTTTGGGTAGTATAGTCATTTTCCCAATATTGATTCTTCCAATCCAAGAACATGGTATATCCCTCCATCTGTATCTTCTTTAATTTCTTTCATCAGTGTCTTATAGTTTTCTGCATACAGGTCTTTTGTCTCCCTAGGTAGGCTTATTCCTAGGTATTTTATTCTTTTTGTTGTAATGGTAAATGGGAGTGTTTCCTTAATTTCTCTTTCAGATTTTTCATCAATAGTGTACTGGAATGCAAGAGATTTCTGTGCATTGATTTTGTATCCTGCTACTTTACCAGATTTATTGATTAGCTCTAGTAGTTTTCGGGGGGGCATCTTTAGGATTCTCTACGTATAGTATCATGTCATCTGCAGACAGTGACAGTTTTACTTCTTCTTTTCCAATTTGTATTCCTTTTATTTCATTTTCTTCTCTGATTGTCGAGGCTAGGACTTCCAAAACTATGTTGAATAATAGCAGTGGGAGTGGACATCCTTGTCTTGTTCCTGGTCTTAGTGGAAATGCTTTCAGTTTTTCACCATTGAGAATGATGTTTGCTGTGGGTTTCTCATATATGGCCTTTATTATGTTGAGGTAGGTTCCCTCTATGCCCACTTTCTGGAGAGTTTTTATCATAAATGGGTGTTGAATTTTGTCAAAAGCTTTTTCTGCATCTATTGAGATGATCATATGGGTTTTATTCTTCAATTTGTTAATATGGTGTATCACATTGATTGATTTGCGTATATTGAAGATTCCTTGCGTCCCTGGGATAAATCCCACTTGATCATGGTGTATGATCCTTTTAATGTGTTGTTGGATTCTGTTTGCTAGTATTTTGTTGAGGATTTTTTGTGTGTGTGTGTGTGTGTGTGTTTTGTTGAGGATTTTTGCATCTATGTTCATCAGTGATGTTGGTCTGTAATTTTCTGTTTTTGTAGTATCTTTGTCTGGTTTTGATATCAGGGTGATGGTGGCCTCATAGAATGAGTTGGGAGTGTTCTTTCCTCTGCAAATTTTTGGAATAGCTTGAGAAGGATGGGTGTTAGCTCTTCTCTAAATGTTTAATAGAATTCACCTGTGAAGCCATCTGGTCCTGGACTTTTGTTTGTTGGAAGATTTTTAATCAGTTTCAATTCCATTACTTGTGATTGGTCTGTTCATATTTTCTGTTTCTTCCTGGTTCAGTATTGGAAGGTTATACCTTTCTAAGAATTTGTCCACTTCTTCCAGGCTGTCCATTTTATTAGCATAGAGTTGCTTGTAGTAGTCTCTTAGGATGCTTTGTATTTCTGCGGTGTCTGTTGTAACTTTTCCTTTTTCACTTCTAATTTTATTGATTTGAGTCCTCTCCCTCTTTTTCTTGATGAGTCTGGCTAATGGTTTATCAGTTTTGTTTATCTTCTCAAAGGACCAGATTTTAGTTTTATTGATCTTTGCTATTGTTTTCTTTGTTTCTGTTTCATTTATTTCTGCTCTGATCTTTATGATTTCTTTCCTTCTGCTAACTTTCGGTTTTGTTTGTTCTTCTTTCTCTGGTTACTTTAGGTGTAAAGTTAGATTATTTATTTGAGATTTTTCTTGTTTCTTGAGGTAGGCTTGCATAGCTATAAAATTCCCTCTTACAACTGCTTTTGCTGCATCCCATAGGTTTTGGATCATCGTGTTTTCCTTGTAATTTGTCTCTAGATATTTTTTGATTTCCTCTTTGATCTCTTCATGATCTCTTGTTTATTTAGTTACTTATTGTTTAGCCTCCATGAGTTAGTGTTTTTTACATTTTTTTCCTGTAATTGATTTCTAATCTCATAGCGTCATGATCAGAAAAGATGTTTGAAGTGATTTCAGTTTTCTTAAGTTTACTGAGGCTTTATTTGTGACCCAAGATGTGATCTATCCTGGAGAATGTTCCATGCACACGTGAGAAGAAAGTGTATTCTGCTGTTTCTGGATGGAATGTCCTATAAATATCAATTAAATCTATCTGGTCTATTGTGTCATTTAAAGCTTCTGTTTCCTTATTTATTTTCATTTTGGATGATCTGTCCATTGGTGTAAGTGAGGTGTTAAAATCCCCCGCTATTATTGTGTTACTGTCGATTTCCTCTTTTATAGCTGTTAGCCGTTGCCTTGTGTATTGAGGTGCTCCTATGTTGGGTGCTTATATATTTATAATTGTTATATCTTCTTCTTGGATTGATCCCTTGATCATTATGTAATGTCCTTCCTTGTCTCTTGTAACATTCTTTATTTTAAAGTTGTTTTTTCTGATATGAGTATTGCTACTCTAGTTTTCTTTTGATTTCCATTTGCATGAAATATCATTTTCCATCCCCTCACTTTCAGTCTGTATGTGTCCCTAGGTCTGAAGTGGGTCTCTTGTAGACAGCATATATATGGGTCTTGTTTTGGTATCCATTCAGCAAGCCTGTGTCTTTTGGTTGGAGCATTTAATCCATTCATGTTTAAGGTAATTATCGATATGTATGTTCCTATGACCATTTTCTTAATTGTTTTGGGTTTGTTTTTGTAGGTCCTTTTCTTCTCTTGTTTTTCCCATTTAGAGAAGTTCCTTTAGCATTGTTGTAGAGCTGGTTTGGTGGTGCTGAATTCTCTTAGCTTTTGCTTCTCTGTAAAGCTTTTGATTTCTCCATTGAATCTGAATGAGATCCTTGCTGGGTAGAGTAATCTTGGTTGTAGGTTCTTCCCTTTCATCACTTTAAGTATGTCATGCCACTCCCTTCTGGCTTGTAGAGTTTCTGCTGAGAAATCAGCTGTTAACCTTATGGAAGTTCCCTTGTATGTTATTTGTCATTTTTCCCTTGCTGCTTTCAATATTTTTTCTTTGTCTTTAATTTTTGCCAATTTGATTGCTATGTGTCTCAGCATGTTTCTCCTTGGGTTTATCCTGTTTGGGACTCGCTGCACTTCCTGGACTTGGGTGGCTATTTCCTTTCCCATGTTAGGGAAGTTTTCGACTATAAACTCTTCAAATATTTTCTCTTGTCCTTTCTCTCTCTCTTCTCCTCTGGGACCCCTATAATGCGAATGTTGGTACATTTAATGTTGTTCCAGAGGTCTCTTAGGCTGTCTTCACTTCTTTTCATTCTTTATTCTGTCTGCAGCAGTGAATTCCACCATTCTGTATTCCAGGTCACTTATCCATTCTTCTGCCTCAGTTAATCTGCGATTGATTCCTTCTAGTGTAGGTTTCATTTCAGTTATTGTATTGTTCATCTCTGTTTGTTTTTTCTTTAATTCTTCTAGGTCTTTGTTAAACATTTCTTGCATCTTCTCGATCTTTTCCTCCATTCTTTTTCCGAGGTCCTGGATCATCTTCACTATCAGTATTCTGAATTATTTTTCTGCAAGGTTGCCTATCTACACTTCATTTAGTTGTTTTTCTGGGGTTTCATCTTGTTCCTTCATCTGGTACATAGCCCTCTGCCTTTTCATCTTGTCTATCTTTCTGTGAATGTGGTTTCTGTTCCACAGGCTGCAGGATTGTAGTTCTTCTTGCTTCTGCTGTCTGCCCTCTCCTTCCAAGTTTTTTGTATGCATACAAAATACATTTATATCTTCTTCTTTGCCCACCTTTCATACAAATGATATTCTACTGTTTTGCACCTTGTGTGAAGACATGAAAAGGACAAATTGTAGAAGATAATATTTATAAGCTTCACTGCATTGAAGTAAAACACCTTTTGTTTAACTAACAAATTCCTTGAAGTGAGTAAAAAAGATTCATCATAGATGGGGAGAAGATATTTACAATGTATATACTTGTATTATTATAAGAGATAAATATATATAGATCTCCTATAAATCAAAAGAGAAAAGACAAATGACTTAATTAAGATTGGGCTGCAGAGATGACAGGGAATCCAAATGCCCAATAAATTATTAAAATATCAGAGAAATACAAAATAAAATTGCATTGTGAATTAAAACTTCCTTTCACATTCATCAGATTAGCAAAAATGGAAGTCTGACAATATCAGGTGCTGTTTGCAGATGAGGCAACAGAAGTGAGAACTGCTTCAATCATTTGGAAAACAATTTCATAATATCTGGTAATCTTGGTGAGGCCCCCACCTGATAACTTGTAATTCTGCATTTAGGCAGAGGACCTAGAGAAACTCTGAATATGTACATAAGGAGACATGTACATTTCATTCTTCTTTTAAATAGAAAAACAAGGCAAAGGGGACAAACCCTCAACTTAAATATCCACCATTGTGGTTTATTCATATAGTGGAATACTACACAGCCATGAAAACAAACTATAGCATCATGGATAAACATGAATGAATTTTTCAATCACAATATTGTGCAAAAAAGAAAATTATAGAAGAATACATGTAGTATACTACTTGAAAACGTACATCATAATAGCTTTTGTTGTCTAGGGACACAAATGTAGTCAAAATATTTTTAAAATGCACAGGAATAATAAGCACCAGTATACTTGGCAAGTATACTTTCAATTAAGGAAAGGTAATTTATATGGTAATCTAAATTTATAAACTAGGTGCTGACTACACAGATTTTATTATTATCCTTTATATTTTTCATTTATCTGAAATATTGAAAAATAAATTGTGTGATTTTGTGTAGTGCTGTTAATTTTGCTGAGATCCAGATGCTTTTCTGAGATCCAAATATTCATATTAATTGAATATTTGAATAGCATTTTAAAATTTCCACAGCATTTTCTTATTTTATTTAATCTACAACATAATTTTTGATCATTGGTTGCAAAGAAATATACTAACTCACATAATAAAATAAGAAGTTTGCTAGCATAGGGAGACTCTCTACATGAGCTATGGAGCCTGAGTCCAGGTACCAGCTCTCCCACTTGTGTTCTTGTTCCCTATTTGCCTTATCCATGAGTATTTTTCATTTATGCCATTATGACTCAATATTAGACTCACAAATTTCCACTGACTTCCTCAGAGCACAGCCAAGACCTTCTCTTCAGGAAAAACTTCACTCTTGCCCAAAGGCGTGAGGTGTTTCATTGGGACCTCCACAGGTCCACCAAATAAGAATTCAAGGTTGTAAGCTCCCCATAGTAGCAACATGTCACAGACAGAGAGCTGGAGGGGTTGGAGTTTATTTAACAAATTAATGGATAAGAACCTTACCTATCATTGTGGCTCTCATTCACTGCAAGCTAATGACTAGGCCAGAATAATAGTTCAGCCTTCTCTGTGGTCCCTGAAGTGGTCTGATGGAGGGTAGCAGTCATTAATACTTGCCAGGTTTCCCATCACTTGCAACATGTCATTCTAAGCTCAGCAATTGGACACCTGTCAAATGATTGATGGGGTAATACCTCAATTTTAGCTTCACTATCACTATCTCAGGCTGTAATAAAGATTTAATAGACAAACAAGAATCTTCTTCTTATGCTGCTATATCTGTAGCTGGACCATAGTATTCACTCAATTTTAAACACTGGAGTTCGTCTCTGTGAGTAACGGTGGAACTGGACAAAGGTGAATTTTGGCCAGTGCAGTTGAGGAGCTAGGGCCTTTTTCATACATGCTCTAGGACTGAAAAAAAATCCATATAGTACTTTCAAACTGATCACCTTTGCAGGTGGTCCTCACAAGGTTGTACACTGTTGTACACCTTAGACTTGAAGGAATTCCTGACAGGTGCACCAGGAGACATATGCAAGAATGTTCACAGAAGCATTGTGCTTATTGGCTCAAACCCAGAAACAACCCAAATGCTCTTCAACAATAAAATGCATAAATAAGCTGTGATTTATTCACATGATATAATATTATACAACAACAATCAAAAAAACTATAGTTGCAGGCATATAGTTGCAGGCATACTGTTTTGCTACAACAGTAGCAAAACCATTCACGATTTTTCACTTCTGGGCCATGCTTTTGGGGTTTGGCAGCTTCACTACATGAAGTAAGTAATCATCGATGACTAGTCTAGCCACTGCAACACAGGTCACACATACCCTGCAAGCATCTTTGTAAAGGGGATCTTCTGAGTAAAAGATAATGTAAGCTAAATGGAGGAAGAGTATTGTGTTTGCTCAGTCTAAGTATTTTCATTTTGAATTTTTTTTAATGTTTGGTTTCTTTAGAGATTTTGGAATAGTACTGGACCATAATTTATGGTGAGAGCTACCAAGGGGAGTTTCTCTATTATTAAATGATTAATTCAAGAAAACAGAGGCCCAGAGATTAGATCCAGATATCTGTGACATCACAGGCTGAGGGTATCTTAGGAATTTTTAAAGGATGCAGCTCACACTTGGCTCTGAATTTTGGAAAGCCTGTTGCTTTGTCTTAATTCACCTGAAGTATCAGCCGAACTATAGCATAAAACTTGATGTTCTCACCTGAAATTTGAAAAACAGAGCTACACAGTGTTTACATTTTTGTATAAATTTCCTTCTTTCCGCATGTTTGTTTGTTTGTTTTAACTAAGCTGGTTGAGACTGAATATAAAATAAGTCAGAGATTTTAAACGTTCTTTTGGTTCCAGGTTTAAACTGAGCTTCCAGCCTTTGGTGCCTCTTGCTGATGGTGAGTGGGGTGCTGTAACTTATGAAAGTGGAGTGAGGACCATCGGCAAAGTCCGTTCTGTTTTTGCAGTGGATACCTCCCACTTCCTATTTATTTTTTAATGTTCTATACAGAAATAGCATGAATCCAAATTTAAAAAAGGAGTTTCAGAGTGGAAAAACCAAGCCACCTGCTGACTTTGGTGAGGCAGAAATCCACCCTGGTCTGAACAGCCTGCAGCTCTATCTTAAAATGGACCTTGAACATCCAAGGGCTGCTGCCACTGCTACCCTGAAAGTCTCGGCAGACCAAGCCTCACTGGCACATCTGCGTCTCCTGGAAAGGCAGCTTGGCATTTGTTTTAGACTCCTTTCGGGGCTTTTGTTCTTTGTGAATTGAAGGGGTTTGATTGGGTGACCTCTAGGTGGATTTTTGAGAGGTCTTGTTCTCTTGAGTTCTAGGATCTCAATTTTGCACTAGCAGGTTGGGGTTAGAAAGAGTATGGCTTAATTCCCTCTTGAGAAACTCAAGTGTTGAGTTCACATCTGACTCTGTGTGGAAGGCAGTGTTGGCTCTATCCTAACTCCTGTTGGCTGCTTTGCTTCCAGTGCTGTCAGGGTGATCAATGATAATGGACTAACATGGACATGTAAGAGGATAAAAATAGTCATAGTGCTTGCATGGAAACGTGTGCTTTTTTCAAAACATATTCATAAAACTTTTTGCACCTTTCTGAAACTCTCTGAAGAAATATGAGGGAAGACAATGGGACCCAATAACATGACTAGCATCAGTTATTTCCAAAGTACCAAACATTGTGCTAAGCTATTTATATACACTGTTAACACATTCTTCATTTAAATTTATGTATACACTTCAGAACAGCTCTATAAGATAGGTACTACTGCTACAGCTGATTTACAGATGAGGAAATCAATGCCTTAATAACTTAATCAGGTCACAGGGATATAGCTTGTAAGCAGGGCTGGGATTTAAACCTAGGTCTGTCTGACTCCAGAACCCCAGTGCTTACCCACTAGTCAACATTGCTTCTCTACAGAAACAGGGGTAGAAAGCTCCTATGTGGTCTTAGAATCCAGGTTGGAGCCTAATTAGTCATCTTAGAACCTAGGTTTCCTGACTGCTATCTAATGCTTCTTTCTTTTTTTCGTTTTTTATTGTGAAATAGATCGTATTGTATAAACACACATATATACGTATATTTTATATTGTAAAACTGTCATGTAAATTTGTCAATATTTGCTCAGATTTGACATATAAAATGGCAATTTCATGATTTAATATACTATATACTTTTTCATGAACTAGTTTAAAGTTAAAACACATTCTAGTATAACCACCATCCCAGTTTAAAGAATAGAACATTGCTTTCTGTGTCCCTCCCTGGCACATGCTCCTTCTTTCCCCTTCTAGGTAACACTGTCCTGACCTTGTGATAATCGTTTCTTTTCCTTATAGCTTAACAACTGTTAAACTTCAGGGATGTTGGCATCCCTAAAGAATATAGCTTATTTTTGCTTGGTTATGTCTTTATATAAATGGATCACACCATGCATATTATTTTGTGACTTGCTTTTTTCATGCATCACTATGTTTGTGAGCTAGATTGATGCCTGCAACTATAGTTTTTTTGATTGTTGTTGTATAATATTATATCATGTGAATAAATCACAGCTTATTTATGCATTTTATTGTTGAAGAGCATTTGGGTTGTTTCTGGGTTTGAGCCAACAAGCACAATGCTTCTGTGAACATTCTTGCATATGTCTCCTGGTGCACCTGTCAGGAATTCCTTCAAGTCTAAGGTGTACATTTATGGGTAGAATTTCTAAGTGGAAGAAAAGACTAAACTATTTGTACCAAATTTCTCTGCACCCAGCAGGTGTAACTTATACCAAGTTTACATTGCTCTATGTTCTTACACTTGATATTATCAAACTTAAATATTTTTGTATTCTGAAGGCATGTAATGGTACTTCATTTTGGTTTTAATTTGCATTTCTGTGATTATTAAAAAGGCTGAGCAATTTCTCATGTCTTCATTGACCATTTGGAGTTCTCCCTTGCCCTTTGGGAAATGTCTGCTCATATCTTTTGCCTCTTTGTTTTATTGTCTCTCTCTCTCTTTCTTCTTCGTAGGAGTTCATTATATATTTCTGGATATTAGTCCTTTGTCAGTTGTATATATATTATAAATATCTGCTCTCAATTTGTGGCTTGGCTTTTCACTTTCTTGATGATATCTTTAGTTGAATAGATTAAAAAAATTTAATGTATGAGTATGATTAGTGCTTTTTGTGTCTTGTTTAAGAAATCCTTTCTTATGCCAAGATCATCAAGATATTCTCCTATATTGTCTTTGAAAATCTTTATATTTTTGCGTCTTATATTGAGGTCTTTAATATTCCTGGAATTGCGTTTTGTGTATGGTGTCAGATAGGGGGAGGAGTCCAGTTGTTCCAGAGTGATTTATTTAAAAAATCCATCCTTTTCCCACAGATATGCACCACCACTTTCCACTATGGGTAATCAATGACTCCCTGTTCAAATTTGAGAACAATGGAATTATTAACTTTTTATACTTATTGTTTTACTCTTCTCACTTATTGTTTCCATGTGGTTATTTTACAGATGTAGTACTATGAAAATACTGAAGTATTATCAATATTGTGTATCTCTTAACTTCCCTGAGTTGAGGACTACCACATTCATAACGACCTGTAAATTCCCCTGGATACCTGTCCCCTTCTGCTACCTTGCTCCAAGCCACACAGATCAGAGATGCCTGTGTGGTGACTCTTGTCAATAGCTGACTCTCAGGTTTTGAAACTTTGGAGAGAACAAAGGGATAATTCAAGTCACCGAGCAAAGAGTTAGGGAAATGAGCCAGGGGAGCCAAGTTGTGTACTGGGCCTGGAAGCAAGAAAGCATGGGTCCCTTCTGTAACTATTTTCTGTGTGATCTTAGACTGACCTCAGTTTTCTTATTTGTTGGGCTACATGAATTATAATGACTCTTTCACTTCTAAAATTCAAATGGGACTCAGTCATTATCTTTCTGTGTGACTATAAGTATACATACATATATAGATTTTAGTTTCTTTTTCTATAACTCTAGTTTCTTTTGCATGTTTATTCAGAGTCAGTGCTTAATAAATATCTGATTTCTTACCTGTTTTAGGACAATGGCACGGATGTACCCAGGGAAGAAGTGGAAAGGAGGTATGGCAAGAGTTGGTGAGACGTTTACAAGAAAGGGTAAGGCCCACCAGTCTGCCCCCTCAGTCACTATAAAGTTCTTTAACAACAATACATGTACCTCTTTGAAACTGTTTCCTTCACTTGCAAATGAGGATAACAGTACCTACCTCATTTACTTTATATACTTTTTGGGAAGATCAAAGGAGATATTAGAAATATAAATAATGAAGTATTTTAAAAAATGGAAGCAGTTATATATACACTCACTGGGTACTGTCTCTGATCCTGCAAAAACAACACATAATCAATTCCAGCCTTCAAGGAGCTCACAATCCACAGATATAACATGGTATAGTGGCAAAAACACTGCAGTAGAAAAAGACACCCTATTTCCTGGTATTATATTTGTTGTGTGAACTTGGACAAGTCTTTTAACCTCCCTGAACCTGATCTTTTATTTGCAAAATGGGCAGGAAAAGATTAAGCCACACAGTTGATAACATTGCTTCTAAAATTCCCCGATTTCATGTCCCTGGACAAATTACAACTATTCTTCCTCTTTTTTTTCTTTAATATTTATTTACTTATTTATTTATTTTGGCCGCACTGGGTCTTCATTGTGGCAGGTGGGATCTTCACTGTGACACATGGGATCTTCATTGCGATATGTGGGATCTTTAGTTGTGGCATGAGGACTTCTTAGCTGAGGCATGCAGACTCTTAGGTGCAGCATGCAAACTCTTAGTCTCAGCATGCTGACTCCTAGTTGTGGCATGCAGGCGGGATCTAGTTCCCTGACCAGGGATTGAACCCAAGCCCCCTGCATTGGGAGTGCGGAGTCTTACCAACTGGTCCACCAGGGAAGTCCCTCCTCCTTTTTCTTTTTTTTCCTTCTTAAAAGAAACATTGTGAGGGTCAAGCAAGATGTGCCAAAGGACTTTGAAATCTTAAGGGGCTGTGTGAATGTGATGTGTGGTTATTTCTATCTCCCCCACCTCCCACCCTTGGTGTGAGTGGGTTTCAGGACCAGCTGTGTAATTTGCATGGCCTGTTGCAAGATGAAAACATGGTCCCTTATTAAAAAGTTATTAAGAATTGCAGGACAGCAACATCAGAGCATTAAATCAAACACAAGAACCTTCTCAGCGTGTGGCCCTGTGTGACTGCACAAGTATCCAGCTCTCCTAGCACCGCTTGGTGGTTTACAGGTTTATGACCTGTCCACCTGTCTTTTTACTCGTCTGTTGCAATACACAAGGACCAGTCATGCAAGTTATTACCCACTTAGTAGAAAGTGAGGGAATTCATGGCATTGGGTAATATACCAAAATGTAAGTATTCTTAGTTTTAGTTTCATTTAAAATTACACAGTAGTGTTTTGATCTACTTTACTGACAGGTCTTCTTGACTTGGTCGACCTCAAAATTCTGCCTTGAATGGTTTTAAACAGTCCCTTGGACTTTTCAACTCGTGTCACCTAACTTCTTGCTCTGTTGCTTCTCATCCTCTACCCCAGACAAGTTCTACAGACATCCTGCTGTTCCAGCCCATCTTCCAAGCCTATGCTCAATTGGCTTCTTTTACTTACTTCAGCTTTCTGTTTGAAACTCAAGTGCTTAAGAATAATACCTTTTAAACCTTCCCTGGTACTTCCCTTGGATACTAATTTAATGCTCAGTCCCAGAGATCCCCAACTTTTTCCTAGAACAGATAGTTTTGATTTTTACAGTCTTAAGTTTTCTGGAGTTAGGACTTCTTGAAGTTTTTGAGCTGAGGGTTAGGGCTTACAGGAGGTAGCCCATGTGAGGCTTCAATGCTTTAAAGAATAACTGCAATAAATGGACCTGACCAAGGATGAAACGGTTTGTTAAATAAGACAGTTACTTACCTATCGCTGAATGTTGTCTAACTAGGCTCGGTAACTATAGAGGCATTTGAGCATGGGTGGAAGTTTGAGTGAGATGGTCTTAAAAGGTCTACAACACTGACAGTCTGGTGATTCTGTGTTAGCAAAGTTATTATCAGGTTGACTCCTCCTCCTTTACTTTATTGAAAATCTCTTAAACTGCAAATGGGCATAAAGTTCTTTTCTGGAGTGATGGAATGTTTTAAAATTGGATTATAATGATGATTGCCCAAGTTTGCAAATTTACTAAAAATCATTGAACTGTACATTTGAAATGGATGAATTATGGTACATAAATTATACCCCAATAAATCTGTTTTTAAAAAGTCTTGAGAACATACACTGTCATATTTTTAAAACAATATATTTATTTTACATTATACATTATATATGTTTAAAGTATATGCTAAGAATTGGGATAGTTTTAAGAGACTAGATACTCAAATAAGAAGTTAAATCTAATGCCTGGAAATTTATCTAGAATATGTTAAAATGATGTAAACGTAAAAAAATGTATGTGAATCACCACTGAAGTTACTGACTCATTCTTTAAAAAATTATTTAATTAGTTTTAAATTTACACACAGTAAAATTCATTCTTTGTGATATATACTTCTGTGGGTCTTCTCAAATGCATATAGTTATATAACCACCACCACAATCAAGATATGGAACAGTTCTATCACATTCAAAAATCCTCTTGTGCTGCCCATCTGTAGTCAGCCTGTCTCCCACCTGCAGACCCTGGCAACCACTGAGCTGTTCTCTGTCTCTATAGTGTTGTCTTTTCAAGGACATTACATGATATATACATTTTGAAAAGATTTTCAAATAGCAATTACTAATTTTAATTTTTAACTGAGATATAATTGACATATAACATTATATTAGTTTCAGGTGTACAAAATAATGATTCAATATTTGTATATATTGTGAAATGATCACTACAATATGTTTAGTTTACTAAACATCTGTCATCTTACAGAAGAAGTCGTAACAAACTTTTTTTCTTGTGATGAGAACTTTTAAGAACCACTCTTTTAGCAACTTTCAAATATACAATAAAGTATTATTAATTATAGTCACCATGCTGTGCATTGCATCCTTATGACTTACATATTTTATAACTGGAAGTTTTTATTTTGTGACCAACTTCACCCATTTTGCACCCACCCCCCCTTCCAATGACACCACCAATCTGTTCTCTGTATCCATAAGCTTGTTTTTGTTCTTTGGAGGGGGGTGGGGGGAAAGTTTAGATTCCACATATAAGTAAGATCATATGGCATTTGTCTTTCTCTGTCTGATTTATTTCACTCAGCATAATGCCCTCAAGATCCGTTTAGGCTGTCGAATTTTAATTTTTGAATTACAAAAATAATGGCTATTTTGGGGTTGTGGGAATTTCCCTGCTGATAACTAGTCAGATTGAGAAGGCTGAGATAGTCACAGACAGGATGAGGTTAGTCTGAATTCAGTTATTCTCATAGACTCACACTCAGTTAGAGCTGGAAGGATTTTTAGAGTTATTTAGCTAAAATCCTAATTTTAAATATAAAGAAACTGAGGTCCAGAAGACAAGAGTGAATCTCAAGCTTATGTAACTAGTAGTAGAATTGACCTGGCACTCAGTTTCTTTTTTATAAAATTTAATTAAAAAAATTGAAGTATAGATGATTTACAGTGTTTCAGGTGTATAGCAAAGTTACGTATATGTAAATATTTCAGATTCTTTTCCATTATAGGTTATTACAAGAAATTAAATATAGTTCCCTGTGCTATATAGTAGGTCCTTGCTAGTTATCTATTTTATATACAGTAGTAAGTATCAGTTAATACCAAATTCCTAATTTATCCCTCCCCACCCCTTTCCCCTTTGGTAACCATAAGTTTGTTTTCTATGTCTGTGAGTATATTTCTGTTTTGTAAATAGGTTCATTTGTATCATTTTTTTTTAGATTCTACATATAAGTGATATCATATGGTGTTTGTCTTTCTTTGCCTGACAACTTAGTATGATAATCTCTAGGTTCATTCATGTTGCTGCAAATGACATTATTTCATTCTTTTTAATTGCTGGGTAGTATGCCATTTTATGTATATATCACATCTTCTTTATCCATTCATCTGTTGATAGATATTTATGATGCTTCCATGACCTGGCTATTGTAAATAGTGTTGTTATGAACATTGGGGTGCATGTATCTTTTCAAATTAGCGTTTTCATTTTTTCAGGGTATATGTCCAGGAGTGGGATTGCTGGATCAAATGGTTACTCTATTCTTAGGTTTTTAAAGAAATTCCATACTGTTCTCCATAGTGGCTGCACCAGTTTACATTCCCACCAATAGTATATGAGTGTTCCCTTTTCTCCATACCCTCTCCAGCATTTTTTATTTGTAGACTTTTTGATGGTCATTCTGACTGGTGTGAGGTGATATCTCATTGCAGTTTTGATTTGCATTTCTCTAATAAGTAATGATGAGCATCTTTTCATGTGCCTATTAGTCATCTGTATGTCTTCTTTGGAGAAATGTCTGCTTAGGTCTTCTGCTCATTTTTTGATTGGGTTGTTTGTTTTCTTGATATTGAGCTGTATGAGCTGTTTGCATATTTTGGAGTTTAATCCCTTGTCAATTGCATTATTTACAAATATTTTCTCCCATTCTGTAGGTTTTCTTTGTTTTGTTTATGGTTTCCTTTCCTGTGCAAAAGCTTTTAAATTTAATTAGGTCCCACTTGTTTATTTTTGCTTTTGTTTCCATTTCTCTAGGAGATAGATCCAAAAAAATATTTCTGTGATTTATGTCAAAGAGTTTTCTGCCTATGTTTTCTTCTAGGAGTTTTAGAGTATCAGGTCTTACATTTAGGTCTTTAATCCATTTTGAGTTTATTTTTGTATATGGTGTTAGAGAATGTTCTAATTTATTCTTTTACTTGTATCTGTCCAGTTTTACCAGCACCACTTTTTCAAGAGACTGCCTTTTCTCCATTGTATATTTTTGCCTCCTTTGTTGCAGATTAATTGACTATAAGTGTTTGGGTTTATTTCTGGGCTTTCTACCCTATTCCATTGATCTATGTGTCTGTTTTTGTGCCAGTACCATACTGTTTTGATTACTGTAGCATTGCAGTATAGCCTGAAGTCAGAGAGCATGATTCCTTCAGCTCCGTTCTTCTTTCTCAAGATTGTTTTGGTTATTTGGGGTCTTTTGTGTTTCCACACAAATTAAAAATTTTTTTGTTCCAGTTCTGTGAAAAATGCCATTGGTAATTTGATAGGGATTGCATTACATAGTGTTAATCTCTATATTAGCACTCAGTTTCTTAACAGTCAGATTAAGTATGCTTTTAACTATTATATAACATGATTTTTACTATTGGTTTTGTCTGACTTTCAGTTCTAGCACAAATTCTGCCTTTTTGTACTTCCTCTGCCACATTCCTGATTGCTGATGATCAAAGCAATACTTGGTATATATCACTAATACTGGAAAAAGGATGGTTTTGGGCTACCATCTCATTGTTAATTCCTGACTCTTTGCATCACAAAACTATTTCAGTAACTCACTAATTAATATGTATTTGGTGGCTGTTCATTCTGCTTATAGGAAAAATGCCCAAGAGAAAACACACAATCCAGACTCAAATCATTTTATTTTATTTTTTATGGTCAGAGAGGTAAAGTTTTTTTTTTAATTGGGGTATAGTTGTTTTACAATGTTGTGTTAGTTTCTACTGTACAGTGATCAAGTCATTTTAAATGGTGAGAACAAGAAAGGCCTTTATAGATCATTTGAGGTGGTTCTGAGGCATTGTTAGGCATCTGTAGAGTCCCCACCTGCAGCACCTTAGTAATGGGGTAAAGAAAGGGGCTGAGTGGTAGCTGTGCTACCTCCTCTGATGAAACCATTTGGTATCATTATCATTCTTCCTGAAAGGCTTCCTTTAACATTTCTTGTGGTGCCAATCTGCTGGTGATGATTCAGCTTGTGCATGTCTGAAACAGTCTTTATTTCAGCTTTGTTTCTGAAGGCTATTTTCACTGGGTATAGAATTCTAGGTTGACAGTTTTTGTCTCTCACTCTCAAGACGTTGCTCCATTGTCTACTGTCTTGCATTGTTTCCAATGAGAAATCTGCAGTTGTTATTACTTTTATTCCTCTGTACATATGTCCTTTTTCCTTTGGCTGCTTCTAAACTTCTCTCTGTATCACTGGTTTTAAACAATTTGATTATGATGCACCTTGGCATAATTTTCTTAAGTTTTTTTGTGGTTGGAATTTATTGAGTTTCTTGGATCTATGGGTTTATAATTTCATCAAACTTGAAAAATTTTACTGTTAATTTTACTTAAGACATTTTCCCCCTCCCCTTTTCCTGGACTCAAGGTACATGTATATTGGTCCATTTGAAGTTGCCCTAAATGTCAATAATTCTTGGTTATTTTGTTTTCAGTCTTTATGTTTCATTTTGGGTAGTTTCTATTGCTAATCATTTTTTATGCAGAGTTTAAGTTCACTTATCTTTTTTTTTTTTAATGCAGAGTTTAATAAGTTCTTACTTTCAGCCAGTGCATTTTTTCATCTCTAGAAGTTCAGTTTGGGCCTGTTTTATATCTTCCATGTCTCTCCTTTTTTTTTTTTTTTTTCCTGGCCATGCTGTATGACTTGCAGAATCTTAGTTCCCCAACCAGGGATTGAACCCAGGTCACGGCAGTGAAAGTGCCGAGTCCTAACCACTGGACGACCAGGGAATTCCCTTCCATGTCTCTCCTTAATATGCTCATGCTTTCTTCTACCTTCTTGGACATATAGAATATGTTTATAACAGTTGTTTAAATGTCCTTTTCTATTATTTTTATCATTGGTGTCATTTTTTGGCTCTTTTTTTTTTATCCTCAAAATGAGTCACATGACCCTGATTCTTTGCATGTCTGATAATTTTTTTTATTGGATGCCAGTTTTGTGAATTTTAGGTTATTGGAGGTTTTTGTATTTTTTAAAAATAATTCTGAGTTGTGTGTGTTGTTAATTTATTTGGAGACTGTTTAATATTTTCAGTTTTGCTTTTGAGTTTGTTAGGTGAGATTAGAGTCAATCCTCTTTATTCCTTAGTGTACATCCAAATTTCCATCTGCAATCTTTTTATTTTAGCCTTAAGAACTTATTTTAATATTTCTTGTAGTGTATGTCTTCAGGTCATGAATTCTTCTATCCTTTTATTCTTCTTAAAAAGTCTTTATTTTGCCTTATTTTCTAAAAGATATTTTCTCTGGAAAGAACTCTAGATTTAGTGCTTTTTCTTTCAACACTGTAAAGATGTTTTTTGTCTGCTTGCTTACAAAATTTTTTTACTAGACATCTGCAATAATTCTTATCTTTCTTCCTCTGTATGTAAGGCTCCTTTTTCCCTTGGCTGCTTTTAAGATTTTTTATCACTGGTTTTCAACAATTTGTTTATGATATTACTTTTTGTGGTTTTTATGTGTATCTTGCTTGGGGTTGACTGAGCTTCTTGGTGCTGACTGAGCTTCTGTGAGTTTATAGTTTTATCAGATTTGGAATATTTTTGGCCATTATACCTTGAAATATTTCTCTGCTCCCTCTTTTCGGTCTCTGATTACATTTATGTTATTCTGCTTAACAGTGCCACACTTCGCTGAGGTACTGTCCTTGTCTCTTTTTTAAAGTAATTTTTTCTCTGTATTATTCAGTTTGTCTCTCACTCTCAAGATGTTTCTTGAGAGTGTTGTTAATGGTTTTAATGGTTTAATGTTGTTAATGGTTTTTATTACTATGTTATCAAGTTCACTGGTCATTTCTTTTGTAACTGTTAAGCCCAGCTAGGGAATTTTTATTTCAGATATTGTATTTTTTTAACTCTATAACTTCCATTTAATTGTTTTCTGTGTCTTCTATTTTTTCCCATATGAACACAATAAGGAGAGAAGTGGAAGTATAGAAAAGAACCAAATGCAACATCAGCTTAAAACATTTTAAAAAAATTGATGTAGTCCTGAAAGTATGTCACTGAGATCTTTTGTTGCAGAAAGGCTAACTGATTGATGACTCCAGCAGCATGCTCTGAAGCCAGCATTGTGTTTGTACTGAAGTCATGGTTTTCATGCTCTTAGTCAGTGATTGAATGTGGTTTGTATACTAATACAGGCCTTTTCTTGTAAGATGCAGACTCCTCTAATGGGTGATTTTGGCTTGAGGACTCATCAGCCTAGCTGAGACTTTCTTAGAACTGCATGGCAGTTCGAAACTCTACTAATCCAATTCTTCTTCCTTTCCTCTCTTTTTCCTAAGGGTCAGATCTACATCATGGTCTGAAAAGCCTCCCTCCTTCTCCAGTTCCTTCTCTTTTTCTCATAGGCATCTCCCTCAGTAAATCTTTGGCATCTTGTTCATTGGAGGATCTGAACAAATATATTTATTATTATTTTATTTTTGTTTTCAGCCAGTATAGAATTTCATTTAAATAAAAGATTACAGATCTAAAAATTTTTGAGAACTAGTGATCTATTTTATATCATTTATAGTTTAGATACTGAAGCTCAGAGGGTCCTTCTGAATATTGAGTTTGTGAAGCAAAACCAACCTATATTATGGCAATAGGTGATAAAGGCTTGTTCTCCTATCTGGTGACCTGAGGTCCTGGATAAAGAATCAGGAGCCCTGACATTATTGCTAACTCTCTTTTGTACCTAGACAAGACACTTAACTTCTCTAAGTTTATTAAAAGGTTTGGGCTAGCTCACTTATATAGACCCTTTAACTCTAAAATGTAATTTTATAGAAGAGAAAGCTTAAGTAATTTACCTGTCCAATTGTCCAAAGTCTTGTTAGTGAATATCTGGATTGGACTTTTTTTTCCTAACAGCCAACAAATGGCCCAAGACTTTTTTTTGTATTGAACTGTCTTTAGGAAAATACCTTGATAAACCACTCGTGGTAAAGGATGTAATCTGAGAACATGGATTTTTGGGGCCAATATAATGAAAAAAGTGGCTGAACTGTTCTGTATAAAAAGAGAAGGCATTTAGTTTTCACTGTAAGAGGGAATAGAAAAGAGAAGGAAGAAGCAAGGAAAAAGAGTGAAGCTATCAAAACAGTAAGAAGCTAGAGAGCTACATGGGGTGAACATTCCTAGGTGTAGAATGGGGAAAGGGTTTTTAAGCCTAGAGATACACAACATTTAATTGAAGCTTTTTTTTTTTGTTTTCTCTGTATGAATTAGGCTTCTGTGTTTGAAAGTAACACAAACCCAATTCAAAGAAGCGTCAATAAAAAAAAATCTTAGTGGCTCACAAAGTTTGGAAAGATACTAGGAGAGTTTGTAGCATCTAAGGAAGAGTTACAGAAACCAGAGCTGCAGGAACTGGAACCAGAAACTTGATTTAAAATTGCCAGATCTCAGGAGGAGCTTCAAGATGGCGGAAGAGTAAGACGCAGAGATCAACTTCCTCCCCACAAATACATCAGAAATACATCTAAATGTGGAACAACTCCTACAGAACACCTCCTGAACACCGGCAGAAGACCTCAGACCTCCCAAAAGGCAAGAAACTCCCCACGTACCTAGGTAGGGTAAAAGAAAACAGAAAAAACAGAGACAAAATAATAGGGATGGGACCTGCACCAGTGGGAGGGAGCCGTGAAGGAGGAAAGGTTTCCACACACTAGAAGCCCCTTCGCGGGCAGAGACTGTGGGTGGCGGAGGGGGTGAGCTTCAGAACCATGAAGGAGAGCGCAGCAAGAGGGGTGTGCAGGGCAAAGCGGAGAGATTCCCGCCCAGAGGATCAGTGCCGACCGGCACTCACCAGCCCAAGAGGCTTGTCAGCTCACCCGCTGGGATGGTTGGAGGCTGGGAGGTGAGGCTCGGGCTTCGGAGGTCAGACCCCAGGCAAAGGACTGTGGTTGTTGGCTGTGTGAACAAAGCCTGAAGGGGGCTAGTGCGCCACAGCTAGCCGGGAGGGAGCCCAGGAAAAAGTCTGGAGCTGCCGAAGAGACAAGAGACTTTTTCTTGCCTCTTTGTTTCCTGGTGCGCGAGGAGAGGGGATTAAGAGCGCTGCTTAAAGGAGCTCCAGAGACTCGCGTGAGCCGCGGCTATCAGCATGGACCCCAGAGACGGGCATGAGACACTAAGGCTGCTGCTGCCGCCACCAAGAAGCCTGTGTGCGAGCACAGGTCACTCTCCACACCTCCCTTACGAGGAGGCTGTGCAGCCCACCACTGCCAGGGTCCCGGGATCCAGGGACAACTTCCCCGGAAGAACACACAGTGCATCTCAGACTGTTGCAACGTCATGCTGGCCTCTGCCGGTGCAGGCTCACCCCGCACTCTGTACCCCTCCGTCACCCCGGCCTGAGTGAGCCAGAGCCCCCGAAGCAGCTGCTCCTTTAACCCCGTCCTGTCTGAGTGAAGAACAGATACCCTCCGGCCACCTACATGCAGAGGCGGGGCCAAATCCAAAACTGAACCGCGGAAGCTGTGCGAACAAAGAAGAGAAAGGGAAATCTCTCTCAGCAGCCTCGGGAGCAGTGGATTAAATCTCCACAATCAACTTGATGTACGCTGCATCTATGGAATACCTGAATAGACAACAAATCAGCCCAAATTGAGGAAGTGGACTTTGGGAGCAACAATATATATTTTTTTAACCCTTCTTCTCTTTTTGTGAGTGTGTATGTGTATGCTTCTGTGTGTCATTTTGTCTGTATAGCTTTGTTTTTACCATTTGTCTTAGGGCTCTGTCTGTCCATTTACTTTTTATTATTTAACTTAAAAATATTTTTCTTAATTATTTTTTATTTTAATAATTTTATTTTATTCTATTTTATTTTATCTTCTTCTTTCTTTCTTTCTTTTTTTTCTCACTTTTATTCTGAGCCATGTAGAGGACAACTCTTGGTCCTCCAGCCAGGAGTTGGGGCTGTGCCACTGAGGTGGGAGAGCCAAGTTCAGGACACTGGTCCATAAGAGACCTCCCAGCTCCACGTAAAATCAAATGGTGAAAATCTCCCAGAGATCTCCATCTCAAGGCCAAGGCTCAGCTCCACTCAACGACCAGCAAGCTACAGTGCAGGACACCCTATGCCAAACAACTAGCAACACAGGAACACATCCCAATCCATTAGGACAGAGGCTACCTAAAATCACAATAAGGCCACAGACACCCCAAAACACACCACCAGACGTGGACCTGCCTACCAGAAAGACAAGATCCAGCCTCATCCACCAGAACACAGGCACTAGTCCCCTCCACCCGGAAGCCTACACAACCCACTGAACCAACCTTAGCTACTGGGGGAAGACACCAAAAATACCAGAAACTATGAACCTGCAGCCTGCGAAAAGGAGACCCCAAACACAGTAAGTTAAGCAAAATGAGAAGACAGAGAAACACACAGCAGATGAAGGAGCAAGGCAAAAACCCACCAGACCTAACAAATGAAGAGGAAATAGGCAGTTTACCAGAAAAAGAATTCAGAATAATGATAGTAAAGATGATCCAAAATCTTGGAAATAGCATGGAGAAAATAAAGAAACAATTAACAAAGACGTAGAAGAACTAAAGAGCAAACAAACAAAGATGAACAACACAATAAATGAAATTAAAAATTCTCTAGAAGGGATCAATAGCAGAATAACTGAGGCAGAAGAACGGATAAGTGACCTGGAAGATAAAATAATGGAAATAACTACTGCAGAGCAGAATAAAGAAAAATGAATGAAAAGAATTGAGGACAGTCTCAGAGACCTCTGGGGCAACATTAAATGCACCAACATTCGAATTATAGGGGTCCCAGAAGAAGAAGAGAAAAAGAGAGGGACTGAGAAAATATTTGAAGAGATTATAGTTGAAAACTTCCCTAATATGGGAAAGGAAATAGTTAATCAAGTCCAGGAAGCACACAGAGTCCCATACAGGATAAATCCAAGGAGAAACACTCCAAGACACATAATAATCAAAATATCAAAAATTAAATACAAAGAAAAAATATTAAAAGCAGCAAGAGAAAAACAACAAGTAACACAAAAGGGAATCCCCATAAGGTTAACAGTTGATCTTTCAGCAGAAACTCTGCAAGCCAGAAGGGAGTGGCAGGACATATTTAAAGTAATGAAGGAGAAAAACCTACAACTAAGATTACTCTACCCAGCAAGGATCTCATTCAGATTTGATGGAGAAATTAAAAGTTTTACAGACAAGCAAAAGTTAAGAAAATTCAGAACCACCAAACCAGCTTTACAACAAATGCTAAAGGAACTTCTCTAGGCAGGAAACACAAGAGAAGGAAAAGACCTACAATAATAAACCCAAAACAATTAAGAAAATGGGAATAGGAACATACATATCGATAATTACCTTAAACGTAAATGGATTAAATGCTCCAACCAAACAACATAGACTGGCTGAATGGAAACAAAAACAAGACCCTTATATATGCTGTCTACAAGAGACCCACTTCAGACTTTGGGACACATATAGACTGAAAGTGAGGGAATGGAAAAAGATATTCCATGCAAATGGAAATCAAAAAAAAGCTGGAGTAGCAATTCTCATATCAGACAAAATAGACTTTAAAACAAAGACTATTAAAAGAGACAAGGACACTACATAATGATCAAGGAATAATGATCAATCCAAGAAGATAAAACAACTGTAAATATTTATGCACCCAACAGAGGAGCACCTCAATACATAAGGCAAATACTAACAGTCATAAAAGGGGAAATCGACAGTAACACAATCATAGTAGGGGACTTTAACACCCCACTTTCACCAATGGACAGATCATCCAAAATGAAAATAAATAAAGAAACACAAGCTTTAAATGATACATTAAACAAGATGGACTTAATTGATATTTATAGGACATTCCACCCAAAAACAACAGAATACACATTTTTCTGAAGTGCTCATGGAACAGTCCCAGGATAGATCATATCTTGGGTCACAAATCAAGCCTTGGTAAATTTAAGAAAGTTGAAATCGTATCAAGTATCTTTTCTGACCACAATGCTATGAGACTAGATATCAATTACAGGAAAAAATCTGTAAGAAATACAAACACAAGAGGCTAAACAACACACTACTTAATAACCAAGAGATCACTGAAGAAATCAAAGAGGAAATCAAAAAATACCTAGAAAAAAGTGACAATGAAAACACAATGACCAAAAACCTATGGGATGCAACAAAAGCAGTTTTAAGAGGGAAGTTTCTAGCTATACAACCTACCTTAAGAAACAAGAAACATCTCAAATAAACAACCTAACCTTACACCTAAAGCAATTAGAGAAAGAAGAACAAAAAACCCCCAATTTAGCAGAAGGAAAGAAATCATAAAAATCAGATCAGAAATAAATGAAGGAAATGATAGCAAAGATCAATAAAACTAAAAGCTGGTTCTTTGAGAAGATAAACAAAATAGATAAACCATTAGCCAGACTATCAAGAAAAAAAAGGGAGAAGACTCAAATCAATAGAATTAGAAATGAAAAAGGAGAAGTAACAAATGACACTGCAGAAATACAAAGGATCATGAGAGATTACTACAAGCAACTCTATGCCATTAAATGGACAACCTGGAAGAAATGGACAAATTCTTAGAAACGCACAACCTGCCAAGACTGAACCAGGAAGAAATAGAAAATATGAACAGACCAATCACAAGCAATGAAGTTGAAACTGTGATTAAAAATCTTCCAACAAACACGAGCCCAGGACCAGATGGCTTCATAGGCGAAGTCTATCAAACATTTAGAGAAGAGCTAACACCTATCCTTCTCAAACTCTTCCAAATTATAGCAGAGGGAGGAACACTCCCAAACTCATTCTATGAGGCCACCATCACCCTGATACCAAAACCAGAGAAGAATGTCACAAAGAAAGAAAACTACAGGCCAATATCACTGATGAACATAGATGCAAGAATCCTCAACAAAATACTAGCAAACAGAATCCAACAGCACATTAAAAGGATCATACATCTTGATCAAGTGGGGTTTATCCCAGGAATGCAAGGATTCTTCAATATACACAAATCAATCAACATGATACACCATATTAACAAATTGAAGGAAAAAACCTGTATGATCACCTCAATAGATGCAGAAAAAGCTTTTGACAAAATTCAACACCCATTTATGATAAAAACCATCCAGAAAGTAGGCATAGAGGGAAATTTCCTCAACATAATAATGTCTATATATGACAAACCCACAGCCAACATCATCTTCAATGGTGAAAAATTGAAACCATTTACACTAAGATCAGGAACAAGACAAGGTTGCCCATTCTCACCACTATTATTCAACATAGTTTTGGAAGTTTTAGCCACAGCAATCAGAGAAAAAAGGGAAAAAAAAGGAATCCAAGTCGGAAAAGAAGTAAAGCTGTCACTGTTTGCAGATGACAGGATACTATACATAGAGAATCGTAAAGATGCTACCAGAATGCTACTAGAGCTAATCAATTAATTTGGTAAAGTAGCAGGATACAAAATTAATGCACAGAAATCTCTTACATTCCTGTACAATAATGATGAAAAATCTGAAAATGAAATTAAGAAAACACTCCCATTTACCATTGCAATAAAAAGAATAAAATATCTAGGAATAAACCTACCTATGGAGACAAAAGACCTGTATGCAGAAAATTATAAGACACTGATGAAGGAAATTAAAGATGACACAAACAGATAGAGAGATATACCATGTTCTTGAATTGGAAGAATCAACATTGTGAAAATGACTCTACTACCCAAAGCAATCTACAGATTCAATGCATTCCCTATCAAACTACCACTGGCATCTTTCACAGAACTAGAACAAAAAATCTCACAATTTATATGGAAACACAAAAGGCCCCGAATAGCCAAAGCAATCTTGAGAAAGGAAAATGGAGCTTGAGGAATCAGGCTCCCTGACTTCAGACTATACTACAAAGCTACAGTAATCAAGGCAGTATGGTACTGGCACAAAAACAGAAATATAGATCAATGGAACAGGATAGAAAGCCCAGAGATAAACCCAGGCACATATGGTCACCTTATCTTTGATAAAGGAGGCAAGAATATACAGTGGAGAAAAAACAGCCTTTTCAATAAGTGGTGCTGGGAAAACTGGACAGCTACATGTAAAAGAATTAAATTAGAACACTCCCTAATACCATACACAAAAATAAACTCAAAATGGATTAAAGACCTAAATGTAAGGCTAGACACCAACAAACTCTTAGAGGAAAACATAGGCAGAACAGTCTATGACATAAATCCCAGGAAGATCCTTTTTGACCCACAGAGAAATGGAAATAAAAACAAAAATAAACAAATGGGACCTATTGAAACTTAAAAGCTTTTGCACAGCAAAGGAAACCATAAACAAGACGAAAAGGCAACCCTCAGAATGGGAGAAAATATTTGCAAATGAAGCAACTGACAAAGGATTAATCTCCAAAACATACAAGCAACTCATGCAGCTCAATATCAAAAAAAAAAAACAAACAACCCAATCCAAAAATGGGCAGAAGACCTAAATAGACATTTCTCCAAAGAAGATATACAGATTGCCAACAAACACATGAAAGAATGCTCAACATCATTAATCATTAGAGAAATGCAAATCAAAACTGCAATGAGATATCATCTCACACCAATCAGAATGGTCATGATCAAAAAAATCTACAAACAATAAATGCTGGAGAGGGTGTGGAGAAAAGGGAACCCTCTTTCACTGTTGGTGGGAATGTAAAGTCATACAGCCACTATGGAGAACAATATGGAGGTTCCTTAAAAAACTAAAAATAGAACTACCAAGCAACCCAGCAATCCTACTATTGGGCAGATACACTGAGAAAACCATAATTCAAAAAGAGTCATGTACCAAAATATTCATTGCAGCTCTACTTACAATAGCCAGGACATGGAAGCAACCTAAGTGTCCATCAACAGATGAATGGATAAAGAAGTTGTGGCACATATATACAATGGAATATTACTCAGCCATAAAAGGAATGAAACTGTTATTTGTAGTGAGGTCGATGGACCTAGAGACTGTCATACAGAGTGAAGTAAGTCAGAAGGAGAAAAGCAAATACCATATGCTAATACATATATATGGAATCTAAAAAAAAGAAAAGAAAGAAGAAAATGGTCAGAAGAACCTAGGGGTAAGACCTACTAGAGAATGGACTTGAGGATACGGGGAGAGGGAAGTGTAAGCTGTGACAAAGTGAGAGAGTGGCATGGACATATATACACTAGCAAACGTAAAATAGATAGCTAGTGGGAAGCAGCCGCATAGCACAGGGAGATCAGCTTGGTGCTTTTTGACCACCTAGAGGGGTGGGATAGGGAGGGTGGGAGGGAGGGAGATGCAAGAGGGAAGAGATATTGGGGACATATGTATATGTATAACTGATTCACTTTGTTATAAAGCAGAAAGTGACACACCATTGTAAAGCAAATATACTCTAATAAAGATGTTAAAAAACAAACAAAAAACATTGCCATCTCTCTCTCTCTTTCTCTTCTTCCCCCCTTCCTTCTTTTCCTATCTTGCTCATCTCTGCTTGACTTTTTCTTTCCATGCTGACTTCACTCTTTACTGCAGACAGGACTTTGCCATGTGGTAGGAAACATGGTTCCTGCCAGACCCAGCTCAGTGACCACGGAAACAGAGCTTTTTGGGTTCCAAGTATGCATATAACAATCCTAGGGACCTTCTCTAATTAGCCTTGCTTGGATTACATTTCCATCCCTTGGATCAATCAACAGTGCCAGTGATACTAGGCACTATGATTGTCCTACAGAAGTCATGTGACTACATTTTTGCCTAGAGGGGAAGGGTCTATTACCAGAAGAATGGGAATAAAAATACTTACTGGGAAGATAAAAATAAGAGTGGAACTTTGTGTTGCTTAAACTCTCTTCCAAAAACCTTCAGTACAATCTTCTATCCATGCAACAGCTTTGTGTAAATGGAGATTTTCAGGTGGAAATTTTGGAAAGGATCTTAGGCCTTGTCGGCTCTTTTTAAAAAAATACCTATTTATTTATTTATTTAGGCTGCACCGGGTCTTAGTTGCAGCATGCCGGATCTTTGTTGCGGCATGCAGGCTCATAGTTGCAGCATGTGGACTCTCAGTTGCAGCATGCAATCTGGGTCTCGTTCCCCAACCAGGGATTGAACCTGGGTCCCCTGCATTGGGAGTACAGAGTCTTACCCACTGGGCCGCCAGGGAAGTCCTCTTGTCTGGGTTTAAGGTAGTAAGGGGTAGGGAAACACACATAGGTGGCCAAATGATCCATAAACTGAACTAATTTAGCAGAAGCAGGAATTTGGAGCCAGAAGTGACAGTGAGAACAATGCCATGAAAGAGGGCATCGGATTACTAAAAGATGTAGGTGGAGATCTGAGGCCATCTTAGGTAGTTCTGTGACCTGGAAACGGGCAGATTAATATTGTTGGCTTATTAAAATGGGGTATTGTAAGTTCTTCAAAGATTCCCCTGCTAGGAATCTGTAAGTGTAATTCCTGTCATGTGGTTGATGCTTCTTATCTGACAGGCCGGTTTTAACTTCAACTCCTAGGAATGAGCCTCCTATAGTAAACATAAGGTACCTCTATGGAGTCATGAGTTTTCAGACTGGCTCCAGGTCAACTCCATTTTAGAAAACCTGTGTCTGGTATGAGGAAACATTCTTATTTCTGTTCTGCCCTCTGTGGATGGTCAGCCTTCATTTTTCTCTGCTCTGTGGCCTCAGGCCCATCTATCCACAGCCTCTCTTCACAGTCCTTATAAACCCCAAACTCCAGAGGACACAGGTCACTCTTAATGATCTGCTGTTTATGATTCTATTGAAGCCCATCCAGTTGGCTTAGGGTGAAGGGAAGTCCCCCTTCCTCGTGCTGTGAACACGAGCATTTACACAACTCTTTTAAAGAAATTCTGTGCTTCCCCTTCTCTTCAGCTTTAACTCCTGATACAGGGGATGTGCTAAGGGTCACAAAGCCAGCTTTTGATCATCTCCTTAGTAAATTCCTGAAAAAGAGGGCAAGCTTTGTACTGTGAGGAGAGCTTGGCATCTACTGTTTTATTTTTGGTTTTGTAGACTTAGCCCAAACTAACAAAGAAAGAATACTGTTTTAAGCTCCTTTTACACAAGCATTACCTCACTTAAACATTTCAATATATTGGTCCCATTTTACACATGAGAAAACAGGTTTAAAAAGGTTACGTGACTTGTATGAGATCATATAGATAGTAAGTGGCAGGGATAGAATGTGAACGCAGATCTTTCTCACTTCAAACTTTATGCTCCTTCCACTTTAAAAGTGTTAACTGATTACCAGGGAGGCCGAGCGTCTTGTGGTTAATGCTCTGAGTCAGGCTTGAGGAGCCTTGATCAAGTGCTGGTGCCTCTGACTCACTATGGTGCTAGTCCATTTGCCTTTGTGTCTCAGGTTTCCTTTATGTGAGCTGTAGAACATAAAAGTAATACAAAATCTTATGTACAGAATCTTACTTCCTCTCCTTGTGACAGTGCTCCCCAATCAAGATACATGTGCATTACTGAGAGCAATACAAAAGAAAAAGAAAGAAGGACAGTGGGGGAACAGATCAAAAAGAAAGAAAGGGAGTCAGAGAAAGACAGAGAAGAAAGGAAGGAAGGAAGGAGGGAGAGAAGAAAAAAAGCCAGCAAGAAAGAAAGCATTCAGAACAGGGCTAGTTCTGGAGCTTTGTTTCTACAGTTTAATCAGATAGGCTCACAGTGAATGGAAAGTTTGCAAATTTAGAAGTTATTTCTGACTCCCTAGCAGCTTTCAACATCAAAGTGCTTCAGACTCCCCAGTGTATTCACCCAACACCAGGGCTCCGGTAATCACGACCTGGGAGGGGAGGTAAGGGTGAAGGGTACAGACTCAACTGTTACTTGTGGAAAAACCAAGGATAAACAGGAAGAATTAAAACAGGAAATGACTCATAAACCATAGAAGGGGGCACTCCCTTTACCTTGATCATTCCTCTCATAGAAAGAAGCATTTCCATTATCTTTGTTTTTAGGATTTTTCCCTCAACAACTCAAACTCTCTTAACTCCCTCCTATGAGGCAAATTCAGTTTTTCCGAAGAAGTCATGACAAACCTCTCTGGCCTCTTCTTTCACTCTTCTTTCAAGCATACTGAATACTTGTGTTGAGTTTTTGCTATTGAAGAAAACAGGATTAGTCAAAGATTTGTAAATACATTGCTTATAAAAAAGCACAGCAGCAGCTGCAAATTTTATGGGTCTGGTAAAATCATTTAGAGAAATGATGGGTTTAGAAAAGCTCCTCAACAGGCCTGTTTGGTTCAGATCCTGTTCTGATCCTGTTCTGAAAAGGGAACAACTGTGACAGAGTTCAAATTGGTCGGCATAATAAAGTAACAGGTGTGTTTCAGTTTTCCCCTTGGGGGAAGGCAAGTGGTGTGCTAGCAAATGTTTAAAAGCCATTTCTCTGGGCTTCCCTGGTGGCGCAGTGGTTGAGAATCTGCCTGCTAATTCAGGGAACATGGGTTCGAGCCCTGGTCTGGGAAGATCCCACATGCCACAGAGCAACTAAGCCCGTGAGCCACAACTACTGAGCCTGTGCATCTGAAGCCTGGGCTCTGCAACAAGAGAGGCCGCGATAGTGAGAGGCCCGCACACCGCGATGAAGGGTGGTCCCCGCTTTCCACAACTAGAGAAAACCCTTGCACAGAAACGAAGACCCAACACAGTCAAAAATAAATAAATAAACAAATGTGGGTTTAAAAAAAAAACAAAGCAAAAAACCACTTCTCTAATAAAAACTACAGACGAACAGAAAACCCACAAAACCCTGATTTATAGCGCTTGTCCATTCTGTGGTAGCATTTGCATAAAGATGTGTACCATTATACAGTATTTCCACTCAACAGGTAAAATAGATGTAAATAGTCTCAAGAGCATCGAATACTAAAGTGTAGTAAAATAATTAGGAAGTGAATATTTACTATCTTTTAAAAATATAATTTATTTGAACGTAAGCTTATATAATTTAGTTTTTAATAACGGCTGTGTTTAACAACAGGCTTGTGAAATTCCTGAAATTTTAGCAAAGGACTTATGTGTACCTGTATGCAGCTATGGCATACCACTAGCTTTGGGGGCCTGAAACTTTAAGAGGAGAAAGAGAATGGTCTCTCAGGAAGGGTACATGCCAAAACAATAACAAAAAAGCGATACCCAATGAGAAACTCTCTGTGCAGAGATGACCAATGGACTTTGAGGACAGTGATTTAAATAATTCAATTTTAATTTGTTTTTTATTCCAGCCTTTTTCCTCAAATCTTTAAATGTGTTAAATAATGATTAAAGAAGACAATTTAGGTGATACAAACAATCTTTACCTACCGTTTTATGAAGTGGAATGTCTCCATTTGGAGAACTGCAAAATGGGGCGGAGGGCAGGAGCTTTTCTTTTTTTTTTCTTTCTTTCTTTTTCTTTTTTTCTTGAAGTATCATTGATTTACAATGTTGTGTTAGTTTCAGGTGTACAGCAAAGTGATTCAGTTATATATATATATATATATATATATATATATATATATATATATTTCAGATTCTTTCTGGCAGCAGCTTTTACAGGGTAAAGACTAAGGCAAAAGCAAGTAAGTATAGAGCCCAGAGTTGGCTTGGTGTTTAGGGACTGGCTGACTGGATATACCATGTTTCTGGTCAAGCAGAGTGTAGGTGAGCACAACTTGCCACCCCAAAACATCTCTTTCGCATGAGCATTATTTTGAGCTGAAAACAATCAAGTCTTAAAAGACTCAGGAAGAAATTTCGACCTTCCCCCTAACTGCCTAAAAGAATTTAGATAGACTGGTCCTGGAATAGGGCTGTCACCAGAGATAATCTGCAAAGAATATGGGCTAGGGGTGCTGGGGAAACTCAGCAGGGCCTATTGATAAGAGTCCACTCTGTGCACTATTGTCTCAGGTGGCCCAGCAAACATTTGTTTACCAAACATTTGCTTTTCAATCTCCATGTGAATTGCCTACCACCCCTTTGAAGTCCCAAACCACTACACCCAGCATCCTTTTTTGTCTTTAGCTGAAGATGATATTTAAGGTGAGGGTTTTGACCATTTTGGTAAGTTACTCAGTTTTCCGGGATCTCTCCCAGTTGTACATGCTATTAAACTTTTGTTTTATTTTCTCCTGTTCATCTGTTGCATGTCAATTTAATTCTTGGGTCAGCCAGAAGAACCTACAAGGAAAATTTCCTCCTTCCTGACAAGAGCATTTACTAGGACATGAAAGTTGTCAAAGTTTTGGTTTGATGACATGGCATCTGGGGCAGGCAGAGCTCCATCTTGGGCCTAGAAAGTTATTTGAACAAGTGAAAGTGTGATAGACACACAGACTAGTGTTTGATGGTACTTTCACGGTCAGGGTCCATGCAAATGTAAAACAAAGAATGTTGCCCACCATCCTTGGGCTGTCTGTGAGGATTAAGACATTAGCCACTGCAGTTGCTGACTGACAGTATGCCCTGAAAGGAATTACAGATGAAAAACAGCATAAGTCACTCTGTGCTTTGGAAAAACAAGCCCCTTAGTTAGTTAGAGATCCCAGAAATAATTTTAATGAACCCAAATTCTTGTGTTTTCCCACATATATATTTTAAAAAACACTTAGATCACTAATAGATATATATATATATATTGGCTGGTCCTCCTACCTCCTCAGAGCAGTTAGCCAGAGCTACCTGAGAGGCTGTTTCCCTGGCTATAGTTCTCTGTAAGACCCTGAATAAAATTCAACTCAAAGCTCTGACATGTACTTTTTTTCAGTCAACACTAGTGATGAAATAGTATGGGGAGAACACAGCTGTAGAAGGTGAAAGGACAATAGGAAATGGAAACTCTATAGGTGTAGCAATTTGGAGTGAGGTTACCAGGTGAGTATAAGCACTGCTTCCTTCCCAGCCATACAGCAATCCCCTGGAACAGGAATTTCTGAGTGTGGGATGGGGCTTGAGGTGTTTTATCTGGGTGTTAAAGGAAAGGGTGACCCTAGAAGTCTAGAAGAATTAAAAACATTTGGCTTGGACTTCCCTGGTGGTGCAGTGGTTGAGAGTTTGCCTGCCAATGCAGGGGACATGGGTTTGATCCCTAGTCTGGGAGGATCCCACATGCCGCAGAGCAAATAAGCCACATAAGATGTGTGCCACATCTACTGAGCCTGCACTCCAGAGCCCACGAGCCACAACTACTGTGCCCACGTGCCACAACTACTGAACCCTGTGCACTCTAGGGCCCGGGTGCTGCAACTAGTGAAGCCCATGTGTCTAGAGCCCGTGCCCCACAACAAGAGAAGCCACTGCAACGAGAAGCCCATCCACCACAACAAAGAGTAGCCCCTGCTCACGACAACTAGAAAAAGCCCATGTGTAGCAACGAAGACCCAACGCAGCCAAAAAAACCAAACCAAAACAACAATAGAAAAAACATTTGGTTTAAATATTTAAGGAATACTTTATTTAAAAAATGGTTTAGGAGGATTGGGAAGATGGCAGAAGAGTAAGATGCGGAGATCACCTTCCTCCCCACAGATACATCAGAAATACATCTACACGTGGAACAACTCCTACAGAACACCTACTGAATGCTGGCAGAAGACCTCAGACCTCCCTAAAGGCAAGAAACTCCCCACCTACCTGGGTAGGGCAAAAGAAAAAAGAATAAACAGAGACAAAAGAATAGGGACGGGACGTGCACCAGTGGGAGGAAGCCGTGAAGGAGGAAAGGTTTCCACACACTAGAAGCCCCTTCGCAGGCAGAGACTGCGGGTGGCGGAGGAGGGGAGTTTCGGGGCCGCAGAGGAGAGCGCAGCCACAGGGTGCGGAGGGCAAAGTGGAGAGATTTCCACCCAGAGGATCAGTGCTGACCAGCACTCACCAGCCCGGGCGGGCGTGGGCTGGGAGCGGAGGCTCGGGCTTCGGTCTGAGCGTAGGGAGAGGACTGGGGTTGGCGGCGTGAACACAGCCTGCAAGGGGTTAGTGGCCCACGGATAGCCGGGAGGGAGTCCAGGAAAAAGTCTGGACCTGCCGAAGAGGCAAGAGACTTTTTCTTCCCTCTCTGTTTCCTGGTGCGCAAGGAGAGGGGATTAAGAGCGCTGCTTAATGTAGCTCCAGAGACGGGCGCGAGCCGCGGCTATCAGCGCGGACGCCAGAGACTGGCATGAGATGCTAAGGCTGCTGCTGCAGCCACCAAGAAGCCTGTGTGTGAGCACAGGTCACTCTCCACACCTCCCTTCCGGGACCCTGTGCAGCCCGCCACTGCCAGGGTCCCTGGATCCAGGGAAAACTTCCCCAGGAGAACGCAAGGTGCGCCTCAGGCTGGTGCAACGTCACGCCGGCCTCTGCCGCCGCAGGCTCGCCAAGCATCGTGCCCCTCCCTCCCCCCCCAGCCTGAGTGAGCCAGAGTCCCTGAAGCAGCTGCTCCTTTAACCCCGTCCTGTCTGAGCGAAGAACAGATGCCCTCCAGCGACCTACACTTAGAGGCGGGGCCAAATCCAAAGCTGAGCCCTGGGAGCTGTGCGAACAAAGAAGAGAAAGGGAAATGTCTCCCAGCAGCCTCAGAAGTGGATTAAAGCTCCACAATCAACTTGATGTACCCTGCATCTGTGGAATACCTGAATAGACAACGAATCATCCCAAATTGAGGAGGTGGACTTTGAGAGCAAGATTTATTATTTTTTCCCCTTTTCCTCTTTTAGTGAGTGTGTATGTTTCTGTGTGAGATTTTGTCTGTATAGCTTTTCTTTCACCATTTGTCCTAGGGTTCTATCCCTCCATTTTTTGAATTTAAAAAAAAATTCTTTTTCTTAATAATTATATTTTTATTTTAATAACTTTATTTTATTTTCCCTTACTTTATTTTATTTTCTTTTATCCTCTTTCTTTCTTTCTTTCTTTCTTTCTTTCTTTCTTTCTTTCTTTCTTTCTTTCTTTCTTTCTTTCTTTCTTTCTACTTTTTCTCCCTTTTATTCTGAGCTGTGTGGATGAAAGGCTCTTGGTGCTGCAGCCAGGAGTCAGTGCTGTGCCTCTGAGGTGGGAGAGCCAACTTCAGGAAACTGGTCCACAAGAGACCTCCCAGCTCCACGTAATATCAAACAGCGAAAATCTCCCAGAGATCTCCATCTCAACACCAACATCGAGCTTCACTCAATGACCAGCACGCTACAGTGCAGGACACCCTATGCCAAACAACTAGCAAGATAGGAACACAACCCCACCCATTAGCAGAGTGACTGCCTAAAACCATAATAAGTCCACAGACACCTCAAAACACACCACCAGACGTGGACCTGCCCACCAGAAAGAAAAGATCCAGCCTCATCCCCCAGAACACAGGCACTAGTCCCCTCCACCCGGAAGCCTACACAACCCACTGAACCAACTTAGTCACTGGGGACAGACACCAAAAACAACGGGAACTATGAACCTGCAGCCTGCAAAACGGAGACCCCAAACACAGTAAGTTAAGCAAAATGAGAAGACAGCAGATGAAGGAGCAAGGCAATAACCCACCAGACCTAACAAACGAAGAGGAAATAGGCAGTCTACCTGAAAAAGAATTCAGAATAATGATAGTAAAGATGATCCAAATTCTTGGAAATAGAATAGAGAAAATCCAAGAAACATTTAACAAGGACCTAGAAGAACTAAAGATGAAACAAGCAACGATGAACAACACAATAAATGAAATTAAAAATACCCTAGAAGGGATCGACAGCAGAATAACTGAGGCAGAAGAACGGATAAGTGACCTGGAAGATAAAATAGTGGAAATACCTACTACAGAGCAGAATAAAGAAAGAAGAATGAAAAGAACTGAGGACAGTCTCAGAGACCTCTGGGACAACATTAAACACACCAACATTTGAATTATAGGGGTTCCAGAAGAAGAAAAGAAAAAGAAAGGGACAGAAAATATTTGAAGAGATTATAGTTGAAAACTTCCCTAATATGGGAAAGGAAATAGTTAATCAAGTTCAGGAAGTACAGAGAGTCCCATAAGGATAAATCCAAGGAGAAACATGCCAAGACACATATTAATCAAACTGTCAAAAATTAATTACAAAGAAAACATATTAAAAGCAACAAGGGAAAAACAACAAATAACACACAAGTGAATCCCCATAAGGTTAACAGCTGATCTTTCATCAGAAACTCTGCAAGCCAGAAGGGACTGGCAGGACATATTTAAAGTGATGAAGGAGAAAAACCTACAACAATATTACCCTACCCAGCAAGGATCTCATTCAGATTTGATGGAGAAATTAAAATCTGCAAAAGCTGAGAGAGTTCAGCACCACCAAACCAGCTTTACAACAAATGCTAAAGGATCTTCTCTAAGCAAGAAACACAAGAGAAGGAAAAGACCTACCATAACAAACCCAAAACAATTAAGAAAATGGGAATAGGAACATACATATAAATAATTGCCTTAAATGTAAATGGATTAAATGCCTCCCACCAAAAGACACAGACTGGCTGAATGGATACAAAAACAAGACCCATATATATGCTGTCTACAAGAGACCCACTTCAGACCAAGGGACACATACAGACTGAAAGTAAGGGGATGGAAAAAGATATTCCATACAAATGGAAATCAAAAGAAAGCTGGAGTAGCAATTCTCATATCAGACAAAATAGACTTTCAAATAAAGACTATTAGAAGAGACAAAGAAGGACACTACATAATGATCAAGGGATCTATCCAAGAAGAAGATATAACAATTGTAAATATTTATGCAACCAACATAGGAGCACATCAATACGTAAGGCAAATACTAACACCCATAAAAGGGGAAATTGACAGTAACACATTCATAGTAGGGGACTTTAATACCCCACTTTCACCAATGGACAGATCATCCAAAATGAAAATAAGTAAGGAAACACAAGCTTTAAATGATACGTTAAACAAGATGGACTTAATTGATATTTATAGGACATTCCATCCAAAAACAACAGAATACACATTTTTCTCAAGTACTCATGGAACATTCTCCAGGGTAGATCATATCTTGGGTCACAAATTAAGCCTTGGTAAATTTAAGAAAATTGAAGTTATATCAAGTATCTTTTCCAACCACAACACTATGAGACTAGATATCAATTACAGGAAAAGATCTGTTAAAAATACAAACACATTTTTTTTTTAATCTTTTAAATTTATTTACATTTATTTATTTATTTATTATTTTCGGCTGCGTTGTGTCTTCATTGCTGTGCACAGGCTTTATCTAGTTGCAGAGAGCAGGGGCTACTCTTCATTGTGGAGCACGCGCTCTGGGTGCACGGGCTTCAGTAGTTGTGGCAAGCAAGCTCAGTAGTTGTGGCTTGTGGGCTCTAGAGCACAGGCTCAGTAGTTGTGGTGCACAGGCTCAGTAGTTGCTCCGTGACTTGTGGGATCTTTCTGGACCAGGGCTCGAACCCGTGTCCCCTGCATTGGCAGGCAGATTCTTTACCACTGTGCCACCAGGGCAGTCCCTATTTTTAGTTTTTAAAGAAACCTCCTTACTGTTCTCCATAGTGGCTGTATCAATTTACATTCTCACCAACAGTGTAGGCGGGTTCCCTTTTCTCCAAACCCTCTGCAGTATTTATTGTTTGTGGATTTTTTTAAAAGACTTTATTTTTTTATTTTTATATTTTTAAAGTTATTTATTTATTTATTTAATTTTATTGATTTTGGTCTGCATTGGGTCTTTGTTGCTGCACGCGGGCTTTTCTCTAGTTGTGGCAAGTGGGGGCTACTTTTCATTGTGGTGCGTGGGCTTATTGCTGTGGCTTCTCTTGTTGAGGAGCATGGGCTCTAGGTACACAGGCTTCAGTAGTTGTGGCTCATGGGCTTAGTTGCTCCATGGCATGGAGCATGGAGTTGCTCCATCTTCCTGGACCAGGGCTTGAACCCATACCTCCAGCATTGGCAGGCGGATTCGTAATGACTGCACCACCATGGAAGCCCATTTGTGGATTTTTAATGATGGTCATTCTGACTGGTGTGAGGGGACATCTCACTGTATTTTTGATTTGCATTTCTCTAATAATTAGCGATGTTGGCCATCTGTATGTCTTCTTTGGAGAAATGTCTATTTAGATCTTCTCCCTATTTTTGGATTGGGTTGTGTTTCTTTTGATATTGAGCTGCATGAGCTGTTTGTAAATTTTGGAGACTAAGATCTCATCTGTCACATTGTTTGAAAATATTTTCTCCCATTGTGTGGGTTTTCTTTGTTTTGCTTATGGTTCCCTTTGATGTGCAAAAGCTTTTGAGTTTAATTAGATCCCATTTGTTTATTTGTATTTCCATTACACTGGGAGACACATCGAAAAAGATATTGCTGCAATTTATGTCAAAGAGGGTTCTACCCATGTTTTCCGCTATGAGTTTTATAGTATCTGGTCTTATATTTAGGTCTTTAATCCATTTGGAGTTTATTTTTGTGTATGGTGTTAAAGAATAATCTAATTTCTTTTTTTTTGCTTATATGTGGAATTTTTTCTTTTTTTTTTAACATCTTTATTGGAGTATAATTACTTTAAAATGGAGTGCTAGTTTCTGCTTTATAACAAAGTGAATCAGCTATACACATACATACATCCCCATATCTCCTCCCTCTTGTGTCTCCCTCCCACCCTCCATATACCACCCCTCTAGGTGGTCACAAAGCATAGAGCTGATCTCCCTGTGCTATGAGGCTGCTTCCTGCTAGCTATGTGGTAGTATACATAAGTGCATGTATATTTGGTAGTATATATAAGTGCATGCCACTCTCTCACTTCTTCCCAGCTTACCCTTCCCACTCCATGTGTCCTCAAGTCCATACTCTATGTCTGCGTCTTTATTCCTGTCCTGCCCCTAGGTTCTTTTTTTAGGATTTTTTTTTTTAGATTGAATATATATGTGATAGCATACGGTATTTGTTTTTCTATTTCTGACTTATTTCACTCTGTATGACAGGCTCTAGGTTCATCCACCTCACTACAAATAACTCAATTTCGTTTCTTTTTATGGCTGAGCAATTTTCCATTGTGTATATGTGCCACATCTTCTTTAACCATTCATCTGTTTATGGACACTTAGGTTGCTTCCATGTCCTGGCTATTGTAAATAGTGCTGCAGTGAACATTGTGGTACATGACTCTTTTTGTTTATTTTATTTTATTTTTAACATCTTTGTTGGAGTATAATTGCTTTACAATGGTGTGTTAATTTCTGCTTTATAACAAAGTGAATCAGCTTTCCATATACATGACTCTTTTTGAATTATGATTTTCTCAGGATATTTGCCCAGTAGTGGGATTGTTGGGTCATATGGTAGTTCTATTTTTCGTTTTTTAAGGAACCTCCATACTGGTCTCCATAGTGGCTATATCAGTTTACATTTCTACAAACAGAACAAGAGGATTCCCTTTTCTCCACACCCTCTCCAGCATTTATTGTTTGTAGATTATTTGATGATGACCATTCTGGCCAGTGTGAGGTGATACTTCATTGTAGTTCTGATTTGCATTTCTCTAATGATTAGTGATGTTGAGCATCCTTTCATATGTTTGTTGGCAATCTGTATATCTTCTTTGGAGAAATGTCTATTTAGGTCTTCTGCCCATTTTTGGATTGGGTTGTTTGTTTTTTTGATATTGAGGTGCATGAGCTGCTTGTATATTTTGGAGATTAATCCTTTGTCAGTTGCTTCATTTGCAAATATTTTCTCCCATTGTGAAGGTTGTCTTTTCATTGTTTTTATGGTTTCCTTTGCTGTGCAAAAGTTTTTAAGTTTCATTAGGTCCCATTTGTTTATTTTTGTTTTTATTTCCATTTCTCTAGGAGGAGGGTCAAAAGGATCTTGCTGTGATTTATGTCAGAGTGTTCTGCCTATGGTTTCCCCTAAGAGTTTTATAGTGTCTGGTCTTACATTTAGGTCTTTAATCCATTTTGAGTTTATTTCTGTGTATGGTGTTAGGGAGTGTTCTAATTGCATTCTTTTACATGTAGCTGTCCAGTTTTCCTAGCAGCACTTATTGAAGAGGTTGTCTTTTCTTCATTGTATATCCTTGCCTCCTTTATCAAAAATAAGGTGACCATATGTGCGTGGGTTTATCTCTGGGCTTTCTATCCTGTTCTATTGATCTATATTTCTGTTTTTGTGCCAGTACCATACTGTCTTGATTACTGTAGCTTTGTGGTATAGTCTGAAGTCCAGGGGCCTGATTACTCCAGCTCCATTTTTCTTTCTCAAGATTGCTTTTGCTATTCGGCATCTTTCATGTTTCCATATAAATTGTGCAATTTTTTGTACTAGTTCTGTGAAAAATGCCATTGGTAGTTTGATAGGGATTGCATTGAATCTGTAGATTGTTTTAGGTAGTATAGTCATTTTCACAGTATTGGTTCTTCCAGTCCAAGAACATGGTATATCTCTCCATCTGTTTGTATCATCTTTAATTTCTTTCATCACTGTCTTATAGCTTTCTGCATACAGGTCTTTTGTCTCCTTAGGTAGGTTTATTCCTAGGTATTTTATTCTTTTTGCTGCAATGATAAATGGGAGTGTTTCCTTAATTTCTCTTTCAGATTTTTTTCATCATTAGTGTATAGGAATACAAGAGATTTCTGTGCATTAATTCTGTACCCTGCTACTCTACCAAATTAATTGATTAGCTCTAGTAATTTTTTGGTAGCATCTTTAGGATTCTCTCTGTATAGTACCATGTCATCTGCAAACAGTGACAGCTTTACTTCTTCTTTTTCAATTTGGATTCCTTTTATTTCTTTTTCTTTTCTGGTTACTGTGGATAAAACTTCCAAAACTATGTTGAATAATAGTGGTGAGAGTGGGCAACCTTGTCTTGTTCCTGATCTTAGTGTAAATTTTTTCAGTTTTTCACCATTGAGAATAATGTTGGCTGTGGGTTTGTCATATATGGCCTTTATTAGGTCGAGGTAGGTCCCCTCTATGTCTACTTTCTGGAGAGTTTTTATCATAAATTGTTGTTGAATTTTGTCAAAAGCTTTTTCTGCATCTACTGAGATTATCATATGGTTTTTATCCTTCAATTTGTTAGTATGGTGTATCACATTAATTGATTTGCATATACTGAATAATTCTTCCATCCCTGGTATAAACCCCACTTGATGATGGTGTATGATCCTTTTAATGTGCTGTTGGATTCTCTTTGCTAGTATTTTGTTGAGGATGTTTTCAGCTATGTTTATCAGAGATATTGGCCTGTAGTTTTCTTTTTTTGTGACATATTTGTTTGGTTTTGGTATCAGGGTGATGGTGGCCTTGTAGAATGAGTTCAGCAGTGTTCCTCCCTCGGCTATATTTTGGAAGAGTTTGAGAAGGATAGGTGTTAGCTCTTCTCTAAATGTTTGATAGAATTCGCCTGTGAAGCCATCTGGTCCTGGGCTTTTGTTTCTTGGAAGATTTTTAATCACAGTTTCAATTTCAGTGCTTGTGAATGGTCCATGTATATTTTCTATTTCTACCTGGTTCAGTCTCAGAAAGTTGTGCTTTTCTAAGAATTTGTCCATTTCTTCCAGGTTGTCCATTTTATTGGCATATAATTGCTTGTAGTAATCTCTCATGATGCTTTGTGTTTCTGTAGTGTTTGTTGTTACTTCACCTTTTTCATTTCTAATTCTGTTGATTTGAGTCTTCTCCCTTTTTACCTGATGAGTCTGGCTAATGATTTATCAATTTTGTTTATCTTCTCAAAGAACCAACTTTTAGTTTTATTGATCTTTGCTACTGTTTCCTTCATTTATTTTTCATTTATTTCTGATCTGATCTTTATGATTTCTTTCCTTCTGCTAACTTTGGTTTTTTTTGTTGTTGTTGTTGTTCTTTTTTTTTGTTGTTGTTACACAGGTCTCTCACTGTTGTGGCCTCCTCCGTTGTGGAGCACAGGCTCCAGACGCGCAGGCTCTGTGGCCATGGCTCACAGGCCTAGCCACTCCATGGCCTGTGGGATCTTCCTGGACTGGGGCAAGAACCCTTGTCCCCTGCATTGGCAGGTGGACTCTCAATCACTGCGCCAACAGGGAAGCCCTGTTGTTGTTCTTGTTCTTCTTTCTCTAATTGCTTTTGGTGTAAGGTTTGGTTGTTTATTTGAGATGTTTCTTGTTTCTTGAGATAGGCTTGTATTGTTATAAACTTCCCTGTAAGAACTGCTTTTGCTACAACCCATAGGTTTTGGGTGGTCGTGTATTCATTGTCATTTGTTTCTAGGTATTTTTCAATTTCTGCTTTGATTTCTCCAATGATCTCTTGGTTATTTAGTAGTGTATTGTTTAGCCTACATGTGTTTGTATTTTTTACAGTATTTTCCCTGTTATTGATATCTTCTCATAGCACTGTGGTTGGCAAAGATACATGATATGATATCAATTTTCTTAAATTTACCAAGGCTTGATATGTGACCCAAGATATGGTCTATCCTGGAGAATGTTCCATGAGCACTTGAGAAGAAAATATATTGTGGTATTTTTGGATGGAATGTCCTATAAATATCAATTAAGTCCATCTTGTTTAATGTGTCATTTAAAGCTTTTGTTTCCTTATTTATTTTCATTTTGGCTGATTTGTCCATTGGTGAAAGTGGGGTGTTAAAGTCCCCTACTATGATTGTTGTACTTTCAGTTTCCCCTTTTATGGCTTTAGCATTTGCCTTATGTATTGAGGTGCTCCTACATTGGGTGCATATTTACAATTGTTATTACTTCTTCTTGGATTGATCCTTTGATCATTGTATAGCATCCTTCTTTGTCTCTTGTAATATTCTATTTTGTCTTCAATGAGAATTGCTACTCCAGCTTTCTTTTGATTTCCATTTGCATGGAATATCTTTTTCGTCCCCTCACTTTCAGTCTGTTTTGTCCCTAGGTCTGAAGTGGGTCTCTTGTAGACAACATATGTATGGGTCTTGTTTTTGTATCCCTTCAGCCAGTCTATGTGTGTTGGAGCATTTAATCCATTTACATTTAAAGTAATTATCGATATGTATGTTCCTATTACCATTTTCTTAATAGTTTTGGGTTTGTTTTTGTAGGTCTTTTCCTTCTCTTGTATTTCCTGCCTAGAGAAGTTCCTTTAGCATTTGTTGTAAAGCTGGTTTGGTGGTGCTGAATTCTCTTAACTTTTGCTTATCTGTAGAATTTTTTTTCTCCACTGAATGTGAATGAGATCCTTGCTGGGTAGAGTAATCTTTGTTGTAGGTTTTTTCCCTTTCATCACTTTAAATATGTCCTACCACTCCCTTCTGGCTTAAAGAATTTCTGCTGAAAATTTAGCTGTTAACCTTATGGGGATTCCCAGGTATATTATTTGTTGCTTTTCTCTTCCTGTTTTTAATATTTTTTCTTTGTGTTTAATTTTTGATAGTTTGCTTAATATGTGTCTTGGCATGTTTCTCTTTGGGTTTATCCTGTATGGTACTCTCTCCTGTATGGATTTGATTGACTATTTCCTTTCCCATGTTGGGGAAGTTTTTGACTATAATCTCTTCAAATATTTTCTTAGACCTTTTCTTTTTGTCTTCTTTTTCTGGGACCCCTATAAATCGAATGTTGGTGCGTTTAATATTGTCCCAGAGGTCTCTGAGACTGTCCTCAATTCTTTTCATTCTCTTTTTCTTTATTTTGCTTCCTGACAGTTAATTCCACCATCTTATCTTCCAGGTCACTTATCCGTTCTTATGACTCAGTTATTCTGCTATTGATTCCTTCTAGAGTATTTTTAATGTCAGTAATTGTGTTGTTCATCACTATTTGTGTGCTCTTTGGTTCTTCTAGGTCCTTGTTAAATATTTCTTGTATTTTCTCCATTCTGTTTCCAAGATTTTGGATTATGTTTACTATAATTACTCTGAGTTCTTTTTCAGGTCCGTTGCCTATTTCATCTTCATTTATGTGGGCTTATAGGTTTTTACCTTTCTCCTTCATCTGTAACATAATTTTTTGTCATTTCTTTTTTTTTTGCTGGGTGGTGCTGTATTCCTGGTTGTATGGCCTGAGATGTCCAGCACTGGATTTTACAGACAGTTGGATAGAGCTGGGTCTTGGTGCTGAGATGAGGACCTCCAGAAGTTCTCACTCCTACTGATATTCCCTGGGGTTTGACGTTCTCTGTTAGTCCAGCGATTTGGTCTTAGAGCTCCCACCACAGGAGGTCAGGCCCGGCCTCTGGCCTTGGAACCAAGATCCTGCAAGTTTCGTGACATGGTAAAAAAAGAAAGAAAGAAAGATAAAAAGGAGCAGTACAATATCAAAGTTAAAAACCAAAATAAAATTAGAAAGATAAAAAATATATTAGGAAAAATAAAAGTTTAATTGAAACAACTGCAACAAGGTAAAATAAAACCACAACAGGAAAAAGAAAAAAAAAAAAAAAGGTGGTGGTGGGGAATGAGCCAAAAGTAGAGAACAATAACAAAGTATAAAGAATAAAATAAAATTAGAAAAATAAAAGATTTATTAGGAAAAATGAAAATATAAGAGAATCAACAAGGTAAAACAGAATCCCAATCTAAAAGAAGAAAAAAGAAAAAAAAAAAAACAGCCTTGTCTCTGGGGGTGGAGTTTAGGCAGTGGTGGAACTAAGGCAGGGGCAGAGTTTAGGGTGGGGTGGGACTTAGGCAGGTGGGAGCATGATGTTTGTGTGTGGCCCGGGGCCTAGGCTCAGGACCACATAGCCAGAAAAGGCCCTGGGGGCGGGGTTTAGGCTGGACGATGTTCAAGCATGGGGCGGGGCCTCTGCTTAGGACCTGCATGGAAGGGAAGAGGCAGCACGTAGCAAGGAGGGCCTCTGGAGTGTGGAGTTCCGGAGTTTGGAGGAAGGGCCCTGAGTGAGGGTGTATGGGTGATGTTTAGGCCCAGCACATTGAAGGGGGTCTCAGAGGGGTCTCCGATTGTAGAGGTAGAGCCCTGGGTGGGGGTGTAGGAAAAGGGCTTGAGCTCTGCGGGTAAGGCGGGAGACTCCAAGGGCAGAGGAGTAGGCCAGGGAGCCCAACAAGCTCCCCAGTGCCTAAGTGGACAGGGAAAGCACTGGCCACATTCCCTTCCATTCCTTTGCGCCCCTCCCCCACTGTCACCTCCAGGGTCTCCCCTGTAGCCACTGGACCCCTAACCATGAGTGGGTGCCCCTAGGTGTAGGAACTCCTCCCCTCCCCCAGCCACCCCTCAAGGGTGCCGGTCCTAGAGGTCGGGCCTTTACTTTTGCTCCCCCTTCCCTCCCTCCCTCTCCCTCAGATCCGTATGGCTGGAGGATCCCTAGGTGGGCAGAGGATCAGGCCCAGGATCTCAGCAGGCTCCTGGGGGCCCAAGTGGGCAGGAGAAACCTGGCCACACTCCTTGTTCATCCTTTGCCCTCCCAGTGGTTCCCCAATTTCCCCCTTCGAGCATAGGATCCCTTCCCCTCCTCCAGCCAACCCTCAGGGACGCCAGTCCCCTCTGACCTCCACTTCTTCTACCCCTACACTCCCCCCACACCCTACCTGGTTGCTGGGGGTTCCTCCTGTCCACTTAGGTGTTCATGGTCCCTTACCAGTGCCCAGTAGGTGCCTTAGTTGTGAGGAGATGCGAATTCCGCATCCTCCTAGTATGCCATCTTGACTCCACCCCCGTATCATACGGTTTTTATTCTTCAATTTGTTGATGTGGTGTATCACATCGATTGATTTGCAGATATTGAAATTGATCAATTGATAGTGATCATGGTGTATGATCCTTTTAATGTATTGTTGGATTCGGATTGCTAGTATTTTGTTGAGGATTTTTTCAAGCATGGTATCTGATGTATGTTTTCACTTGGAGCTGATTAGAAATTGTTATTTGGGTCATATGCTGGAGATGATGTTATTCCTTAAATGTTTGACCTAGGTAAGCAGATTCAAGTCTGATAATCCTAGATATTCAAATTCTGTTGTCAGACAGAAACCAAGCTCTGTTCTCTCCCATAGGATTAGAAGATGTGTTGTTCCTGAATTCCTTTGAAGACTTTCAGCAAATTACATGACACTGTGAAGGGCAGTTGTCCTGGAATAGGTGGGCTTTCTGTAATGGAAAAAAGAGAAAAATAAAGTAGGTAAATAGGGACTAGAGTGTCAGGCCACTCCTCATGGATATAGAGGTGGTTTGGAGAGCACTAACAGGCAGTAAGGGATATTGACAGCATAAGCAGGATTAAATTTAAAAAACAAGTAGGTTAAAAACTCAGTTATGTGTGGTGATCCTAATACAAGGTAGTTTCTTGGATATGTTTTGGAGCTGTCCTGAGACTTTCTGTATCCTGCTGATATTTGTGCATCTGTAAAATGGCCCCTTTACTTTTACCATATTTGCAAAGTCATAGGTCTGAGAAGAGAGGTAAGAATGTAAAAAGATGTGCCAATCATAGGCTTACCTCTTGGGACTGTTGAACTTCAGAGTAAATTGTGGTGGAGTCATTGTTTTTCACAGGTTTTGGGATTTCCATTTCCTGTAAAACACAATCATACCAATTTGGCTCACATAAAGAGAAATGTACTCATTCACAGATACAGTAAGTCCCCTACTTATGAGACTTCAAGTTGTGATATTTCAAAGATGTGAACGTGTGTTCACATGTCCAATCATGTAAGTTAGTTCACGTGTCTGGTGTACATTGTCATGTCAAGTGGTTGTGTACTTGACAACAAGTAAGTGCACAAGCTTTTGTGTACTTACTTTGTGTAGCTTACTAATGAAGACCTGATAGAATTGGAGGCTCAAAGAAAGAAGAGAGACAAGAGGAAGAAGAAGTAATTGAAGAACTGAAGAGATTCACGATACAGGAAATGGAAAGGGGATTTTCTTTATTTGAAGAGGCACTGTTAGTTTTTGAGGCACAGGACGCAAATATAGAACAGTACATGATGGTTGCCGCAGCCGTTCAGAATGCAATCCAGTGCTACCGTGTCATTTATGGTGAGAAAAAAAAGCTACTACCCAGACATCACAGGATCATTTTTTCAAGAGAATAGTTAAAATTGAATGCAGCAAGGAACCAGAACCTGTGACATCAACATCAGGCATGGGTGAAATTGCAGCTTGCCCTCCACCTCCTATTGCAGGAGATCCTTCAGCTCTGCCATCTCCCATGTCCTCTTCCTCTGCCAGTCAGTAACTCTTCTTGCCTGTTCACTCGATACCAGCCCCTGTAAGCTAGCTCTTGTACCGTATTACTGTACTTTTCAAGGTATTGTACTGTAAGATTAAAAATGTTTTCTTTATTTTTTTTGTTTTTTTGTTTTTTATGTATTATTTTTGTGAAAAGTATTATAAACCTATTACAGTACAGTACAGTACTATATAGCTGATTGTGTTAGTTGGGTATCTAGGTTACTTTTGTTGGACTTAAGAACAAATTGGACTTACGAGCATGCTCTTGGAATGGAACTCATTTGTATGTAAGAGACTTACTGTATATTCTTGGGAAAAGCAGTGTGACAAATGAGGGATAATGTCAAAGTTCTTTAGGAGGAAGGCTAGGGAGTGTCTAGCAAGAGAAGCTGGAAACAAAGCACCACTAGCTCTTAAACCTGTGAAGGATTAGTCACCTTTCCTGAGGCCCAAACAGAAGCACAACACTCCAGCAAACCGGTGGTCTCAAGAACCAGAAAGAGAGAGAAGGGTGACCTTGTTGGCAGTGGTGTGAAGGAAAGAAAACATTCTTGTCCTGCATCCAACTCTACTCTCCTTCCTCTATTTTTAGGAACTAACCTACACACCAGATGGTTATTGTATTACATCTTTTGTCTCAGATCTTTACTACCTATAACTGGAGTTATTGCCTGCTTCATTTTACCCCTGTGATTCTATTTGCCTGGTCATCATGTCACTGGGGTTCTCCTCAAGCATGGGGAACTGGTAGAGCAGGAATATCTTGTCTTAAGAATGGCTCTGCTTGGAATAAAAAGTGTGGCAGTAACAGAAGTCCCCCATCCTCATAGTTTTTGGCATTTTAAATTAACTAAGGCATATTTGGGGTGTTATCAAAACCTCTGAAACTCTCCAAAGTACCATGTTTTGCTAAGCAAAAGTTAACAAACTTGCCGGAGAGTTTCTTTGTTTGTTGAGAGTAATTCATCTTGTCTTCAAGAGGAAATTGGAAAGGCAGTTGAAATATCTGAAGTGAGAGCACTTCTTATTGTTGGCTAGCTTCAGAGTCTACTTTGCAAATACCTGTGAGGGGCTTTGTGAAGGGAGATTTGCTTGTGGAATCCAAGATTTCTAGCCAGACCATTGTTTCCATCAACTGAAGAATGCTGGCTCTCTTGGGTTATTTTTCAGAAGACATGGAAAATGGCCTCCCAGGATGTGTAGTGTTATTTAGAAATGTACCACCTGCAGGTGCTTTATTTTGCGGTTGATGGGGAATTACTGATGCATGGTGAGGAGTTCCTGATGCCTGACCAAAGCCATCCTGTTATGTTGCTAGAGGGCAGGGGACGATTGAGGACTGCTCATGCCATTAGTGTCCTCTACTGTTGAGGGATTGCAAATTCTTGCCCCTCTTCCCTCTTGAGAGACTCTTCTGAGCTCCCCTATTTCCCCTACATCCAGGATGAGAAAGCCCCTGATACAGAATCATGCCTTCTGGGGGCTCTCAAGCTTAAATGAACTCTGATCCATCCAGCAAGTATTTACTGAGCATCATGCTAAGACATAGGGGAAGAGAGAGGAAGACATAATTTTCACTTCCAGGCAGCTTGTAATTAAACTGAAGGGACAAGACTCACTGATGCATTAAGCAGTTAGATTAAGCAATGTAAAGCAGGGTATGAGTCAACATTCTACTGAGGTGTGAGCATTGAGGTCTAGAAAGGTCCCGCACATAACTCTGCAGTTCTTGTCGCTGCCTTTGCTTCTCCTCAATGGTGTATGTCATTTGAATTTAGAAAAGTTTGGTGACAATGTCATGTATAATGACTGTAAAAATAATGACCATGAAGGAGTATAAACCTGAAAGTACTCACCCTCTTTGAATGGGTGACCTGAGCATACACAGTGCTCCCTGGAGAGAAGGAAGCATACTCTACGTTCCTCACAGTCTCTGCTGTTAACACAGGAAGGCACAGTCAGTAGCTGAAGGACTCTGGTCTGCTCTCCCAGGACCTTGTCTACCCCAGGCCATTCTCTGACCCCAGAGAGGCAATTGTTCAAAGCATGGCCCTTCCTTAGGGTTCATTCATTTTTGACAGTCTTTGGAGTTCTGGGTTGAACCAGAACATTCTCAGTCATGTGATCTATTTCTGACCTCATCTCCTCAGGGGCACATGGTCTTGAGCTATCCTAAATCCTCAGAGTCTCCCTCTGGCTTCACAGGAAGGGAAGCTTCTGGGACCAAATAACACTGCCTACACAGGAGCTAGAGAACCTCACTGGTGAGCATAATGGAGCCAGATTATTTCACATATATAATACTATTAAACTTTTCAGAGCTCCTTAGAGTGGGTTTGATTATATTAGAGATGAGGAACTGGAGGCTCAGAAAGTTTTACAGACTTGGTGCAAACTCACACAGGAAGTGATCAGACAAGAATTTGAATGCATGCCTTCTGACTCCAAACCTCATGCCAGGTCCTCCATGCATGAATTCATGTATCTCTCACCCATGAAATAAGACTCAATGCCAGTCTGAGTCCAGAGCCTGTGTTTCTGTCTCTATATCATACTTTCTTTTCTGACTGTGTCCACTCAATGCCCAAACCCTGGCTGAAGAGAGTGATGGGGTCAGGCAGTTTGTCTTTGAGCATTTGATGCTGTAATCCTGTCTTTACCCTGCACCTCCTGTTGATAATGGACAGGTCATGAGTCCTTTCACTGGTGCTTAGTCTCTCCATTGGCAGAGTGGGGAATGACCCTAATCCTACCCCAAGAAATTGCATGAGTGACCGGTTTGCATGCTTGTAAGGAACCCTGTAAGTCACACAGGGGACAAACTTGCACAGTTCCAGGTGTTATCCCCTTGCACCATCTGGTCCATCTGAATAGTGACATTCTGACTCCCTCCTCTCTCATTATACAGCCCTCTGACTGCCCTCCTTTCCTTTTCACTTGGTTCTTCCCATCTGTTTTATGATTGGGAGTTAAGAGTCTGGAAGCTCACCAGGACACTGGGTTTGCTGAGTAGAGAATTGAAAGAAACCTGAAAAATAAAATTAATTGAAATCTGTGACTATAGTGAGAGAAGCCTTCCACCCCCTACCCCTAGATGTGTCTCTCTAGAGGGTGTGGTGGAAGGGGACCCGAAAGGGTCCTGCATTTTCCAGTAAGACACTTTTCTAGGAGATTAGCACATGTGTATTCACAACCCAGGTGTTGTCCCAGTGGACCAGCTGAGCCAGGGTTTGCATGCTCCCTCCCTTTATCTGTCTTCTACAAGACAGAGTCTTTTGGAGGCCCCAAATGCTAAGTCTCTGGAACCTTGGAGAAGAAACAGTAGGTAGGAAGAAAGGAAACCTATTTTTTTCCTCCAAACAAATAATAACACGATGATGACCACGACTATACATATTGAAGAAACTGCCAGTACAATCCACGTGGTATCCAGGTGTTCATTTTTTTCATTAGTAACACCTAAAAAGAAAAAAAAAGAAGTTGCACTTGAGACACATCGAGTGAGGCCCAGAGTGGTTTTTTAGAGCCTCTACTGCATCTCTTCTAGACCATCTTTGGGAGTTGGGTGGGTTCATCTATACCCAGAGGCTCTGGGGGTATGAGCAGGCTTTCTGGGAGTGGGAGTCCCATTTAGGCAGACAGGGCATGGTGGAGCCTGGTAGAGCCAGTGGGAGGAAGCAATCCTGCCTTCCCAAGGACTTTGCTCTTGGGATCTGAGTAGGCTGGAGAAAGGGTTGGTGGAGGGGGAGGGAGGAAGGAGAGACCTCTGAGGGAGTGAGAGGCATGGAGCCCCAGGGGATGTCTGTCCCTTCCCAGTGTCACTTGGCTGTCTCCTACTGGGCTGCTGTTTTAGGAATCATAAAGGGCACAAGAGACACCCCACACCTCACAGCCACTCAAGGCTCTCAGAGAGACCTGAGACATACTTACTTTTGCAGAGACTCTGGACAGAGACAGAGAAGGATAAATTGCTGACAGCATTCTCAGCTACGCAGGTGTAGGTCTCTTCATTGAAACTCTTGGGGTCCCAGGAGATAGTAAGGTTTGCTTCACTTTGAAGTGTGTTTCCTGAGACCTGCCACCTGAATAAGATGTTATCATTTGGATTCTCCACAGAGCAGGTCAGGAGGATCTCACAGGTCCTATTATTAGACCATTTGGTGTGAGGGACAACTTGTAAGTTCCTCAGTCGTCCTGTGTGCAGAGAAGAGGCCTGGATTAAGGACAAATGTCTTGGCTCAGCCCTCTGTGAAAAATATCTCTCACCTCGATGTTTCTGTATTCCACCTGACACAGCTGTGTACTCTGTAAATAAGTCTGCATGTACTGCCTAATTGATGACATCAAGGTATGGGGTGACCAAATGATAAGGGACATCAGTATGAGACAGAGTAGGCAGTGGGAGAGAGGGAAGGGAAAGACTGGGGTTGTCGCCAACTAGTCAGGTGATTTTAAGCTGATCACTTTAATTTTTGGAGCTCCAGTTTCTTCCTGGGGGTCCTTCTAACACTTGTTCACTGCCCCTTATGTAAAGATAATTTGGAGACTAAACTAAGGGCCAGCCCTACCTCAGCCAGGTCCAAAACCAGAAGACCAGGCACACTTCTCCATTGTCAGAATTCCCTAGATGGGATGGAAGATAAAAGCTTAACACTCTTGGAGAACTGTATTTCCCACATCTGTGGGAATATTGGTTCTCACTGGAGCTGATGCTGGCTCAAATGATGACAAAGAGACCTTGATGTAGAGTGTCACCAAGTCAGAAAGGGAAATGTTGAGAATTAAAGAATTAGGAAAGGAAGAAGTGAAGAAACAGAGAGAAAGCAAGAAATTCTGGGGAAGAAAGAAGTGCAATATATTTGGGACTGCATATGTTGCAGAAATATCCGAGAGCAGAGACCAGAAAATATCACCTCTAAGGTGTCAGTGGCTGTGAATCAATGGGGACATGAAAGCAGTACAGAAAAGCCCTCTGACCTAGACTCCGCCCAAGGGTTGAAATAAAGGTGACCCAATAGAAACAGAATGACTCCAACTGTCTGATTAGAAGAGATTAAGTAATGCTTTAAGCTTAGCTAACTGAGTAGGGGTGGTGGAACATACCTTGCTGGAACAGAATTTTCATGTCATGGCAAGAATGTTGGATTTAGAGTTAGGAAGACCTAGGTTAGAATCACGGCTTTGTCATTTACTGGCTACATGGACAAATTTTAGTCTCTTCATGCCTAAGTTTCCTCATCTATAAAACTGGGCAATAATACTTACTTCTTGGGTAATTATGAGAATTAAATGAGACAGCATGTAGCACAGAAATGGCAAATATTTGGCATGAATATTACATCTCCTTCAGCCAATGTCTGTTGCTGACCTCAAAAACCTATCTTGATATCTTTCTCCATTTGATGAATATATAACTACTGACTTGACATTTCTACCTGGATATAATGTGTATCTCCAACTCAACATGTTCAAAAAGACTCCTGTTTTTCTCTCTAAAACCTTCTCAATCTGCAACTTTCCCCATCTTAGTTGACAACAACTGCATCCTTCTAGTTATCCAAGCCAAAAGCCCTGGAGTCATCCCTGACTCATCTTTTCCTCTCATACTCCCACATCACAAAATCCTGGTGGCTTTACCTCTAAAATATATCCAGAATCCAACCACTTCTCACTACCTCCACTGCTACCACTCTGGTCCAAGCCAGTATTACCTCTTGCTTAGATAGTTGCAGTGGCTTCCTAATTGGTTCAGTGGCTTCCACACTTGTCCAAAGAGATCCTTTAAATAAGTAAGTTAAATTATATTACTTCTCTGCAAAACCCTCCAATTGTTGTCCGTTCCCCCAAAAATGAAGCCAAAGTCCTTGTGATGGCTCTTATAGCCTTAGAAGTTATGGCCCCCTACTTCCTTACTGACCTCATTTCCTATTGCTCTCTCTTACTCTGCTCCTTGATGTTTGACCTTCTTTATATTCCTTGAGCTGCCAGACACAGGGAGTGCTTGTGTGGGATGGCTCTTCATCCAGATATCTGCATGGCTCACTCTTTTACCTCCAACATGTCTTGGCTCTAATGTCATCTTCTCAATGAGGCCTATTATGATCACTCCATTTAAAATTGACCACTGCTTTCTGGCACTTCTGATGCTCCTTATTCTGTTCTAATCTCTCTTTCTCCATAGCACTCGCAGCTTACTGTGTCATTTGTTTATATATTATGTGTACTGTTTATTATTGCTCCCATATTCCCTACTCAGAATGTCAGTTCCATGAGAGCAGGGACCTTTGTTTTGTTCACTGATGTATTTCAAGGGCCTAAAACAGTGTCTCGTATATTATCCCTGATTAACAAATATTGTTGACTCAGTGAATAAACAACATGACTCTGATATCTTTCTTAACACTGAACCCTAGAAAGTTACTCCCAATTAATTGATATTGGCCCATAAGATCAAATCTTTGCCATCCCTAGCCTAGTACATACAGAACAATTGGCCAGTGTTTTTTAAAAGAAAACCTATATAATTTATATCTTAAAATACCTTTGCACAATTGTAAAACATGTTGGTGTAGCTTACACATCTCTCTGTGTATGTGCTTTTGAAGGAGAGGCACTCCAAAAGGCCCTGAGAAGCCATTGGCATTCAGCCTCAGGAGTGTGGCTGTTGCAGAAGAAGTTGTGCTTGGTCTTCTAAATAGTGGCAGAAGAAACTTGTCTCAACAAGTGTAATGGAGCCTAGTACAGGGTCTAGAAGTCACAAGATTTAGGTTCTAATCTTAGCTCTGTCACTAACTGCTGTGCAATGCCATTGAATAGTTTTGTTGCTGGACCTCAGTCTAGCTCCAAATGCCATGCTTTTTACCACTAAGCTATAGTGCACACTTGCAGTCACATAGACTTGAAATATGTACTATTTTTCAGTCCATACACAATTAAACCCCATGATTTGACTCACTGAAGATCCTCAGATCATAATCGGTAAACAGTGAAGAGGTCAGTGTGGTTATCTGGGCTCTGTAAAGTCCTGAGTCTGCCATCGTCAGGTTGCTGAGCTGCAAGGAATAGGACTCGGTGACATTCAATCGATTTTTCCGCTTTGGGTCAGTCACGCTGTTTAGTGCATTTGGCGCTATGAAGATGGCAGATTTTCCCTCATGTAGCCAGGTGATGGACGTGATCTTCTCTTCCACAGGAAACTTCAGGGTAAGTGTTACAGACTCCCCCAGGACCCCGTTCACAATCAATGGGGTTGAGCTGGTTTGTGAAACTGTGTTCCCTGTGAACACAGAAAGAAAACTGCTATAACTCTCCCTGCCCTCCCCCTGTTCCCCACACCCTTTCTCCATCCTCTGCCAGACAGTTAGAGCTCTCTGATACTGAAGTCCAGAAATATGATGAAAAGGGAAAGGGTTAGGAGGAGTGTTGAAATGGGCAATCACAGAGGCTCCACCCCAGCAAAATGTCTGGCACTCTTGTTTAATGAGTAGTTGATCCAGATGATCCTGGCCAGTCTACCCTCCCACACTAGCTGGTCACTCCTGAGTCATGGCCACACTATCTGATCCCAGCTTCTGAGTTATCTGGGCATGAGATAGAGAGGGACAACTATATCAACTCTCTGGCACAGACTTCAAAACCCACAAGTCTTTGCTGATGAAATATAATCAAAGCTTGACATTTATTAAATACTTACTGTGTTCAGCATAGTAGGCTTGTGAGATTTAGAGGACTAGTAATAGGAATTTACAGTTCTTATACATTATTTCATTCGACGCTGACAACAATTCTGTGAGGCAGTAGGATGAATATTACCATCTCCATTTATAGAAAGGATCTGAGGCACAGAGAGGTTACCTGGTTTTCCCAGGGTTACCTAGCTAAGGAATAACAGAGTCAGGATTCAGACCCAACTCCTTTGACTCTAACTACTTTGTGCTCTTTCCATGATACCAGAAGATATCTTTTATTCTCCCAAAAGATTATTTTCTAGTAGTTGAGGAGATAAAAACTGATAAGCATAAAAATAATAGTTAACCTCAAAGTAACATACAATGACTATACTCTCATGAGCCTCTCTCAGAGCCATTAATGTTCAAGCAAAAAAGGTGAAATAGTCACAGTCATTCTTAAAGAAGATGTTTCTTTACCATCTTTTGCCAAATTCCTAGCATTTATCATACCATTTTTTTAGCCCTCTGTTTACTTGTTTGTCCAGCTGACCATGTCTTAATTATCTTTATATCTCAGCACTGTGCCTAACACAAAGTAGGATATGGAAATGTTTGAGTGAATCAATGAATAGGTAACCATTACCACAACCTCAACCTTCTCAAGATCTCTTAATTCTCAGGAGAGGATCTGAGTAGGTGAGGAAATGTCTCAGGATCTTTGCACTCAGCTCCTGGGTGACCTCACACTTCCTCTCTTTTTCTCAAATTGTCACATGCATGCCCATCACATGAACACTGCCACCAATTCCCTCTCTTTACTACATCTTTCCCATCAGCACTTTAACATGCTGTTGTTTGTCATTTGACCATTCTTCCCTCTCAGAATCACATGGGTGAATATCACAAGCAAAATCTTTAGTGAAAAAAGAAAATACAGATACAAATAGAATACAGTGGCATGCTTACATTTATTTAAAGTTAAAAAACAGGCAAAACAAATCTATTACTTTAGAAGTCAGGATAGGGTTACCTTTGAGGAGGAGGGAGGGATAGCAAATAGGAGGGAGCATAGAGGGGGTTTTCTGGGCTGCTGATAATGTGCCATTCCTTAACCTGTGTCTGGATACACAGATTTATTCATTTTATGATTATTCCTTGAGCTGACACTTAGGATTTGTAATTTTCTCTTTGTATACTATATTTCAGTAAAAGAGGTTAAAACAACAAGAAAAAACAAAACAAAACAATTACAATGGCCTATGAGGGCCAGAATGATATGGTCATTTTTCTCTTTTTAGCCTAATTTCCTATAACTCTCCCCCTTACTCCCTTTGCTCACACTATGCTGGCCTGGTTATTCCTTGAACAGGCCAGAGTCGTACACTTGTAATTCCTTCTGCCTAGAATGCTCTTCCCCCAGGTGTCCACATGGCTCACTCTTTCGTCTCCATAAGGTCTTTAATGCAAACATCCCCTCTCAAGGAGGCCTTCTGTGACCACGCTTTCCTCACCACAAGCCCTCACTCCTGTGTACTCATTGCCTTTGAATTTGTTTTTCTCTGTAATACTTACTTTCTACCATACTCTGTAATTTGCATATTTGTTTTTTTGTTCTTTTCCCCTTCTATAAGAATGTAAGCTCCATGAAAGCAAGGATTTTTTTCTGTCTTGTTCACGGTGCTGGACATTCTTGAACAGTGCTTGGCACAGAGTAGGCACCCAATGAATACTGCTGGGTGAATGAGCACAGCTCCATCCCTTGTTTTGCAGGTTCTCTGCCCAGGATGTTTAGGACCGGTTTCTCTTTGTAACGGGTCTCGGCATACCCTGTGGCCCAAAGACTCTCCAAGAACTGTTCTTCCTTCTCTAGCACAGACCTTTAAGTTTCCTTTGTTGTTATAGATTGAAATCATTCATTTATTTAACAGGCCATTCATTGTACTATTTGCTCAGCTTTATGCCAATTCAGTGAGTAAAAGCCTTAGAAATCATGGCATTCAGACCATACTTATTAGATTCATTTTATGTACCAGTTTCTGGACTGAAGACTGAATATAGAAATGAATAAGACATTATCTGTTCTCTGGACTCACCGTTTGTTAGAGGAGTTTGACAGGTAAACATGTAGCTATGGTGTGGTGAGTTAGGCGTTGACCTAGGATAGGGTTTGCTTCTGCATTGCCCTCACACCACTAATTGCACCCTGCACACTCAATATCGAGTGTTTCTTTCTCTTAGATATAGTTAAAATGTTCTTTTCCTCTATTTTTCATAATCTTGAGGTAGGGATTATGCTTATCATCTCTGTATTCCTAGCATTTAGCACAATTTTGAGCTCAATAAATGTTGAATTGATAGAGATAACTGCTCTATAGGAGCACAAATAGTGAAAATGATGGGGTAGAAAGGGTTGGGGGTTGTCAGGGAACACTTTGCAGAGAAGGTAACATTGTAGTTGGGTTTTGAATAAAAACAAGAAGTTCTCCATTGCTTGATTATTTCAAGAATGCCCGGCTCTTTCTTTGCTCAATTGTTCCCTTTGCCTGAAATACCTTGCTCACATTTTCCCATCTGGTGAGCTCCTATTTATCCTTCAAGGATAAGTTCAAATATCTGTTTGCCTTTGTTTATATTTGTGGGGTTTGCATTTGGTACAGGGGAGGAGACAGGAGTTTGTGGTTGGAGAAGAGGAAAAGTTATAGAAGGAGAAGGGGTTGGTAGAAGTAATTCCCTGCAAGTCTAAGAAAAAAAAGAAGATAAGAGCCACTGTGCTTAAGGAAGGTGAAGGTAAGAAGTTACTGAAAAAGCTCAAAGGCTCCTCTGAAAGACTTTGGACTCTAGGAGAGCTGCTTTGGGACCCAGATGACGTGGTGTGGCCCAGAAGGCACAAGAAGGCCTTTTTCTCTACTCTGCCTGGGATCAGCACTGATGCTTTGGGAATGTCTTGGGTCAGCATCCTTGGCATGGATATCCACGTTCTCTGCAGAGCATTGAGGTCTTCTGTAAGTGGTTCAGCTGGCTGCAGATTTGGAGGACTAGAATCAGAAGAGACTAAGAATTGGGAGGATGCCTCATGACCTTAACAGAAGGCTGCTTTGGGGGCCTATGGGAAGCATCCCTTATAAGTCACTGGGAGCCACTTGGAGCATGTGGGTGGTGCTGAGGTCCAACCCGTGGTGTGGATGTTCAGTCAGCAGAAATTTGGAGTATGTTTGTTTACATGTTTCACTCACTCTGGAAACATGAGTAATGTATCAGTCAGCTCTTTATGCCCCCAGAATCTGGCCCAGGGATCTTGGAATACTAAATAGGTTGAGATCAGAATGTAAAGTGTCTTGAATGATTATCTGAATGATTTTTTTTGAATATATTAAGAAACATGGAGTATTTTTGAGAAATGCAAAGGAATAAAGGAAGCAGGTAAGGCTGAACTGATTCTGAAAAAGAGAAAAGTCAGAGAAACTTTGGGATATCTAACCTACGGGAATGGCTTAGGCCTAGGACTGGCTTAGGCCTATCTATAGGAAAAAGAGATATAGTGGGTTGTTTCAGCTCAGCATGAAACAAGTTCAGAAGGAGGGTAGGGGCTGATTTCTCAAGAGATTTAATAGAGAAGGGAAGAGATATATAAGGCAGGATCTTGAGTAAGACAAGTGAAAATGAAAATACAACATACCAAAACTTACAGGGTGCAGCGAACACAGTGCTCAGAGGGAAAATTTGTTCTTTGAAAAGATCAGGAAGATTGACATAATTTTAGCTAGATTAATTGAGAGAACAATAGAGAAGGCTCAAATTACTAAAATTAGAAATGGAAGAGTGGACATTACTGCAGAACTTATAGAAATAAAAACGATTATAAGAGAATAATATGAATAACTGTATGGTAACAAATTAGATAGCTTAGATGAAATAGACAAATTTCTATAAACAAACAGATTACCATGACTGACTTAAGAAGAAATAGAAAATCTAAGAGGATCTTTAACAAGTAAAGATATTGAATCAGTAATCAAAAACCTTCTGGCAAAGAAAAGTCCAGGACCAGATGGCTTCACTGGTGAATTCTACCAAATATTTAAAGAATAATTAATGTCAATATTTCTCAAACACTTCCCCAAAAAAGGAGAGGAGAAAACACTTTCTAATTCATCCTATGAGGCCGGCATTACCTTTACCAAAGCCAAAGATATCATACACACACACACACACACACACACACACACACACATGCACGCACACACACACAAACTATAGACCATTATCCCTTATAAGCATTGATGGAAAAACCCTCAACAAAATATTAACAAACTGGATCCAGCTGCATAGTAAAAGGATTATACACCAAGACTAATTGGAATTTATTTCAGGAATGTAAGAGTGATTCAACATATGAAAATCAATCAATGCAATATGCTACATTAATATAATTAAGGGAAAAAGACACATGATCATCTCAATTAATACAGAAAAAAACATTTAACAAAATCCAACACTGTTTCACACATAAGAATCTAAAAGTAGAAGGGAAATTCCTCACCTTGATAAAGGGCATTTGAGAAACCCACATCTAACATTCTATTCAAGAATGGAAGGGACTTCCCTGGTGGTGCAGTGGTTAAGAATCCACCTGCCAATGCAGGGGACACAGAAGATCCCACATGCTGTGGAACAACAAAGCCTGTGCACCACAACTACTGAGCCTGTGCTCTAGAGCCCGTGAGCCACAACTACTGAGCCCGTGTGCCACAACTACTGAAGCCTGCATGCCTAGAGCCCGTGCTCCACAACAAGAGAAGCCACTGCAATGAGAAGCCTGCCTACTGCAATGAAGAGTAACCCCAGCTCACTGCAACTAGAGAAAGCCCACCCACAGCAACAAAGACCCAATGCAGCCAAAAATAAATAAATAAATAAATAGATTTTTTAAAAAAGAATGAAAGACTGAAAGCCTTCCACGTAAGGCCAGGAACAAGATAACAATGCCTACTTTCATCACTTCTATTTAACATTGTACTGGAAGTTCTAGTTACAGCAATTAGACAAGAAAAAGAATAAAAGGTATCTTAATTGGAAAGGAAAAAGTGAAACTATTCCTATTCACAGGTGATGTGATCTTATAGATAGAAAATCCTAAAGAGTCCACAAAAATAGATTGGCGCAAAATGGTAGAGTAGAAGGACATGGGCTCACTTCCTCTTGCAAGAGCACCGAAATCACAACTAACTGCTGAACAGCATTGACAGGAAGATGCTGGAACCCACCAAAAAAGATACCCTACATCCAAAGACAAAGGAGAAGCTGCACTGAGACAGTGGGAGGGGCACAATCACGATAAAATCAAATCCCATACCTGCTAGGTGGGCGATCATCCACAAATTGGAGAACAATTATACCACAAAAGTTCTCCCACTGGAGAGAAGGTTCTGAGCCCAATGTCAGGCTTCCGAGCCTGGGGGTCTGGCAATGGGACTAGGAATCCCTAGGCAATCTGACTTTGAAGGTCAGTGGGATTTGATTTCAGGACTTCCAAAGGACTGGGGGAAACAGAGACTCCACTCTTGGAGGTCACACACAAAGTCTTGTGTGCATGAGGACCTGGCTAAAGGAGCAGTGACCCCATAGGAGACTGAACCAAACCTACCGGTTAGTGTTGGAGGGTCTCCTGCAGAGACAGTGGGCAGCTGTGGCTCACTACAGGGACAAGGTCACTGGCAGCAGCAGTTCTGGGAAGTACCCACTGGCGTGAGCCCTCCCAGAGGCTGCCACTAGCCCCACCTCTACCTGCGGCGGCAGAGGCCAGCGTGATGTTGCAACAGCCTGAGGAGCACCGTGTGTTCTTCTGGGGAAGTTGTCCCTGGATCACGGGACCCTGGCCTGGCGGGCTGCACAGACTCCAGGGAGGGGAGGTGTGGATAGTGACCTGCTTGCACACAGGCTTCTTGGTGGCTGCAGCAGCAGCCTTAGCATCTCATGCCTGTCTCTGGTGTCTGTGTTGATAGCTCGCACCTGTCTCTGGAGCTAATTTAGGGGGTGCTGTGAATCCCCTGTCCTCATGCACCCCTAAACAAAGGTCTCTTACATCTTAGTCAGGTCCAGACTTTTTCCCGGACTCCTTCCCTGCTAGCTGTGGAGCACTAGCTCCCTTCAGGTTGTGTTCATGCAGCCAACCCCAGTCCTCTCCCTGGGACCTGACCTCCAAAGCCCAAGCCTCAGCTCCCAGCCTCCACCCACCCCGGCTGGTAAGCAGACAAGCCTCTCAGGCTGGTGAGTGCTGGTTGGCACCGATTCTCTGTGTGGGAATCTCTCCACTTTGCCCTCTGTACCCCTGTTGCTGTGCTCTCCTCCATGGCTCTGAAGCTTCCCCCCCGCCCATCCCCCATCTCCACCAGTGAAGGAGCTTCCTAGTGTGTGGAAACTTTTCCTCCTTCACAGCTCCCTCCCAGAGGTGCAGGTCCCTTCCCTATTCTTTTATCTCTGTTTTTTCTTTTTTCTTTTGCCCTACCCAGGTACGTGGGGAGTTTCTTGCCTTTTGGGAAGTCTAAGGTCTTCTGCCAGTGTCAGTAGGTGTTCTGTAGGAGTTGTTCCACATATAGATGTATTTCTGATGTATTTGTGGGGAGGAAGGTGATCTCCACGTCTTACTCCTCCACCATCTTGAAGGTCTCTCTGGCATGATATATTTAAAATGATGGAAGGGAAGAACCTACAACCAAGAATACTCTACCCAGCAAGACTCTCATTCAGATTTGGACAAAAAGTCAAAACCTTTACAGACAAGCAAAAGCTAAGAGAATTCAGCACCACCAGACGAGCCTTGCAACAAATGTTAAAGAAACTCCTCTATGCAGGAAAGAGACTAGCAACTTAAAACAAACAAACAAACAATAACAATAACCACAAAATAAACTTGCACATATATAGACTGATATATCAAAACCTCATGGGAACAGCAAACCCAAAAACTGCAACAGATACCCACACACAAAAGAAAAAGCAACCCAAACACAACACTAAAGACAGTCATCAAATCACAAGAGAAAAGAGAAAAAGAGGAAGGGAAGAAAAAAGACCAACAAAAACAAACCCAAAACAACTAAGAAAATGGCAATACGAATGCACATATATATATATATATATATATATATATATATATGTTTTTTTTCTTTGTGGTACACAAGCCTCTCACTGTCATGTCCTCTCCCGCTGCAGAGCACAGTCTCCAGACGTGCAGGCTCAGTGGCCATGGCTCACGGGCCCAGCCGCTCTGTGGCATGTGGGATCTTCCTGGACCAGGGCATGAACCTGTGTCCCCTGCATTGGCAGGAGGACTCTCAACCACTGCACCACCAGGGAAGCCCACGAATGCACATATTGATAATTATCTTAAATGTAAATGGATTAAATATGCCAACCAAAAGACATAGACTGGCTGAATGGATACAAAAACAAGACTTGTATATATGCTGTCTACAAGGGACCCACCTCAGACCTAGGGACACATACAGACTGAAAGTGAGGGGATGGAAGAAGGTATTCAATGCAAATGGAAACCAAAATAAAGCTGGAGTAGCAATACTCATATCAGACAAAACAGACTTTAAAATAAAGCCTGTTATAAGAGATAAAGAAGGACACTACCCAATGATCAAGGGATCAGTCCAAGAAGAAGATATAACAATTGTAAATATATATGCACCCAACATAGGAGCACCTCAATATATAAGGCAAATAACAGCCATAAAGAGAGAAATCAACAGTAACACGATAATAATGGGGGACTTTAACACCCCACTTTCATCAATGGACAGATCATCCAGACAGAAAATCAATAAGGAAATACAGGCCTTAAATGACACATTAGACCAAATGGACTTAATTTATATTTATAGAGCATTCCATCCAAAAGCAGCAGAATACATATTCTTCTCAAGTGTACATGGAACCTTCTCCAGGATTGACCACATGCTGGGCCACAAGGCAAGCCTCAGTAAATTTAAGAATATTGAAATCATATCAAGCATCTTTTCTGATCACAACGTTATGAGATTAAAAATAAACCACAGGAAAAAAACTATAAAAAACACAAACATGTGGAGGTTAAAAAATATGCTACTAAAGAACAAATGGGGGCTTCCTTGGTGGCGCAGTGGTTGAGAGTCTGCCTGCCATTGCAGGGGACACAGGTTTGTGCTCTGGTCTGGGAAGATCCCACATGCCGTGGAGCAGCTAGGTCCATGAGCCATGGCCGCTGAGCCTGCAAGTCTGGAGCCTGTGCTCTGCAACAGGAGAGGCCACAACAGTGTACCACAAAAAAAAAAAAAAAAAAAAAAGAACAAATGGATCATTAAAGAAATTAAAGAGGAAATTAAAAAATACCTAGAGACAAATGAAAATGAAAGCACAATGATTCAAAACCTATGGGATGCCTCAAAAGCAGTTCTAAAAGGTGAGTTTATAGCAATACAATCTTACCTCAGGAAACAATAAAAATCTCAAATGAGCAACCTAACCTTACACCTAAAGCTATTAGAGAAAGAAGAAGAAGAAGAACAACAACCAAAAAAAAAAACCCAAAGTTAGTAGGAGGAAAGAAATCATAAAGATCAGAGCAGAAATAAACAAACAGAGACAAGGAAAACAGTAGCAAAGATCAATGAAACTAAAAGCTGATTCCTTGAAAAGATAAACAAAATTGATAAACATTTAGCCAGGCTCATCAAGAAGAAAAGGGAGAGGATTCAAAACAATAATATTTGAAATGAAAAAGGAGGAGTTACAAATGACACCACAGAAATACAAAGGATCATAAGAGACTACTACAAGCAACTGTATGCCAATAAAATGGACAACCTGGAAGAAATGGACAAATTCTTAGAAAGGAACAGTCACCCAAGAATGAACCAGGAAGAAATAGAAAATATGAACAGACCAATCACAAGTACTGAAATGGAAACTGTGATTTAAAAACTCCCAAAGAGCAAAAGTCCAGGACCTGATGGCTTCACAGGCGAATTCAATCAAACATTGAGGGAAGAGCTCACACCTATCCTTCTGAAACTGTTGCGAAAAATTGCAGAGGCAGGAAAATTCGCAAACTCATTCTATGAGGCCACCATCACCCTGACACAAGACAAAGATACCACAAAAAAGGAAAATTACAGGCCAATATCACTGATGAACATAGACTCAAAAATCCTCAATAAAATACTAGCAATCTGAATCCAACAGTACATTAAAAGGATCATACACCATGATCAAGTGGGATTTATCCCAGGAGTACAAGGATTTTTCAATATCCACAAATCAACCAGTGTGATACACTACATCAACAAATTGAAGAAAAAAACCATGTGATCATCTCAATAGATGCAGAAAAATATTTTGAAAATTCAGCACCCATTTATGATAAAAACTTCCCAGAAAGTAAGCAAAGAGGGAACATACTGCAACATAATAAAGGCCATATATGACAAAACTATAGCTAACATCATACTCACTGGTGAAAAGCTGAAAGCATTTCCTCTAGGATCAGGAAAAAGACAAGGATGTCCACTCTCATCACTTTCATTCAGCATAGTTTTGGAAGTCCTAGCCATGGCAATCAGAGAAGAAAAAGAAATAAAACTAATCCAAATTGGCAAAGAAGAAGTAAAACTGTTTCTGTTTGCAGATGACATGATACTATACATAGAGAATCATAAATATGTTACCAGAAAACTACTAGAGATAATCAATGAATTCCGTAAAGTTGCACAATGTAAAATTAATGCACAGAAACCTGCTGCATTTCTATATACTAACAATGAAATTCAGAAAGAGAAATTTAAGAAACAATCCCATTTACCACCACATGAAAAAGAATAAAATACCTAGGAATATACCTACCTAAGGAGAGAAAAGACCTGTACTTTGAAAACTGTAAGATACTGATGAAAGAAATCAAAGATGACACAAACAGATGGAAAGATATACCATGTTCTTGGATTGGAAGAATCAGTACTGTTAAAATGACAATACTACCCAAGGCAATCTACAGATTCAATGCAATTCCTATCAAATTACCAATGGCAAGTTTCACAGAACTGGAACAAAGAAAATCTTAATTTGTATGGAAACACAAAAGACCCCAAATATCCAAAACAATCTTGAGAAAGAAAACTAGAGCTGGAAGAATCAGGCTCCCTGACTTCAGACTATACTACAAAGCTACAGTCATCAAAAGAGTATGCTGCTGGCACAAAAATAGAAATATAGATCAATGGAACAGGATGGAAAGCCCAGAAATAAACCCACACATCTATGGTCAATTAATCTATGACAAAGGAGGCAAGACTACACAATGGTGGAAAGACGGTTTCTTCAACAAACGGTGTTGGGGAAACTGGACAGCTACATGTGAAAAAATGAAATCAGATAATTCTTTAACACCATACACAAAAATAAACTCAAAATGGATTAAAGACCTAACCTATAAAACTCCTAGAGGAAAACATAGGCAGAACACTTTCTGACATAAATCACAGCAATATCTTTTTTGATCCATCTCTCAGAATAATGGAAATAAAAACAAAAATAAATGAATGAGACCTAATTAAACTTAAAAGATTTTGCACAGAAAAGGGAACCATAAACAAAATGAAAAGACAACCCACAGATTGGGAGAAAATATTTACAAATGATGTGACCAACAAGGGATTAGTCTCCAAAATTTACAAACAGCTCACGAGGCTTAATATCATCAAAACAAACAACCCAATTTAAAAAAATAGGCAGAAGACCTAAATAGACATTTCTCCAAAGAAGACATACAGATGGCCAACAGGCACATGAAAAGATGCTCAACATCGCTAATTATTAGAGAAATGCAAATCAAAACTACAAGACATCACCTCACACCAGTCAAAATGGCTATCATCAAAAAATCCACAAACAATAAATGCTGGAGAGGGTGTGTAGAGAAGGGAACCCTCTTACACTGTTGGTGGGAATGTAAACTGGTACAGCCACTGTGAAGAACAGTATGGAAGTTCCTTAAAAAACTAAAAATACAGCTACCATATGACTCTGCAATCCCACTCCTGGGGATATATCCAGAGAAAAACATGCTCTGAAAGGATACATGTACCCCAATGTTCATTGAGGCACTGTTTACAATAGCTAAGACATGGAAGTAACCTAAATGTCCATCAACAGAGCAATGGATAAAGAAGATGTGCTATATATATACGATGGAATATTACTCAGCCATTAAAAAGAATGAAATAATGCCATTTGCAGCAAAATAGATGGACCTAGAGAATGTCATACAGAGTGAAGTAAGTCAGACAGAGGAAGAAAAATATTGTATGATATCCCTTATATGCAGAATCTAAACAGAAATGATACAAATGGACTTATTTACAAAACAGAAACAGACTCACAGACTTAGAAAATGAACTTATGGTTACTGGGGGGAAGGATCGGGGGAAGGGATAGTCAGGGAGTTTGGGATCGACATGTTCACACTGCTATATTAAAAATGGATAACCAACAAGGACCTACTGTATTACACAGGGAACTCTGCGCAATGTTATGTGGCAGTCTGGATGGGAGGGGAGTTTGGGTGAGAATGGTTACATGTATATGTATGGCTGACTGAGTCCCTTTGCTGTGCACCTGAACCTATCACAACACTGTTAATCAGCTACACTCCGATATAAAACAAAAAGTATATATAAAAAAAAATCCACAAAAAATCTATCAGAGCTAATAAATGAATTAAGCAAAATTGTAGCATAGAAGATCAATTTACAAAACTTTACAATTACAACACATATTTTTACAATTGTAAATTTACAATTGTATAGTTTAAATTTGTATTTTACAAATACACATTGTATTTTTATTATTTTAATTAATTAATTAATTTTTTACACATTGTATTTTTAAACACTAGCAATGAACAATCTGAAAAGGAAATTAGGAGAACAATTCCATATATAATAACATCTAAAATAATTAAATATCTATGAATAATTTAGCCAAGGAGATTCGAGACTTATATGCTGAAAACTATGAAATGTTTTGAAAGAAATTAAAGAATACCTAAATAAATGGAAAGACATCCTATGTTCATGGATTGTAGGATTTTTTTTTTTTTTTTTTGGATTGTAGGATTTAAGATTAAGTATTTGGCGATACTACCCAAAGCAAGTTACAGATTCAGTTCAATCTCTATCAAAATTCCAATGACTTTTGTGACTTTCTTTTTCATAAATAGAAAAGCCATTCTTCAAATTCATATGGAATTGTAAGGGACCCCAAATAACCAAAACTATATTGAAAAATAAAAACAAATTGAAGAACTCGCACTTCCCAATTTAGAAATTTTCACAGCTACATTAATCACATGCCAGTGCATTGTTGGTATCAAGATAGACATATAGATGTCTATATGGAATTGAATTGAGAGTCCATAAATAAACCCATACATTTATGGACAGTTAATTTTTGACAAGAATACCAAGATCTTTCAATTGGGAAAGAATGGTTGCTTCAACAAATAGTGCTGGGACAACAGGATGCCTATAAACAAAAGAATGAAGTTGAACACCTCCCTCACACCTATGCAAGAATCAACTCAAAATGTTTCAATGACCTAAATATGAAAGCAAAAAATTATGAAACTCTTAGAAGAAAACATAGGTGTAAATTTACATGATCTTGGATTTGGCAATGAATTCTTAGATATCACAACAAAAGTGTGAGCAGGAGAAGAAAAAATAGATAAATTAGACTTCATCAAAATTAAAAACTTTTGTGCATCAAAGGACATTATCAGGTAATGAAAATAAAACTTACAGAATAGGAGAAAATATTTATAAATCATATATCTGATAAAGGTCTAGTATTCAACGTAGTTAAAGAGCTCTTATAGCTCAAAAAAAAAAGAAAGACAAATAATCCAATCAAAAAGGGACAAAGGACTTGAATAGACATTTCTCCAAAGAAAATATACAAACGGCCAATAAGCACATGAAAAGAGGCTCAATATCATTTGTTGTTAGGGAAATGCAAATCAAAACCACAATACACTTTACATGTATTAAGATGGTGATTAATAATAATAACAACAACAATAATAGTAAATAATTGGAAAATAAGTTTTGGTAAGGATGTGGAGAAATTAGAACCCTTATACATTGCTGGTGGGCTTGTAAACTGGTACAGACACTGTGGAAAAAACTATTTAGTGATCCCTCAAAAAATTAAGTACAACATTACCATATGATCCAGCAATTTCATTCCTGGTTATATACCCAGAAGAACTGAAAACAATACTTGTACAAAAGTCTTCATAATAGAACTATTTGCAAAAGCCAAAAGGTGGAAACAACACAAATGTCCATCAGTAGATGAGTGGATAAATAAATATGGTACACACATACAATGGAATATTATTCAGCAATAAAGAGGAACAAAGTACTGATACATGATACAATATGAATAAACATTGAAAACATTGTACTAAGAAAGAAGTCAGACATAAAAAGTCACATGTTGCATGACTTCATTTATAGGAAATATTCAGAATAGATAAACCCATTGAGCCAGAAAGCAGATTAGTGTTTGAAGAGGGATAGGGGGAAGGAGAAATGAGAAGTGATTGCTTAATGAGTACAAGGTTTCCTTTTGGAGTGACTAAATGTTTTGGAGCAATAGAAGTGGTGGTTGCCCAACACTGTGAATTTACTAAATGTCACTGAATTGTACATTTTAATATTATTATTTTGTTTTGTGAATTTCACCTTAATGAAAAAAAAGAAAGACAAAAATTTTGTGTGCACATGGAGACACAACTGAGGCTAGATCTGTAGTGGGAGACTGAAAACTGGGAGGTGTGGAAGGCTGGTAGTCCAGTGGGCACAGACCACAGATTCTGAGAGGTGGAAAGACACAGTTGTCCTTGAGGATAGTGACAAAATATAAACAACTCTCTGCCTGTGGTGAGCAACAATAAACATTTGAAGGTGTGGATGGTTAGTAAGAAGTAGATAATGCTGCTCAGGGGAAGGGGAGTCATCGGATTACAATCTCTTAGCAGAAGAGCCTGTAAGTTTTTGACTCAAAACGTCAGAATCATTTGGTTGGCCCATGTGTATTGGCTGTACATATATTTCCTACCACTGTTCTCTCTTCAGCATCAGAATACCTGTATCTGCTTCCTGCAAACACACTTGAAGAATTTGTTCTTATTTCTCCATCCCTCCAACCCCACTGTGACTAAAGTCTCATGAGTGTGGTTCATGAAGCAGCACTGGGGTTGCCTGGGAGCTTGTTATAAATGCAGAATCTTAGTCTCCATTCCAGAATCAGCATTATAATAAGATTCCCTAATAATTTGTATGCATATTGACATTTGATAAGTAAGTTCCCACCTATAAAGAATAAAACGGAGAAGCAAATGAGATTCATTTTCTCCAGGGCATGATAATGTCTGATTTCAGTTATACCAATTGGGATTATTTCTTAACATGGTTTATCTTTTCAGATACATTTCTTAAAAGGAGCAAGTTATGGTGTCCAGCCCCTTGAAAGAATGTAGGCTGGCATGAGTCATCTTCCTTCATGCTTGTTTTCAAGAGTGATTTTATTTGTGCCATACTCTTGTCACAGTAGTTTTCTTTCCCTTCCTTAATCACTCCAAACTCTTCCCTGAACCAGGGCCTTCGCACATGTAATTCCCACTGCTTTGAATGCTTCTTCATTAGACTCCTCCCCTGTTTGACTTCTCACACTCCTTAAATATCAGAGGAGTTGCTACCTTTCCAGAAAATCCATTCCACATCACCTCATCCAAAGCAGATCCTCTTGTTTTTCTCTGCAATGGTACTGAAACCAAGAAGGACACTGTGGGGACTCCTGGGCATGGAAGGCTTTATGTCCCCCATTTCTTGTTTGTAGGGAATAGACTCCAGCCTCCATGACCTTCCCTGAGTTCCTAAGGGCGGATTAGAATAGTTGCTAATCAAGGAAGAGAGGGGATGCAGAGACGGGAGAGGAGCAGCCAAGAAACAATAGTGCAACCTTGGGGCAGGGTCCTGGTTCCGCCTCAAGGGTTAAACAGCAATATCTTTGAGCTCTTCTACAGAACTAAAACCCCCAAAATGGAATATATCAGCATTCTTCATTCCAGATTAAAGGAACCAGAGAAGCTCTTCAAGAAGACCACCTGAGGCCAGATTAAAGGAACCATAGAAACTCATCAGATTACCTGAGAACAAATTGAAGGAGTGCAGGTCCTGCACACACCCTAATCTTATCAGCAACCCCAACCTTGAACCGTTGCATAAAACTCCTCACCAGGGCTTCCCTGGTGGTGCAGTGGTTGGGAGTCCGCCTGCCGATGCAGAAGACACGGGTTCGTGCCCCAGTCCGGGAGGGTCCCACATGCCACGGAGCGGCTGGGCCCATGGGCCATGGCTGCTGGGCCTGCGCGTCCGGAACATGTGCTCCATGGCGGGAGAGGCCACAGCAGTGAGAGGCCCGCATACCACAAAAAAAAAAAAAACCAAAAAACTCAGGTTGGGACACAGTTTTTGAGGACAGGAGCCTGCTTTGTCTCCCTTGTCTGGCAAAGCAATAAAGCTACACTTTTCTATTTCACCTAAAACTCTGTCTCTGAGATTCAATTCAGCACCAGTGTACAGAAGCCAAGTTTTCAGCATCAGTACCCTGCTTATTTTCTTCCTAGTATCACAGTTTATAATTATATATACATTTATGTGAATATATAACTGTGTATAAACTAACTAGCAGAGTAAAGTGGTTATGAATACAGACTCTGGAGCCAGGTTCTAACCCTGGAAATCACTGCTTTCCTCCTGGGCTTCAGAACACCTGCAAAACACATTCAAGTATGTTTCTTTTCTGCACCATCCCCACTTCGCCCATAACAGTGTGACATTAAGCAAGTTACTTAAGTGTTGTATGCCTTCTTTCCTCTTCCTTAAAGTGAGGATAGTGTATATTTCATAGGGCCCTATGAGAAGTATTGATGGGAATGAGGAGAAGCAGGGGAATTTTAACCTGAGGACGTTCAGAACATTTAATTCTAGAGATGGGTTCAATTTTGCAAGGAGGCAAAGACACGGGTCTCTGCTCCCATGCTGGGGAGTGGCTCTTGAATGTGTAAGTAAATTCTCCCTCTTTCTACATCTTATACTTATTTCCCAAGTTTCTGTCCTTACACTTTTCTCCTTAACTTCATTTATTACTTCTATGCTGTGACTTCTAAACTTCCAGCCTCAGCTCTACCTCCAGTCCTAAATTTCCAGCTGCTTTCAGGAAATCTTCTCATGGATATCACACCTAACATCTTAAAATTAGTAGCTCCAAAATAGAAATCACCTTCTCTTCATGGCTGCTCCCTCATCCCCGCAACTTTGTAACCTTCTTTGGCTACTCTGAAATTTCACCCCCCCCAATATTTCATATCTCCTTTCCCTGCTTGATTTATTTCATTCTTATCATTTATCACTATCAAATGTACTATTTCACTTATTTATCTTGTTTATTGTTTGTCTCCCCCGCTAAAAAGTTAACTCCACAAGAGCAGGAATTTTTGCCTCCTTTGTTCATGGTGTATCCCCAGGAACTAGAACAGTGCCAGGCATCCAGTAGGTGCTCAATGAATATTTATTGGATGACAGTGAATTCTCTTCCCCCCTAATTCCCATTGCCAGTTAATCTAGTTAATTCTACATCTATGATGATTTTTGCTTCTGTCCTTCTTCCTCTTGTGCTGCTACCGTGTTTATTCAACTGTCACTGTTCCTCAAAAATATTGCAAGAGCTTGCCACCTAGTGTCTAATGAAATTTGGGCAAGTTATTTAAAAAGGGGATAATAATAGTATAGACTCACAGAACTGTCATAAGGCTTATGTATATGATGTATGTACAATATTTGACCCAGTTCCTGGAACAGTATGAGCCCTCAATGAATATTAACTATTTTTATCTGCTACCCTGGGCTAGTTCTGGGCTAGCTTTCCTGTTTTGTCTTCTGCCCCATCCTATACTTTGGCCCCAGCTGACCACTTGTGGTTCTCCAAACCTGACATGAACCTTCATGCTTTCCATGAAATGGACAGCAGGGAATGAGAAGCAGGCAGGATCAGATAATTCCTTTCTGTCTGCCAAATTGGGTGCTGCTGGACTAGATAGCCCCTGATTTGCATCAAAGGAAAGGAAAGCTGGAGAACGCTTTTTATCACAGTAAGCAAAAACTGAGAGGACTATTTCTAGTGTTTTAGTTGGGTTCAGAAATTTCGGCTAAGCCCAACCATAGAATTTCAATATTTCCAATGAAGATTGTGAGGCTCAGGAGGAACGTGTAACCTACCTGTGACACCACAGTAAGTAAGAAGACCTCTTTTCTTAACTTTCGGTCTCTTTATACCACAACATGCTGGTCATAAAACCCAAAGAGTCTTGTCTCATAAGAGCACATTTACCATGCCCCAGCAGATAATTCACTTAAATGAAAACACAGTTGGAACTCTTAACTCTGAACCATCTCAGGCCATAAGCTTTTAGGTTGAGAGACAACGGCAGTTTATCAGGCACCACTGTGAGCCCCACCGGATCCCTTGGCAGAGAGACAGACAGACACCTATAAATAGGTGATTTAGATTGAGCAAGCTGCACAAAACCAGGAGTGACTCATGACTACATGGGTCCGCTTCAGTATTTACCTGGGCCAAGGCAGGAGACAAGCGTGAGAGACTGGAACAGCCAGATCATACTCTTAGCAGTGGAGAATGGTGCTGGAGACCTCAAGGCAGTCAATGTTCTTGGCATTCTCTCATAGACTGAAAGTGCTTCTACTGAAACTGCCCTCTTCCTCTCAGAGGCGTGGCAAGGCTTTCTTCCCCCATACAAAGAGTTCCAGTTTTATTTTATTACTCTATTTATTTCTTTTCTGAGCAAAGTGCAAAAATCTTGTGTGTGATGTGAATTGGAATTTTCACTATCTATATCCTTTTTTCTTTCTTTTATATGGTAGTAAAACAACCTAAATTACATATTGTGGTTATGTAACCTAAAATTAACTGGGTTTTTTTTTGAATTTTATTTTATTTTTTTATACAGCAGGTTCTTATTAGTTATCCATTTTACACATATTAGTGTATATATGTCAATCTCAATCTCCCAATTCATCACCCTCCCACCACCAACCCCCTACCACTTTCTCCCCTTGGTGTCCATAAGTTTGTTCTCTACAACTGTGCCTCCATTTCTGCCCTGCAAACCGGTTCATCTGTACCATTTTTCTTGGTTCCATATATATGCATTTATATACGATATTTGTTCTTCTCTTTCTGACTTACTTCACTCTGTATGACAGTCTCTAGATCCATCCACGTCTCTACAAATGACCAAATTTTGTTCCTTTTTATGGCTGATTAATATTCCATTGTATATATGTATCACATCTTCATTATCCATTCATCCATCAATGGACATTTAGGTTGCTTCCATGACCTGGCTATTGTAAATAGAGCTGCAATGAACATTGGGGTGCATGTGTCTTTTTGAATTATGGTTTTCTCTGGGTATATGCCCAGTATTAGGATTGCTGGGTCATATGGTAACTCTATTTTTAGTTTTTTAAGGAAATTCTATACTGTTCTCCATAGTGGCTGTATCAATATACATTCCCACCAAGAGCGCAGGAGGATTCCCTTTTCTCCACACTCTCTCCAGCATTTAATGTTCATAGATTTTTTGATGATGGCCATCCTGACTGGTGTGAGGTGATACCGCATTATAGCTTTGATTTGCATTTCTCTAATGATTAATGATGTTGAGCATCCTTTCATGTGTTTGTTGGCAATCTGTATACCTTCTTTGGAGAAATGTCTATTTAAGTCTTCTGCCCATTTTTGGATTGGGTTGTTTGTTTTTTTGATATTGAGCTGCATGAGCTGCTTGTATATTTTGGAGATTAATCTTTTGTCAGTTGCTTCATTTGCATATATTTTCTCCAATTCTGAACGTTGTCTTTTCATCTTGTTTATGGTTTCCTTTGCTGTGCAAAAGCTTTTAAGTTTCATTAGGTCCCATTTGTTTATTTTTGTTTTTATTTCCATTTCTCTAGGAGGTGGGTCAAAAAGGATCTTGCTGTGATTTATGTCAGAGTGTTCTGCCTATGTTTTTCTCTAAGAGTTTGGCAGTGTCTGATCTTACATTTAGATCTTTAATACATTTTGAGTTTATTTTTGTGTATGGTGTTACGGAGTGTTCTAATTTCATTCTTTTACATGTAACTGTCTGGTTCTCCCAACACCACTTATTGAAGAGGCTGTCTTTTCTCCATTGTATATTCTTGCCTCATTTATCAAAGATAAGGTGACCATATGTCGCAGGCAGATTCTTAACCACTGTGCCACCAGGGAAGTCCCTGATAGTATCATTTGATGCACAAAAGTTTTTTGTTTTAATGAAGGCTGGTTTATTTGTTTTTTCTTTTGTTGCCTATGCTTTTGGTGTCATATTCAAGAAATTGTGCCAAATCCAATGTAATGAAGATTTTCCCCTGTGTTTCTTCTAAGAGTTTTATAGTCTTAGTTTTTATATTTATCTCTTTGATACATTTGAGTTGATTTTTCTATATTATTTAAGGCAAGATTCACCTTCATTCTTTTGCATTAGGATGTCTTATTTTCCCAGTACCATTTGTTGAAAAGGCTGTCCTTTCCCTATTGAATGTTCTTGGCGTCCTTGTCAAAAATCATTTGGACATATATTTGAGGGTTTATATCTGGTCTATTCTGTTTTATTCTACAGCACCCTGTGTCTGTCTTATGCCCCTGCCACACTCTTTTGATTACTGTAGCTTTGAAGTAAGTTTTGAAATCAGAAAGTGTGAATCCTCTAACTTTGTTCCTTTTCAGGATTGTTTTGGCCATTCAGGGTTGAATTTAATAAAATACATGTTTTGGAATCTCTCCAGATGATTATTTCTTTTCTCCCCTTTAATTTGTTTAAACAAAACCTTGCAATAAATGATTTCTTTTGCAAAATATATTCAAAGTCTTAAAAGAGAAAAATCTTCCACCTAGAATACTCTACCCAGCAAGATTGCCATTTAGAATAGGTGGAGAAATAAAGAATTTCTCAGACAAGCAAAAACTAAAAGAATACAGCAATACTAAACCTATCCTAAAAGATATATTGAAAGGCCGTCTCTAAATAGAAGAGAAGCAAGAAGAAATAGGAAGGAGTAAATCCAGCTGGAAAGTAAATCACTTAAATTACCCAGTATACAGATCAAAAAGAAAAAAAAAACTGTTTGTGAAAGCAATGATAAACACAAGGAACAGCAAAAGGATAAACATGAAGATGTAAAAAGGGACATCAAAATCATAAAGTGTGGGGAAGGAGAGTAAGAAAATCCATATTCTTTTTCTTTATTTTTTAAAATTTATTTATTTTATGTGTTTTTACTTTTTTTGGTTGTGTTGGGTCTTCGTTGCTGCACAGAGGCTTTCTCTAGTTGCAGCGAGCAGGGGCTACTCTTCACGGCAGTGCATGAGCTTCTCATTGTGGTGGCTTCTCTTGTTGCGGAGCATGGGCTTTAGGCATGCAGGCTCAGTAGTTGTGGCTTGTGGGCTCTAGAGCACAGGTTCAGTAGTTGTGGCACACAGGCTTAGTTGTTCTGTGACATGTGGGATCTTCCCAGACCAGGGCTTGAACCCATGTTCCTTGCATTGGCAGGCAGATTCTTAACCACTGTGCCACCAGGGAAGCCTTCTTTTTCCTTTTTTTAGAACGTGTTTGAGTCTATATCACTATCAGTCCAAAGCAAGCAGATATAGGAATGGGTTAACATATTGGAAAAACAGGGCAACCACAAATAAAAAACTTACAATAGAGTCACAAAAACCTAACAGAAGAGAACACAAGTATAAAATAAAAAGAAATAATCAAACCACAAAAAGAAAAAGAAAAAAGAAAGGAACACAGAAGAAATAAAGAATCAACTGGAAAGCAAGGTTTGAAATGGCAATTAATACACATATATCAATAATTACCTTAAATGTTGATGGACAGAATGTTCCAATCAAAAGACATAGAGTGGCAGATTGGATTTGAAAGACAAGAGCTTACAATATGCTGCCTACAAGAGACCCACTTTAGGGAAAAAGGCACACATAGATTGAAAGTGAGGGGATGGAAAAAGATTTCATTCAGGGACTTCCCTGGTGGTGCAGTAGTTAAGAATCTGCTTACCAATGAAGGGGACATGGGTTTGATTCCTGCTCTGGGAAGATCCCACATGCCACGGATTAACTAAGCCTGTGCACCACAACTACTGATCCTGTGCTCTAGGGCCCATGTGCCACGACTACTGAGCCCACATGCTGCAACTAATGAAGCCCACTTTCCTAGACCCTGTGCTCCACAACAAGAGAAGCCACCACAATGAGAAGCCTGCACACCACAACAAAGAGTAGCCCCCGTTTGCTACAACTAGAGAAAGCCCACATGCAGCAATGAAGACCTAATGCAGCCAAAAAAAAAAAAAAAAGTTATTTCATGCAAATGGACATGACAAGGAAGTGGGAGTTGCAATACTCATATCAGACAAAATAGTCTTTAAAGCAAAGGCTATAAAAAAAGATAAAGAAGTACAGTATATAATGATAAAAGAATCAATACAAGATGAGACTTTTACACTCATCAACATATATGCACCTAATATAGGAAGACCCAAATACATAAAACAAATACTAACAGACATAAACGGAGAAATTGATATGAATACAATAATACTAGGAGAGGTTAACATCCAACTCACATCAATGGACAGACCTTCCAGACAGAGAACCAATGAGGCAACAGAGGTCCTAAATGATACAATAGAACAGTTAGACTTAATTGATATTTTCAGGGCACTACATCAAAAAAACCCACAGAATATACATTCTTTTCAAGTGCACATAGAACATTCTCTAGAATTGACCATATCCTAGGGCACAAAACTAACTTCAAGAAATTTAAGAGTATAGAAATTATTTCAAGCATCTTCTCTGACCACAATGGCATGAAACTAGAAATCAACCACAGGAAAAGAAATGAGAAAAAAAAAAAGATTATATGGAGACTAAATAACATGACACTAAAAAACCAATGGGTCAATGAAGAAGTCACAAAGGAAATTAAAAAATGCCTTGAGACAAATGACAATGAAAACACAACTTACAAAATCTATGGGATGCAGCAAAAACATTTCTCAGAGGGAAGTTCATAGCATACAGACTTTCATCCAAAGAAAGAAAAATCTCAAATAAACAACTTAACCTACCACCTAAAAGAATTAGAAAAAGAAGAACAAAACCTAAAGTTAGCAGAAGGAAGGAAATAATAAAGATCAGGGAGAAAATAAATAAATAGAGATTTTAAAAATACAATAGAAAAAAGCAACAAAACCAAGAGCTTGTTCTTTGAAAGCATAAACAAAATTAACAAATCACTGGCCAGATTCACAAAGAAGAAAAGAGAGAGAACCCAAATAAACAAAATAAGAAATGAAAAAGGAGAAATCTCAACTGATAGCACAGAAATTAAAAAAAAATAAGAGAATACTATGAACAATTATATGCCAACAAATTTGACAACCTAGAAGAAATGGACAGCTTCCTAGAAACATACAGCCCAGCAAAATTCAATCAAGCAGAAATAGATAATTTGAACAGACCTATTACTAGAAGTGAAATAGAATTTGTAATTAAAAAACTTTCTACAAACAAAAGTCCAGGACCAGATGGCTTCACAGGTGAATTCTACCAAACATACAAAGAAGAACTTATACTGATTCTTCTCAAATTCTTCCAAAAGATTGAAGAGGAAGGAACACTCCCAAAGACATCCTATGAAGCCACCATCACCCTGATACCAAAACCAGACAAAGACACCACCACAAAAGAAAATTACAGGTCAATATCTTTGATGAATATAGTGCAAAAATTCTCAACAAAATATTAGCAAACAGAATCCAGCAACACATAAAAATCATCATACACCACGACCAAGTGGGATTCATCCCAGGTTCACAAGGATGGTTCAACATATGCAAATCAATCAATCAATGTAATACACCACATTAACAAGAGAAAAGTCAGAAAAGTCAAAAACCACATGATCATCTCAATAGATGCAGAGAAACCATTTGACAAAATTCAACATGAATTCATGAAAAAAAAAAAAAAAAACTCTTACCAAAGTGGGAATAGAGGGAACATATCTCAAGATAATAAAAGTCATTTATGACAAACCCACAGCCAATATAATAGTCAATGGTGAGAAGTTGAAAGCCTTCCTCTAAAATCTGGAACAAGACAAGGATGCCCACTCTCACCACTTCTATTCAACATAGTATTGGAAATCCCAGCCACAGCAATCAGACAAGAAAAAGAAAAGTTATCCAAATTGGAAGGGAAGAGGTAAAATTGTCACTGTATGCAAATGACATGATACTATATATAGAAAACCTAGGGATTCCACGCAAAAACTACTAGATCTAATAAATGAATTCAGCAAAGTAGGATGATAGAAGATTAACATTCAGAAATCAGTTGCATTCTTTTACACTAACAATGAAATATTAGAAAGGGAATTCAAAAAAAAGACACTTTTTTAAATTGCACCAAAGAAAGAAAAATACCTGGAGTAAACCTGACCAAGGAGATGAAATATTTATATGCTAAGTACTATAAAACATTAATTAAGGAAGTAAAATAGGATTCAAAGAAATGGAAAGATATCCCATGCTCTTGGATTGGAAGAATTAATATTGTTAAAATGGCAATACTACCCAAAGCAATCTACAGATTTAACGTGATTCCTATCAAATTACCTATGACATTTTTTCACAGAACTAGAACAGATAATCCAAAAATTTATATGGAACCATAAAAGACCCAGAATTACCAGAGCAATCCTGAGGGGAAAAAAACAAAGCAAGAGGCATAACTCTCCCAGACTTCAGACAATACTGCAAAGCTACAGTAATCAAAACAGTGTAGTATTGGTACAAAAACAGGCATATGGATCAATGGAACAGAACAGAGAGCCCAGAAATAAACCCACACACCTACAGTCAATTAATCTTCAACAAAGGAGGCAAGAATATAAAATGGGGAAAAGATAGTCTCTTCAGCAAGTGGTGCTGGGAAAGTTGGACAGTTTCATGTAAATCAATGAAGTTAGAACACACCCTCACACCATGCACAAAAATAAACTCAAATGGCTTAAAGACTTAAACATAAGACATAACACCATAAAACTCCTAGAAAAAAGCATAGACAAAACATTCTCTGATGTAAACTGTACCAATGTTTTCTTAGGCCAGTCTCCCAAGGCAATAGAAATAAAAGCAAAAATAAACAAATGGGACCTAACCAAACTTACAAGCTTTTGCACAGCAGACCATAAAAACAAACAAAAAACCAAACAAAAAACAAAAGACAACCTACGGAATGGATGGGAGAAAATATTTGCAAATGATGCGATAGACAAGGGCATAATCTCCAAAATACACAAACAGCTCATACAACTCAACAACAAAAAAACAAACAGTCCAATCAAAAAATGGACAGAAGACCTTAATAGACATTTCTCCAAAGAAGACACGCAGATGGCCAGTAGGCACATGAAAAGATGCTCAACATCAGTAAATATTAAAGAAATGCAAATCAAAACTACAATGAGGTACCACCTCACACCAGTCAGAATGACTATCATTAAAAAGTCTACAAATAACAAATGCTAGAGAAAGTGTGGAGAAAAGGGAACCCACCTACACTGTTGGTGGGAATGTAAGTTGGTACAGCCACTATGGAAAACATTATGGAGGTTCCTCAGAAAACTAAAAATAGAATTATCATATGATCTAGCAATCCCACTCCTGGGCATATACCTGGATAAAGCTATAATTCAAAAAGATACATGCACCCCTATGTTCATAGCAGCACTATTCACAATAGCCAAAACATGGAGACAACCCAAATGTCCATCAACAGATGAATGGATAAAGAAGATGTGGTATATATATACAATGGAATACTACTCAGCCATAAAAAAGAACAAAATAATGCCATTTACAGGAACATGGATGCATCTAGAGCTTATTATACTAAGTGAAGTAAGTCAGAAAGAGAAAGACAAACACCATATGATATCACTCATATGTGGAATCTAAAATATGGCACAAATGAACCTATCTACAAAACAGAAACAGACTCATAGCCATAGAGAACAGACTTGTGGTTGCCAAGGGGGAGTGGGGAGGGAGAGAGATGGACTGGGAGTTTGGGGTTGGTAGATGAAAACCGTTACATTTAGGATGGATAAACAACAAAGTTCTAATATATAGCACAGGGAACTATGTTCAATATCTTATGATAAACCATAATGGAAAAGAATATAAAAAAATGTCTATATGAGTATAACTGAGTCACTTTGCTGTACAGCAGAGATTGGCACACCATTGTAAATCCACCATACTTCAATAAAAAATTTTTTTTAAAGATTTCTTAAAGATAACTAATTTCTGCATTCTGGAGAGAGCCCCTACTTGATTGCACTTTTTTCCTTTTCATTCCTTGCTTGGTTCAATTTACTAAAATTTGAATTAACATTTTTAACAATTATATTAATAAGTGAGACTGATCAATATCAGGAATTGACAAATTTTTTCCATAAAGGTCAAGATAGTGAACACTTTTAGACTTTGGGGGCTGTACAGTCTCCACTGCAACTATTCAACTTCGCTGTTGTAGCATGAAAGCAGCCCCAGTCAATATGTAAATGAATGAGTATTGGGGGGGTTCCAGAAAAAATTTATTTATTAACACTGAAATTTGAATTTCATATAATTTTTGCATGTCACCAAATATTATTCTTCTTTTGAGTTTTTCCAACTTTTAAAAATTGTAAAAACTATTCTTAACCCACAAGCTATATAAAAACACTTGGCAGACTGGATTTGTCCACAGGAAGTAGTTTGCTGATCCCTGGTCTATATTTTTCTTTTTTGGGAATCGTCCTCATCTAGTTTGGAATCAGTGCTATATTAATAGTGCTCAATGAATTTTGAAAATTTCCACTAGTTTTTACACTTTGGAACAGTTAAAATTACATAGAAATTATCCTTTCATTGAAGGTGGTGGAGTTAGCTCATAAGACCATCTAGGCTTGGTGCCTCTTGGGGAATTAGATAACTGAGTATATTTTCCATTTTATCTCTGGTTAAAGAAGTTCTTCCAGTTATAACCTTTCAACTTATGAACTATTATAAGTGTAAAGCTATATACCAGAGCAATCCATTTGTTCTTCCTGCCACAAGATGGCATTGTTTGTGTTTTGAAAAGATCACTCTGGCTGTGGTGTAGAGAATGAATTGGACCACGGCAAGTATGACTTCAGGAGGTAAAGTGCTGTTGTCCAGGTAAGAGAAGATAGTGCCTTGACTGCTGTAGCTACTGCTGGATGGAAGAAGAAAAGTTGGATGGATTATAAAAACATTCAAAGAGGTATGTCAGGGATTTTCAAGACCACTTCCACGTTCAATGGTTCACTACGAGGACTTATAGGATTCAGCATATAGTTATATGCATGGCTGTGAGTTATTACAGTGAATAGATAAAAAGCAAAATCAGTAAAAAGAGATGGTATATAGAGTGGTGTCCAGGAGAAACCAAGGTACAAGCTTCCAAGAGGCTTCTGCCAGTGGAGTCACATAGGATATGCTTAATTCCTCTAGTGACATGTGATGACAACATGTGTGAAATATTTTCTACTAGAGAAGTTTGTCTGAGCCTAGGATTCCAGGGTTTTTATCAGTAGTCATGCAGGCGCTATCTACCTAGCATGTATAAAATTTCAGAATCCCAGAAGGAAAGCAGATGTTTAGCACAAAGCAAATTGTTTGTAAAAGCAGTTCAGTGACTCCCTTTTATCAGGGAATGGTAGAACTCTCCCCAAATCCAAGTTCCGAGACACCAGCCAAGGGCCAACCTTGTAAGCACACCTTTCAAAGGATAGCAGTCTTAGGCCCACATTGTTAATGTTAACTCTTTTCTGTGTTTTCTAATTCCTAATTATGTTTTATACACAGGAAGTAAAGCCAGTATTTTTCTATTGCATTTCCATCTGAAGGTTGGAAACTTATTAAGGGAATATACTTTGGAATAAATAGCTTTGTCATTGAGACATGTGCCAAAGAATTACTCATTCCAGGTAAGGTAAGACAGTTAAAAGCTGTACAAACTTTTGCATCTTCACTAGTTAATCAAAATATTATACATTGAGGACTTCCTCTGTAACTTGCACAGGATCAGACATTGTGGTTACAAATGATGAGCAAAATCAGGTGTGATCTGTGCCCTGATGGAGCTCACAGTCTAGTGGGGAAACAGAGACATTGATCAGATAATCACAAGGAGAAATATTTAAAGACAAAATTTGAAAACTGCTGTGGTGGAAAGAGATCTAGTATAATGAGAGTAAAAATGGGCATCAGACATGGATTGAAGAACAGGAAGACTTCCCTCAGGAAGGGACATTTGAGCTGAGCCCTGAGGGATAACTGGGCATTAACTAAGTGAAGTGTGTATTAGAGGTAGTGAAGGTACGGAGTGGGTGGTAAAGCATTTCAGACAGAGGGAGAGTCTTAAGGCTAACATGTAGATTAAATTAAATGAAATGTGCCAGAACCTCAGAGGGCACTAGAAAAACACCACCAAAAATTTTAAAAAATCTTCTCAAGATTATCTGTATCTGTTTATAAAGTTGCTACACAGGTGGCACTGAAATTGTTCTGGGTAGTGGTTCCATTTCAGCCCAACAAAAAACGGATGAAGAGATGTAACTGTGGGACCTGGGAGCCCAAGCGTGTTTGCAAAGAGTTGCTCAGAGCAGAGGATCTGAAGCTTCTTTGATAAGTAGAGAGTAAAGGAAGTGGTTTCAGATCTAGAAGATACTGTTTGCTGTCTCACATACCACCTCTTAGCAAGTCATTTCTTCAAAGTTTTACAAAACATCCTGAGGCCCTGCACCCATAGTTCTGAGGGAACCACACCCTAGTCTCGTCATTGAAAAACCTAGTCCTTTTATCCCTTTTCTCCAAGTGGCACTGTGGGTGACCTATACAATCTTACTCTCAAATTCCCTAGAAACAGACTCAAAGTGGTTTCCAGGACTTCTATTCTACTCTTGATGTCTGGGTCCCAATCCGAGTTCAGTTCAACAAATTATTTATTTATTTATTTATTAACATCTTTATTCTTTATTGGAGTATAATTGCTCTACAATGGTGTGCTAGCTTCTGCTTTATAACAAGGTGAATCAACAAATATTTATTAAGCTCTCCTAAGGCATTGGCTTCTGTGATGAGCGCTCTTACTGAAAAGGTGAATAAGACAAAACTCTTATACTAGAGGGAGAGGGACCCCAAAACATATGATTTAAGTGCCCAGTTTCTCTGTTTCTAGGATGATCAAGGCAGAACTCCCTGCTCTACCTCTAGACATACGTATCTGCTGTGCTCTGGTTTCTTGTTTCTGGTCCTGGTCCTCCTTATCTCTAGGTTTTCCACCTTCTCTCAGGATCCTGGTCATCTCTCTCACAGCAGACTTCCTTTTCCCCATTCTCTGTCTGACTACCTCAATCCATGGTAACTTTGTGTCTATTCAGGGTCTGAGTTCTCCGCTGCACAGAGCCTTTATCATATTGTTGATAGTTTTTGATGTTTCAGCTACTTATTTTATCTCTTCTTTTCCTGAAAAAGCCAAGTAAGACACAAACAGAATAGATGTATCATCAAATATTCGTGTGTTTACTTGCTGAAATGGAGCTTGTAGTCTCATTTCTTAGGCACTTACAAGGTGCAGACAATACTTTATTAATAGAAATTTACAAATACATGAAATAAAAGGTAACATGTAGAAAGGATAAAATACCCTGTTACAAACATGGCACCTGGCTTCTGAAATAGGTTTAGCAGCATTTGCTACTAGTAAGCATAATCTTCATGCTTGTATTAATTAATCCAAGTTTTTGAGGATCCAAAGTTTATTAGGTACTGTGGACACAAAGAAGAGGAGAAAGTCTTCTGAGCCAAAACAACTTATTGACCAGTTGGGGAGACAGTTAAAAAAATGCCACAGCTATATAATTATAAAAGAATATGATAAATGCTACTATTATGCACTTATATACTAAATGCTGCAGGAGTGTAAATAAGGAGCTATATATTTAGCTTTGAGTGGGAGGTTTTGGAAGGCTACACAAAGAGGGGATAGTTGGTCTGATCCTTGAAATATGAAAGAGCCAGAGATGGAATGGAGAGAAAGGCATTTCAGGTGGGGGACGCAGCATGGGCAAAGGCATGGGAGTGGGAAAGGATTTGGTGAGTTTATGGACCCACGATATTCTATGTGGCTGGATCCTAGGGAAGAGGCAGGTGAGGGGCCTGGAAAATCTGATAGGTTAGATTGCTAAGGAGTCTGGTCCCACAGGAAAATGAAGTGATAACTTCCATGTTTTAGAAAGATTGCTCTTTGTGTGATAGCAGCCCAGGTTATAAAGGATAAAGGAATGAACTGAGAGACTGGGATAGAGAGGGAGGGTGTGTTTGAGAATTAGACAGATTGAGGAGACATGGTTGAGAGGGGCCAAATAGAGGAGTTGGAATTTTTTTTTTAATTAATTAATTTATTTATTTAACATCTTTATTGGAGTATAATTGCTTTACAATGGTGTGTTAGTTTCTGCTTTACAACAAAGTGAATCAGTTATACATATACATATGTTCCCATATCTCTTCCCTCTTGCGTCTCCCTCCCTCCCACCCTCCCTATCCCATCCCTCTAGGTGGTCACAAAACACCGAGCTGATCTCCCTGTGCTATGCAGCTGCTTCCCACTAGCTATCTATTTTACCTTTGGTAGTGTATATATGTCCATGCCACTCTCTCACTTCGTCACAGCTTACCCTTCCCCCTCCCCATGTCCTCAAGTCCATTCTCTAGTAGGTCTGTGTCTTTATTCCCATCCTACCCCTAGGCTCTTCATGACATTCTTTTTTCTTAGATTCCATATATATGTGTTAACATATGGTATTTGTTTTTCTCCTTCTGACTTACTTCACTCTGTATGACAGATGAGGAGTTGGAATTGACAGGACCTAATAGCTGATTAGATGTACTGGGGAGGTGAGGTGATGGGAATAAAGAAAGAAGACTCGAGGATAAAAGATTTTTTTGCTTTGGGTGGCAGCTGACTGGTGAAGCAGTGAAGAATAGCAGTTCAGGACACAGCCCCTGGAGTTGGAAGACTAGGAATTGATTCCTGGTTTTAATATTTGTTTGTCTGAGTTACTTAGCCTTTCTGTGACTCAGTTTCTTAACTTGTAAAATGGAGGATGATTGCAACTATTTTGGGGGTAGATAAGTTTTAATGTTTCTTATGGGCTTTAAATGAGTGAATACATATAAAACATCAGGATGGGAATTGTACATAGTAAGCACTCAGTAAGTGTCAGCTATTATGATTTGGTGGGCCATTAACTAGCACAGTGGAAACAGACAGAAAGCAAGTTGGGGAGGTCAAGGAAAGACTTGTGAGTTCAATTTTGGGCACACTGAATTTAAGATGACTTCTGACATCCATGCAGAAATGACCCATAAACAGTTAGAAATATAGATTATAAATTAGTGTTTGAGATTATGTGTATTTTAAAAAATTCCCTGACAGATAATTTATGTAATTATCTGCCTATGATAAAACCTCATAAGAAAAAAATCTCTATTTCCCACTTGCAAAGATATGGCCACTTTCAGGTCCCAGAGTTGATGCAGCTAAACCCAGAGGCTTGTGTAGGGCTATTCAGAACTGCCTGGGCAATCAGCCAGCAAGAGTGATGATAATAATTATCATCCGAAGAGAGGATAGTTCTCTTATGCATCCTCTAAATAAATTTCTCAAAGTCTACAAGCCTCTAAAGAATGTACTAGTCATTACTTCGCTTCCTCAAATCAGAACTTCCGGACTTTTACTAATGGGCCTTTGCCAAAATGTATTAACACTTTTATATGAAAAACCATCAAGGGCTCCTCACACTTGGATGGAGGATCATTAAAATCTCAAGGTGCGTAGCTGTTTCTCAACCATGAACTAGTATAGCACAACTCCCCAGTTCTTACCTCTTCTGTTCTTGTTTTTCTTGTGGTGTAAATAGCGGAAATTTACACTGTGTTTTTCTCATTTTGTAACAACTCATCAGAAATGCTTAAGACCTGGATTCCTTGTTTGCTGTCCAAAATGCAGAGAGGGCTTCTATCCAAGCTTCTTTAATGGCTGTTTCCAAAAGGAAAGCTGGGTGGTTATCCAGAGAACAATGGAATTAATATATGAACATGTTGACTTGGAGTTGCAGTTATTGTCTTTAAAATATTATTATATGTACATATTCATTCAACAGATACTTGTGGGCCACCTATTATGTGTCAAGCAAGGTGCCAGGTGTGTGCTATACTTGAAGCAAAGTGCCAGGTGTTGGGAATCCACAGCAGGTAAAGGGAGGCAGCATGGTAGACTGCAAGTACTTAGCCCTTGATGACAAGAAGTCCTGAGTTCAAATCCTGTCTTCCTAAGCTTACTGGCTTTGCTAAGGTATTTACTCCCTCAGCCTTAATGTAAACTAGAAGAGTTAATTTCTATTTTACAGCATCTAGTGTAGCAGTTGGTGTACAAAGTAAGCCCTCAATTAACTAATACAGGCTCCCTGCCCTCAAATAGCTCTTTATTTCCATCACTATTATTCAGACATAGCCCCTGTGCTCTCACTAGTTGAGGAGACAGGTATGCTATCAGGTAATTAAGATGTAGTGTAATAAGTGAAATAATAGGAGCAGGTATTGAGTTGAGGATTGAGAGTTAAAAGTTTGATATACCATGTTAATCTAGCACAATATCAGATACATTTGTGTTGCAAGAACCTTATTTCATAATTTTGGTTTAGCATCTTATGATGGTTTCAGGCCTATAAGAACAGCTAATATAATGATCCAGGGTTTTACTGTGTGCAGGCACGGAACACCTCATTTAATCCCCACACCAACCCTACAAGGTAGGAGCCAGTATTATCCCTATTTTACAAATGGGCAAACTGAGGCACAGAGAGGTTAAAATAACTTGCCCAAGGTCACATATCTAAGAAACCAGGATTCAGACCCAGGTACTCTAGCATCAGAGCCCACATTTGTGACCACTCATTACACTTTTTCCTATTGTGTCCTTAAGCTTCATTTTACAGCCAATAGGTATTGTCACTAATTACATGCGAGAAAATTTTACAAATCAAGTGAAATTCAGAGAAAATTCAAATAGAAGGAAAGTAATGGATCTTGAAGAAAATATAGCCCGGTCATTTCTTTTCTCCAGGAGTAACCATGAGAAGTGCTCTCTGTTTACATAGCCTGGACCAGCCAGGCTCCTTCCTATGCACCACTTTCCACAGGTGGCCCAGTCCAGCTCTTCTCTTGTGGGCTGTGCAGTTCATAATGTTCTATAGCTTTAAAAAACTCTCATTTTAAATCAGCTTCACTTTCTTTTTCTGAGAGGCATTGACTCAGTTCCCTGGTAAAGCCCACGCTGACTTGCGAGGGAGTGTCCTGTCTTACCTCTGTTTTCCACTAGAGGGCCCTGCCCCTGAGATTTCAATTTCAATGCACATTTTTAAACTAGCACATCTTTGTCTGATACAAGATCCTCTCCACTGAAAGAATACTTTGATTTTATAGACCTGTTGTTCATAATTTAGGTTGTATGGAAATATGTGAAGGGGAAAATAAGATCACAGTCATTTTACAGAAGGATTATCTGAGAACTGAGCCCTTGGGAATGGGGTAAGTAGCTTACGTCTTCATAAATCAGAAGACTCACAGGAAAGAATCAAACACGGTGGTCCTGAGTCCCAAAGCCCACTTGAAGAATTTCTGTGCACTGGTTCCATCCCAGGTTAGTTCTCCTGGAAGACCTAAGGAACACTTATCTCTGGTTCTTTCCTCTCTTCTTTCCTTTCTCCCTCTTCCTTCCTTCCTTCCTTCCTTTCTTTCTTTCCCCTTTCTTTCTCTCTCTCCCTTTCTTTCTCCTTCCTTCCTTTCTCTCTCTCTTCCTTCCTTCCTTCCTTCTTTTCTTTCTTTCTTTCTTTCTTTCTTTCTTTCTTTCTTTCTTTCTTTCTTTCTTTCTTTCTTTCTTTCTTCTTTCTTTCTTTCTTTCTTTTTTTCTTTCTTTCTTTCTTTCTTTCTTTCTTTCTTTCTTTCTTTCTTTCTTTCTTTCTTTCTTTTTCTTTCTTTCTTTCTTTCTTTCTTTCTTTCTTTCTTTCTTTCTTTCTTTCTTTCTTTCTTTCTTTCTTTCTTTCCTTTCTCTCCCACCCCACCTTTCCACTGGGGTGTTAGTATACTAAGAATGTGACTGAGTGAGCACACCAGAGAAAGGCAGGGACAGCAGTTACAGAATGAAGATATTCAGGAGCAATCCCTCAACTCACATAAAAGAGTACTTTTATTTTAGAAAAAACAGCCTGTTAGTGTGACTTTGGAACTTCTTCATCCTTTAGGACCACATTTTTTTATTTCCTCCTTCATACCCTTCCCTAGGGTGACTGCCTTTCACCTCTTCACACCTGGTTCATTGCATCACTTGATGTCTTAGCTGGTCTGTCTAACTCTGAAAATCTTCTCCCTCCAAAGTGTCCTTATACTAGGAATAGCCTCTGATGTCTGCCTCTTGATATGTAATGCTTGCCATGATTCGATTCCACTGTGCTTATTGGCTCCTATCCATCAGTATTTCCAATATGTATCTTCTTTGCAAGCTGGCTGGTCACTTTCAATTCTATTCAACAGCATTTATAGCTCACAAGCAAGGTACAAGACACCATGCTGGCTGGCGGTAGATGCAGAGATGAATAAAGCTATTACCTCTTCATGATCATGAAGTCACGGGCCTTGCCTTCAAGTAATGGGCAACATAGAGGGAAACAAATAATAATCTATACTGTAAGGTAGAATGAAATGAGTTTTAATGACAGAAAGACCAAAGGGGTGGGGGAAGGAGTGCAAAAAGAACCATAGTTAATTTGACTAGTGATAGCCGGGAAAGCTTCATAGATGAGGTGACATTTGAGCTGGGTCTTGAAGGATGTGTAAATGGACAGGGGATGGGGGCATACATTCCAGCTGAGCACTGCGCCACACACAGGCAAGAGACTGTGAACATGCATGGTATATCAGGGAGGTATCCCAAATACATGACACAGATCCAGTCCTTTTCTTTCTTTCATGCCTTCCTCACTTGGATGCCTTCTGTCTTCTTCATTCTCTGCCAAATTCCATCCATCCTTTGAGGTCCAGCTTCAGCAGAACTTCCTCCATAAGATTTTTTTCTGACTGTGCTAGCTCATGCCACTCTCTGTAGCATGTAGTTCAGAATTTAACTGTAGTATTTGTACTGTAGTTAGACCAGGGCAGACATCATGCTCATCTTACTCTTTGGAGGCCTTGCAACACCCAACACAGTGCTAATGAGAGTCAGGGCTAATGGGGACTAACAACTTCATTCTGCCTAAATGCAGTTTATTTCTGCTATCCAGCCTGGGATTTTTCATGGGGTTTTAGGATTTAGCTGGTTATGTTTGCTAACACTTAAGGGAAACAATTTTTCAAATGCTTACTTCAATGTTCTGCTCAGCCATAGGTGATTCCTCCTTAGTGTTGTCAGGGAAAGAGGGAGGGTCATTAACATCAGCTTGAACTCCACGACTTTCTGGGATGAGCCTTAGGAACTGAGGTGAATCCAATTTCATCATCTATACTGTCATCTACGAAGTTCCCTCTAGAGAATGACTGCTTCCTTCAAGGTCTATTGTTTTGATGGTTGGGTTCCCCTAAAGTGCCAGAAATATAGCTTAGCAATTCCTTTTAGAGAATGAGGTTACTGGATATGGCTTCTACTTCTTTTTTTTTTTTTGCCGTACGCGGGCCTCTCACTGTTGTGGCTTCTCCCGTTGCAGAGCACAGGTTGCAGAGGCGCAGGCTCAGCAGCCATGGCTCATGGGCCTAGCCGCTCCGCGGCATGTGGGATCTTCCCGGACTGGGGCACGAACCCGTGTCCTCTGCATCGGCAGGTGGACTCTCAGCCACTGCGCCACCAGGAAGCCCTGGCTTCTTCTTCTTGATGAGGCTGTTTGGAGTGTCTATTAGCCTGGTTCTGCAGAGAAACAGATCTAACAGGAAATAGCTATAAAGGAATTGACTCATGTGGTTATGGAGATTGAAAAATTCCAAGATCTGTAGTCAGCAAGCTGGAGAGGTGATGGTATAGTTCTGGTCTGAGTCCAAAGGCCTGAGAACCAGGAGAGCTGATCGTGGGCATTCCAGTCCATGTGCAAGTCCTAAGGCAGGAGAAGACTGATGTCCCATTTCAGACAGGCAGAGAGAGAGAATGGATTTTCCCTTACTCTGCCTTTTTGTTCTATTCAGGTTTTCAGTGGATTTGGTGATGCCCACCTACACTGGAGGGGAATATTAATCTGCTTTACTCAGTCTACCAATTCAAATGTTTACCTCTTCCCTCACACTTACAGCCTGAATAATGTTTAACCAGATATCTGGGCATCCCATGGTCCAATCAAGTTGACACATAAAATTAACAATCACAGAGTGATATAGAAGGAAAACTTGGCCAGAAAAAATATATTATGAGGTTTCTGAAGTGGAGCCTGAAGAAAAATGCCCTAGCAGTCTAGTTCCTACAGAAAGAGCATTTTCCAACACTCTATTGGGAGACTGTGTCTGCACAGCTGAGAGCTACAACTCTGATGGCTTCCCATGCCACACAGTTATATAGGGTTGGGCTGGTCCAGCCAGGTGTACCCTGAACAAAGTTTCCCAGGCAAAGGGACAAACAGAGACTGAAATGCAGTACACGCCAAGCCATGTACTCAAGTGAGGGGCTCATCTGCCCAAGGTGCTGTGTGGAATTGGGCAAGCCATGGACCAGGGCTCCTCCCATATATTGAGTGTGAGAAGAGGCTCCTAAGTGGTGTGTCATGGCAGATTACAGGTGTGCAAAATGTGGATCCTTCACATATGGGGTTGCTGGGAAGAGTCATCACCTCTGGTCATACACAGCCTCCAGCCATGAGCAATCTTGACTGTTTACCCCACTGGGCCACAAAAATATTTTCTCCATGTGCTGCGATGTGAAGAAGGGTGGGAAGCACTGTGCCAAAGGACATTCCTTGTCATTCATCAGGAAGGGAGCAATTTCAGAAAGGGCATGTATCCATTTGCTTATCTAGGCATGAGCTATGCCCAGCAACAAAGTGTTTGCTTCTTTGCTTACGTGTTGGGATCTGGTGATTTGCAATCTCCAGGTAAGTTCTGGGCAGAGCAAGTCTAGGTCTGGAGCATCTGCCAGTAGGTATGGTTGTAGCTCAGTTTCCATGGGGAGAATTCCATCTGGGAGCCTAGATTACAATTTCATAGCTTGAAGTCCCAGGAGGTTTGTTGTCCTGCGTGTTGGTTTTCCCCATCTGCACAAAAGGGAGGAGGACATGTTGACTGAAAGGTGCTGGTAGGGAATTCCAGTCCCACGAGGAGCCCTCTAGAGTAATGCAAATGTCACAGACCGATGCCTTAGATTTCCCTGGTTCTGGGGTAAACTGGGGTAGTAGGGCCTTGCCCTTTGCTGAGTCCCTCACCTCTGTTCCAGCCACCCAATTTGGAAGCCCTTGGGTAATCAACTTCTTAGCTTAGAAAAAGCAGCAGTAGAGAATGTGGATATCTGCACTGATTTTTATTATAGGCTTGAGGCAGCATCCAGGCTCAAGCTACCCATGTTCCATGTTCCTAGTTCAGCCTTCATTCCTTCTGTACCCCGGTAACTGCACCTTGGCCTATATTTAGTGGTGAGTCACCTCCACTGGTGTCATATGCTCTAGTTACTTAGAATACTGCAGACAACCCTCCCACTGGTTTGCAGAGTCCTAGGTTTTAAATTACACATTATCCAAATTAATAATTGTCATCCAACTTGTCTAGAGGGTTTACTTTGAGATGTCTCAATCCAAGAGTCCCTGATTAATCCCTCAAGTCTAGTCTTTTCCAGTGGTATTTTCTTCTCTGTTTCCTCCCACTCTCCTTCCAATCCTGGTTCAAACATGTGGACACCTTGCTTCCCACTTCCTGCTTCTCCTTCCTTTTCCCTCCTTCTCCTCTTTCCTCACTCACCTCCTTCTTTTCCTTCTCCCTCCTTTCATCTCCTGATCACTGAGGAAGTCAAGGTCCTTTTATCTTGTTCTCCAGGACACTTGGCTTATCTTTACATTCAAAATGACCTGTGCATTGAGTTCCCTTACGACCTTCCTACTTGGCCAACTCATAGATGCCTCATAGAATCAGCTCTTAATTCTTATTCATGGATTCATTTGCATTCCGTTTTGGTATCCCGATATTTCTTCTCACTCTTCATTTGTTATCATTATTATCCCTTTCCTCCGAGACTTCCGGGTTCAAATTTATTTTTCATGATTAGCTTCCTACCTGTTAGCTCAGCTATTAAACAGAAACACTTCCAAAATATTTGATTCACCCAGATACCCCAGAGCTGTCCTTACTGTAGCAGAAATCAGGACCCTCAGACAGTATCAACTCCTCACCAGATTCCCCAAACTGAAAGTCCTGTCAAAGATCAGGACTTACCTTCTCTCTTTGCATAATTGAGAGAAGGACACTGAGGCACAGGGAATGTGAGTGTCACTAGAGCTCTACAAATGGTTGGGCATGTTGCACACTGTGAGGGTCTGCTGAGGGAGCAAATGGGAACTGGGGTTCAGCCTGTGTTCTACGTGCCCCTGTGTTCTACTGTGCACTTGGTGTGGACCTGTGTCTGCCCAGGGTAGGGGGAAGGTGGGGGACACCTGCTTTCTAATTTCCACACTGTGAGCTAGCAATGGCCTTGGATGTTATAGAGGCTGGAATTTCCACACTGTAGTTCAGAGGCCTAGGGGCTCCTGCATACAAAGTGTGGGATCAGCATCAAGGAGGCCAGCTTGTGGATGGTCATGGACCTGGGGAGTAAGGCTGTGTGCATGTGTGGAATGAGACCAAGGCCCTCAGCAATTAATCCTGAGAAGCATAGAGTCCCAAGGGAACCAGCTGACTCCTGGTTGGATGGACAAGATACAGCAGAAAGGTTGGAATAGACAGGACAACAGAGTTAAAAATCAGAAAGTCTTTACCTTATCAGAGTACTGCACTATGGAATAAATCGCGTTCACTGGCTTCTCCTTGGTGGGGAGCACGTGTAAAACACCCATCTTCCCTCAGTGAGGGAGCCCAGGCAAAATCTTATGAGTCCCCCTTCTTACTTCTGCTTCTGCCCATCAGCCCTCCCTGGTTGCACTTTCACTAGGTGGCCTCCTCTCCAGCTTCAACTTTGGTTCCATCCAGCTTTGGAGAGGATCAGGTTCAGGTGGGGGTGAGCATGGGACAGTTGGCAGCCATTGGGCAAAATCTTCAGGAGCCAAGAGGAGGGGTCAGACTGAGTCTTGCTTAGTCAGAATTTTAGCTTTCCATGGGCTCTATGGACCCAGCTGACCTATCAGTCCAAGTACAAGGCTGGATTGACCGGGCAGACCTCAGTTTCCCTTTCACTCCTTGGAGACTTTAGGAGAGCAGGCTGGTGGGGGCACAGAGAAAGGCAATACCATGTAGAAGCCTGGTTCAGGGTGGAGGTGAGGGAGAGACAGGCAGGTAAAAGGCAGGCGAGAGGGGAGGCTGTGGAACAGAGTGAAGCAGCCTGAGGAAAGCAAGCTGTTGCTACAGCCAGACCAAGAAGTCAAGTTCAAGGGGACCTCTCTCAGTTCTGTGTCCTTGAACCCCGCTTAGCAACTTGTTCACCTGTCAGTGGCCACATAACAGCTCTCACCTCACATCAGGGACTCCCCTGTTGTGGGTCCCCTATAGAAGGTGCTTTGCTCTTAGTCATGACTCTCATCTAATCTGGAGTGAGGCTCTCATGTGGAAGCATGAGGCTTCAACCCCGGGAGGCTGTCATGGGGTGACACTTGACCACATTCTTGTCCTCATAGAAAGACTCATGGCATCATTTCCCTGACCTGGTATTTCCTGGTTGGACCCCATCAGGCTCTTGGCTGTGCCTGCTGCCCATGACTCCCTGTCCTGGGGGCCTGTGGTGGAGACCCACAAGTAGCACCACCTCACCTTGGACTGGGGGATTTCATCATAGATCCTGAGCTCTGCTGTCTGGGTGTCTCTTGGAACTGTGACGTATGTGTATATTGTTTTCTTTGAGGCAGCATCTGTGTCACAAACAAACATAGAACCACAGTATGTGAAATGTGGATGAAGTTTTCAAGGTGATCTATTCTAATGTTCTCTTTTTCAGATGAAGAAATAAAACCCCAAGAAGTTAAATGACTCCCATCCTCTTGAGATGGATGCTTGGATCCTTGACTGTCTTTTCCTTTTCTAGGGATGGCATGTGGTATGGGAGACACCTGGCTCAGGTTTCACCCAGAGCTCAGTGGGAATTATTTTCTGCTCCAAAGCCCACATTAGGGTAAAGAGATTCTCCCCAATCCCTGTGGGGGCACTGAAGGTAGCTTTTCCACCCAGGGTCTTAGTGTCTCTGGCACTTAGCATCCACTGCCTTGCATGGTTAGTTTTCTTTTCATGTGAGGGTCTTAATTTTTTGACTAGACCGATTCCCTCTAGTTATACACTGTGTTGGCCTCTTCTGGTGCACACCTTTCCTTTACCACCTCAATGTTAGACCTGTAGTAGATGTTCCACAAATATTCGTTGCTTGACTGATTCACAGAGTCAAAGATTTGTTAAGCTCTCTCCACATGCCAAGCCATGTATGAGGTCACGGAGCAGCAGACAAGAGAGATAAGTCCCTACTTTTAAGAATTCGTGGGAATTCCTCCCAGTGTACTGCTTTTCTTTGCTCCAACATGGAACATTTGAGGGTCAAGTTGAAAGAGATAGCCAGAATTTGGGGCCTTCATATTCCAGGGCACCAACATATCTGCAGACAACAAGCCTGAGCTGAGTGATATTATAGCAGGTTGTGTGATTTCTCCCCATCATGAGGCCATTTGAGTTACAGTTCATGTCACAAACTCTCTGCCCCCAGAATGCCTCCTTCTGTGCCAAGCCCAGGTTGGTCAATTGTAAGTATAGTATCTAACACTGACTGAGTACTTACGAGGTACCAGACACTGGGCCAAGTATTTTATATGTGTAATTCATTAAATCCGTTTAATAAGTATATGCAGCAATCCTATTTTTATGCATATTTTACAACTGAGAAAACTGAGACAGTGATAAAATAACTGGTAGTTGATAAATGGTCAAGCTGGCACCTTCATCCCAGACTGCCTGCAAAGTACAAGCTTAGGCTTAATCACTGTGCTGTGAATGCATCTCTTCCATCATACAGGGAAACTCGTGGCTGAGAACTTACCAGGGTTCTTACTGAAGACCTTCAAGTAGGAACCTGAGGAATCAGACACAAAGGAGAGTCAGGAACATGGAATCAGATGTAGAGCCTCGCTACATACAGGCTTGTTATTACGATCGGTGGGAAAGCAAGATTTTGGGTGGACACGGAGTTAGGAGGAATAGGAGGGTATAACGATCCCCTAGGGCCCCAGATCAGGTTTTCTGAATTGAGAATGGTTACAATTACAGAATGATCCAGAGGGACCCAAACGGATCTAGTGACAACCATGAAATATAAAATTAGTACATGTCCCTCAATGACATTTCAAAGGTCACAGTTTTGATGGAATTGGAAGTGACCTTGGAGACCTAGTCCAAACCTCATTTCATATGTGAGAACACAGAGTTAGAGAGGTAAAGACATGTCTCCCATGAAGCACTGCTTGTTAATGGCAGTGCTAAACTCAAACCCAAGTTCTGGGCCCACCACACCTTGGTGATCCCAGTAACATATTTTGAAGACCATTCAGGGTAATGTTATATAGTCCTCGGGACCATCTTTCTGGGAGATAGTAAGGTGAGGGGCTGCGGATTTTAGGAAGGCTAATTCCCTGGAACAAAGGACATCCCACCTTGGATAAATGACTTCAGTCCCAGGAAGAAGGAAGAAGGCAGGTGCATTTCCACATTTTAACTTCCGAGAAAACCTTACCTTGTCCTCTTTTGTGCAAAAGGAACAAAATCACTGAAGGGAGAATGATTAGAAGCAGAGAGAGCACAGCCAGCCCACTCAGCAGCCCAGTGCGGTGAGTATGGAGGCCCATTGCGATGTCTGGAAATAGAAGATGTGGTGAGACTTGACTCTCAGGAAATAGGCCTTAGAGGCTGGGCAAGCTTGTCCACATTCAGGGGCACTCCCCTGAAGGACACTCAATATGGATAGAGGGGAGTGCCAAAGCTCCGAGGGAAACTCTACTTCCTGCTATTAAAGGTCAAGATCAGAAACTGAATTGGGGAGCTGAGCGGGGGCTGCTTCAGAACACCCTGAAATGCCCGGCATCACCCAGAAGACTTTGGATTCTTTTCCAGGGCTTCTTGGGAAGAGAATTCCCCTGAGTCCAGCCCTGGCATAAGGGAGGCACCTTTCCCTGGAGAACTAGGGCCGATTCAGGCCTTGCAGCAGGTTAGAGTGATTTCTGAGACTCCAGGAGAGATGGACAGAGATGGTTACCTGCACAGAGCTGCTGGGCAGAGATGGAGTCAGAATTGTTGCTGACAGGGTTCCATGCTGTACACGTGTAAGTCAGCTCTTGGTTGTCAGGGGTCTGGAAGACTCGAAGAACATTGCCTTCTTCCCCCAGTGGACTCCAACTGTATGTCACATTCTTTTCTTCTTTCTCGACAGAGCATGTCAGTGTGACATTGCAGGTCCTATTCACAGATGTCATTAAACTCTGAGTAATTTTTGGCTTTCCAAGCCGACCTATGAGGAGAAAACACATGAGCCAGTGGTAAGCTGGAGCTGGCCTATACCAGCTTGTGCGAGTCAACTGTTAAATTTTCAGAAATTTTCATGATGGATGTTAAAAACTTACAATGAAATAAATTATATTAAAAACAAGTCTAATAACTCTTCAAAACTCATCACTTACTAATTTTTTTTGGACAATTTACTATAATCTATGCTCTAGAGGTTATTTACATCTATTGTATCTATCCCTTGTAATGATGTATCAATACAAAACCTTCCCAACTCTGCAGGTCTTAAAATCAACCAAAGTGGGAGTATTTACACCAAAGAAATTGGCAAATGCTGCAAACTAGGGCTTGACTTATTGTTTTCTTGATTGTCACACTAGACTTAAGAAAGCAATGGAGGAGAGGGTACTGAAGCAGATTAAAATAACAATGCATCCTGTCTGTAGCCATTATATTGTGAATAGCACACAAAAAATTGGAAATGTTCTTCCAGCATTGGAAAACCACTATCCAGTTCAGCAAAGAAGTTGCTCACGTCATTGATGAACAAGTGAAGTTCCAATATATGTCTTTGTTCAATCACTTTTTTCTTATTACTGAACTTAAATGAAAATAGCAACCAATATATATGTTGGTTGTGTTTATCCACTCCTCATGTTTGTTCCTTCATCAGTTGCAACCATACGTTGGCTAGGAATATAAATGCTCAACAAAGCATTTGAAAGGGGGGACATCTTCAAGATGGAGGAGGAGTATGACGTGGAGATCACCTTCTTCCCCACAAATACATCAGAAATACATCTACATGTGGAACAACTCCTACAGAACACCTAGCTATTGAACGTTGGCAGAAGACCTCAGACTTCTCAAAAGATATATGTATTTTTTTCCTTTTCCTCTTTTTGTGAGTGTGTATGTGTATGATTCTTGGTGTGATCTTGTCTGTATAGCTTTGACCTAGCGTTCTGTCTGTCCAGTTTCTTTCTTTTCTTTTTTTTTTTTTTTTAGTATAGATTTTAGTGCTTGTTATCATTGGTGGATTTGTTTTTTGGTTTGGTTGCTCTCTTCTTTCTTTCTTTTTTTTTCTTTTTTTATTACTTTTTAAATTTTTTCTAATGTTAATAATTATTTTTTATATTAATAACTTTATTTTATTTTTTCATTCTTCCTTTTTTTTCTCCCTTTTCTTCTGAGCCATGAGGCTGACAGGGTCTTGTTGCTCCAGCTGAGTGTCAGGTCTGTGCCTCTGAGGTGGGAGAGCTGAGTTCAGGACATGGGTCCACCAGAGACCTCCCAGCTCCATGTAGTATCAAACAGTAAAGGCTCTCCCAGAGATCTCCATCTCAATGCTAAGACCCACTCCATTCAATGATGAGAAAGCTACAGTGCTGGACACCCTATGCCAAACAACTACCGAGACACGAACACAACCCCACCCAGTAGCAGAGAGGCTGCCTAAAATCATAATAAGGTCACAGGCACTGCAAAACACACCACCAGATACAGTCGTGCCCACCAGAAAGACAAGATCCAGCCTCATCCACCAGAACACAGGCACTAGTCCCCTCCACCAGGAAACCTACACAACCCACTGAACCAAACTTAGCCACTGGGGACAGACACCAAAAACAATGGGAGCTACGAACCTGCAGCCTGTGAAAAAGAGACCCCAAACACAGTAAGTGAAGCAAAATGAGAAGACAGAAAAACACACAGCAGATGAAAGAGCAAGGTAAAAACCCACCAGACCAAACAAATGAAGAGGAAGTAGGCAGTCTACCTGAAAAAAATTTCAAAATAATGATAGTAAAGATGATCCAAAATCCTGGAAAAAGAATGGAGAAAATACAAGAAACATTTAACAAGGACCTAGAAGAACTAAACAGCAAACAAACAATGTTGAACAACACTATAAATGAAATCAAAAATTCTCTAGAAGGAATCAATAGCAGAATAACTGAGGCAGAAGAATGGATAGGTGACCAGGAAGGTAAAATAGTGGAAATAACTACTTCAGAGCAGAATAAAGAAAAAAGAAAGAAAAGAATTGAGTACAGACTCAGAGACCTCTGGGACAACATTAAAGGCACCAACATGCAAATTATAGGGGTCCCAGAATAAGGAGAGAAAAAGAAAGGGACTGAGAAAATATTTGAAGAGATTATAGTTGAAAACTTCCCTAATACAGGAAAGGAAATAATCAAGTCCAAGAAGCACAGAGAGTCCCATACAGGATAAATCCAAGGAGAAACATGCCAAGACACATATTAATCAAACTATTAAAAATTAAATACAAAGAAAAAAATATTACAAGCAGCAAGGGAAAAACAACAAATAACATACAAGGGAATCTCCACAAGGTTAACAGCTGATCTTTCAGCAGAAACTCTGCAAGCCAGAAGGCACTGGCAGGACATATTTAAATTAATGAAAGGGAAAGACCTACAACCAAGATTACTCTACCCAGCAAGGATCTCATTCAGATTCAACAGAGAAATTTAAAGCTTTACAGACAGGCAAAAACTAAAAGAGTTCAGCACCACCAAGCCAGCTTTACAACAAATGCTAAAAGAACTTCATTAAGCAGGAAACTCAAGAGAAGGAAAAGATGTACAATAACAAACCCAAAAACAATTAAGAAACTGGTAACAGAACATACATATGGATAATTACCTTAAATGTAAATGGATTCAATGCTCCAACCAAAAGTCATAGACTGGCTGAATGCATACAAAAACAAGACCCTTATATATGCTGTCTACAAGAGACCCACTTCAGACCTAGGGATACATACGCATTGAAAGTGAGGGGATGGAAAGATATTCCATGAAAATGGATATCAAAAGAAAGCTGGAGTAGCAATTCTCATGTCAGACAAAATAGACTTTAAAATAAAGAATATTACAAGAGACAAAGAAGGACACTACATAATGATCAAGGGATCAATCCAAGAAGAAGATATAACAATTGTAAATAATTATGCACCCAACATAGGTGCACCTCAATATGTAAGGCAACTGCTAACAGCCATAAAAGGGGAAATTGACAGTAACAGAATCATAGTAGGGAACTTTAACACCCCACTTTCACCAATGGACAGATCATATAAAATGTAAGTAAATAAGGAAACACAAGCTTTAAATGATACAGTAAAGAAGATGCACTTAATTGATATTTATAGGACATGCCTTCCCAAAACAGCAGATTTCACTTTCTTCTCATGTGCTCAGGGAACATCCTCCAAGATATATCACATCTTGGGTCACAAATCAAGCCTTGGTAAATTCAAGAAAATTGAAATCATATCAAGTGTGTTTTCCGACTACAACACTATAAGACTAGATATCAATTAAAAGAAACAATCCGTAAAAAATACAAACACATGGAGGCTAAACAATGCACTACTTAATAACCAAGAGATCATTGAAAAAATCAAAGAGGAAATCAAAAAATACCTAGAAACAAATGACAATGAAAACATGATAACCCAAAACTTATGGGATGCAGCAAAAGCAGTGTTATGAGGGAAGTTTATAGCAATACAATCCTACCTGAAGAAACAAGCAACATCTCAAATAAACAACTTAACCTTACACCTACAGCAATTAGAGAAAGAAGAACAAAAGAACTCCAAAGTTAGCAGAAGGAAAGAAATCATTAAGATCAGATCAGAAATAAATGATAAAGAAATGAAGGAAACAAGAGCAAAGATCAGTAAAACTAAAAGCTGGTCCTTTGAGAAGGTAAACAAAATTGAGAAACCATTAGCCAGACTCATTCAGGAAAAAAAGGGGGAAGACTCAAATCAATAGAATTAGAAATGAAAAAGAAGTAATAACTGACACTGAAGAAATACAAAGGACCATGAGAGATTACTACAAGCAATTATATGCCAATAAAATGGACAACCAGGAAGAAAGGGACAAATTCTTAGAAAAGCACAACCATCTGAGACTGATCCAGGAAGAAATAGAAAGTATAAATAAATGAATCACAAGCACTGAAATTAAGACTGTGATTAAAAATCTTGCAACAAACAAAAGCCCAGGACCAGATGGCTTTACAGGAAAATTCTATCAAACATTTAGAGAAGAGCTAACACCTATCCTCCTCAAACTCTTCCAAAATATAGCAGAAGGAGGAACACTGATGAACTCATTCTACAAGGCCACCATCACCCTGATACTAAAACCAAAGATGTCACAAAGAAATAAAAGTACAGGCCAATATCACTGATGAACACAGTTGCAAAAATCCTCAACAAAATACTAGCAAACAGAATTCAACAGCACATTAAAATGATCATACACCATGATCAAGCGGGGTTTATCCCAGGAATGCAAGGATTCTTCAATATATGCAAATCAATCAATGTGATAAATCATATTAGCAAATAGAAGGAGAAAAACCATATGATCATTTCAAGAGATGTAGAAAAAGCTTTTGACAAAATTCAACACCCATTTATGATAAAAGCCCTCCAGAAAGTAAGCATGGAGGGAACTTATTTCAACATAATAAAGGTCATATATGACAAACCCACAGCCAACATAGTTCTCAGTGGTGAAAAACTGAAACCATTTCCTCTAAGAGTGGGAAGAAGAGAAGATTGTCCACTCTCACCACTATTATTCAACATAGTTTTGGAAGTTTTAGCCACAGCAATCAGAGAAGAAAAAGAAATAAAAGGAATCCAAATCAGAAAAGAAGAATAAAGCTGTCACTGTTTGCAGATGACATGATATTATACATAGAGAATCCTAGAGATACCACCAGAAAACTACTAGAGCTAATCAATGAATTTGGTAAAGTAGCAGGATACAAAATTAATGCACAGAAATCTCTTGCATTCCTATACACTAAAGATGAAAAATCTGAAAGAGAAATTAAGGAAACACTCACATTTACCATTGTAAAAATAAGAATAAAATACCTAGGAATATACCTACCTAAGGAGACAAAAGATCTCTATGCAGAAAAGTATAAGACACTGATGAAAGAAATTGAACATGATTCAAACAGATGGAGAGGGCTTCCCTGGTGGCACAGTAGTTGAGAGTCCATCTGCCAATGCAGGGGACACGGGTTTGTGCCCTGGTCCGGGAAGATCCCACATGCCGTGGAGCGGCTGGCCTGTGAGCCATGGCCGCTGAGCCTGCGTCCAGAGCCTGTGCTCCACAATGGGAGAGGCCATAACAGTGAGAAGCCCGCGTACTGCAAAAACAACAACAACAACAAAAAAAACAAACAAAAAGAGCCGAACAGATGGAGAGATATACAATGTTCTTGGATTGGAAGAATCAACATTGTGAAAATGACTCTACTACCCAAAGTAATCTACAGATTCAATGCAATCCCTATCAAATTACAAATGGCATTTTTCACAGAACTAGAAAAAGATTTTCAAAATTTGTACTGAAACACAAAAGACCTGAATAGCCAAAGCAATCTTCAGAAAAGAAAAACGGAACTGGAGGAATCAGGCTCCCAGACTTCAGACTACACTACAAAGCTACAGTAATTAAGACAGTATGGTACTTGCACAGAAACAGAAATATAGATCAATGGAACAGGACAGTAAGCCCAGACATAAACCCATGCACATATGGTCACCTTAACTTTGATAAAGGAGGCAAGAATATACAATAGAGAAAAGACAGCCTCTTCAATAAGTGATGCTGGGAAAACCAGACAACTACATGTAAAAGAATGAAATTAGAGCACTCCCTAACACCATATACAAAAATAAACTCAAAATGTATTAAAGATCTAAATGTAAGGACAGACATTATAAAACTTTAGAGGAAAGCATAGGCAGAACAATCTATGACATAAATCACAGCAAGGTCCTTTTGACCCACCTCCTAGAGAAATGGAAATAAAAACAAAAAATAAACAAATGGGACCTAATGAAACTTCAAAGCTTTTGCAGAGCAAAGGAAACCATAAACAAGACGAAATGACAACCCACAGAATGGGAGGAAATATTTGCAAATGAAGCAACTGACAAAGGATTAACCTCTAAAATTTATAAGCAGCTCATGCAAATCAATATCAAAATAACAAACAACCCAATCCAAAAATGGGCAGAAGACCTAAATAGACATTTCTCCAAAGAAGATACACAGATTGCCAACAAACACGTGAAAGAATGCTCAACATCACTAATCATTAGAGAAATGCAAATCAAAACTACAATGAGGTATCACCTCACTCCAGTCAGAATGGCCATCATCAAAGAAATCTACAAACAATAAATGCTGGAGAGTGTGTGGAGAAAAGGAACCCTCTTGCATTGTTGGTGGGAATTTAAATTGATACAGCCACTATGGAGAATAGTATGGAGGTTCCTCAGAGAACTAAAAATAGGACTACCATACAACCCAGCAATCCCACTACTGAGCATATTCCCTGAGAAAACCATAATTCAAAAAGTGTCATGTACCACAATGTTCATTGCAGCTCTATTTGCAATAACCAGGACATGGAAACAACCTAAGTGTCCATCGACAGATGAATGGATAAAGAAGATGTGGCACATATATACAATGGAATATTACTCAGCCATAAAAAGAAACGAAATTGAGTTATTTGTAGTGAAGTGGATGGACCTAGAGTCTGTCATACAGAGCGAAGTAAGTCAGAAAGAGAAAGACAAATACCGTATGCTAACACATATATATGGAATCTAAGTAAAAATAATGTCATGAAGAACCTAAGCGTAAGACGGGAATAAAGACACAGACCTACTAGAGAATGGACTTGAGGATATGGGCAGGGGGAAGGGTAAGCTGTGACAAAGTGAGAGAGTGGCATGGACATATATACACAACCAAACATAAAAAAGATAGCTAGTGGGGAGCAGCCGCATAGCACAGGGAGATCAGCTCGGTGCTTTGTGACCACCTAGAGGGGTGGGATAGGGAGGGTGGGAGAAAGCCACACGATGGAGGACATATGGGGATGTATGTATATGTATAGCTGATTCACTTTGTTATAAAGCAGAAACTAACACACCATTGTGAAGCAATTATACTCCAATAAAGATGTTTAACTAATAAAAAAATAAAAGTTCATTTAAAAAATGTTTTTACTAAAGCAAAGAAAAAGTAAATGATAAAAGTTGTAGGTAGTAAAGGGTTACCAAAAACCCAATTATATATAAGTTGAGGCAATATCTAGATCTGGAGCTGGCAGAAGGAAAGGAAAAACCTTTTACCAGGAAATAAGAAAAGGACTACATTCAGAGCTGATAAGTTTAGTTCATTCTTGTTGAAACTGCTGCAGTGTGGTTTGCTCCTCCCACTATTGCCATGTGAGAGAGGAAATAGAGGAAGGAACTGGCACATAACTTTCTAATTAGTGTGAAGTCTGTAAAGGCAATAAATTCAGCACTGTAAATATAGGAACCATTTGTCTGTACATGTGAGGGAGTAGAACATGGGAACTAAGAGCTGTAAAGTCTTTGATTCCAACCTAACCAGATACTCTGGTCCTAAGAGTCTCTTAGAGGGAACCATTCCAAATCAGAATTAGTGATAACTTGCCAAAGAGCTTCTAAAGAAGTTTGGAGTAGAGACCTTGATCAGCTATAACAGTGATAGATACAGATATGTATAGTGAAAAAGGAACCAAATGGTGTGTGTGTGTTTCCGTAGAAATTTGATTTACAACAGTGTTGAAGTCTCTGCTTGTTGTTCACTTATTTTTAAAAAGACCTTTTTTTTTGTGGGTGTCAAGGTGGGGGATAGTGGTGAAGAATAGGATTCCATCTCATTTTTCTCTGCAGGAACAGAGATGTTACCTACACAAAGCTGACGGACAGAGAAGGTCAGGGTTGTGGCTGACAGGCCTTCATCCTCCCAAGTAAAAGTGTGGAGAAGCCATTGGAGACTAGGTTCAGAATCCAGGCTCCACTGTTCTCTAACTATGGAATGGTGGAGAAGGTATCCAGCTGCACTGAGCTTTGGTTTCCTCAATTATAACACGGGGACAACAATTTTCTCTAGCTAGGGTGGTTGTGAGGATTAGATGAGCTATTATATATAAAGACCACTCTACTATCCATCTATCATCTATCTATCTATCTATTTATCTATCTATCTATCTATCTATCTATCTATCCAGCATCAATCTATTTATGCTTATATGTACTTTAATTTTCTACTGAAGAAGCAAAATAAACTGGCAATAGTGACTGCCTCTGAAAAGGAAGAGTTGCATTTCATTGTATTATCTTTTGCTCTGTTTGTGCATATATTGCCTAAATATGTATAATCTTTATGTATTTTAAAAAATTAGGTGGTAGAATGCCATACAAATAGTGTTCATTAAATGTCAGTTTCTTTCTCTTTATCTTCTCAGCTAACTACCCAAAAAGTGCAGATTTTGTTGTATGGACTTTCTCTAAGATTTTACAGTAGTCTGCCCTAATTGCAGATGGTTTAACACCCCCTAAAGACTGAGTGGGTAAAACTAAACATATAACGGGATGAAAACAAACATCATAAGATTGAACGCCCTCTATATTTTCTCAGCCAAAGTTCTTGAATGAGTCAGATGTTTTCTGAAGTGTCCACACTTGGGTATGGTTCTTTGACTCTGTCGCTCATGCCCAGTTCAGAGCCTTCTTCATCTAGGAAGTTCTTCCTAACTAGAATCTAAAAAGGGGACAAGGGTTAAAAAATTAATAACAACAGCTAGTTATTGAGCATCTACTTTAAAGCTTGCACTGTACTAGGAGCTCAACTAACACTATCTCAATTAATCCCACCTATTACAATCTACATTCTATAGATAAGGAAATTTAGGCCCAGACAAGGTAAACAACTTTGCCAGGGTCACACAGTTGGCAAGGGTTCTAATTCTGACATTAATGCTCTTTACAGTATGCGTCCTATCCAGATGCAACCTGATTGAATTATGCTATATTAATTGAGCACTTACAATTGTCAGGCACTGTATTAGGACCTGGGACTATTATGATTAATTCACTTTTCCATTCAACAAATACTTCTGCAGCACCCACTATGTGCCTGGCAAGGTAGGAGCTGGGAACATGAAGTGTATCATATACCAGTCTCTGCCTTTATGGAGCTTGAACTTTAGTGGATTAACTGTATAACTGAATTTTATCTATTAGTCGCATTTCTGTGTTTTTCTGCTGTGGGGCAGATGGACAGTAAAATCCTTGAGACATGGCTCAAATATTCTCTATGCTATAAATTAGTGCTGAAATAAAATGTTAATCACTTATGTAATTTAAATTTTTCTAATAGCCACATTAAAAGTAGTGAAAATAAACAGGTGATGTAATAATGTATTTTATTTAACTCAATATATCCAAAATGTTATCTTAACCTGGAACCAATATAAAATTGATTAATAAGATATTTTATGGGTTTCTTTATTGATGCTAAATCTAGTGTGTATTTTACACTTAGAGCACATTTCAATTTGTACTCACCACATTTCAAATACTTAATAGCTACATGTAGCTACTGACTACCATGTTGGACAGAGCAGTTCTAGATTAGCACTTCTCAAACTTCAGCACACATAGGAATAGTTCAGAGAGAATGTTAAAACACAGATTCCTGGGCTTCACCACCAATGGTAAGGATTGTGGCCTGAGAATTTGCATTTCCAATAAGTTCCCAGGTGATGCTGATGTTGCCAGCACACAGACCACACTTTGAGTAGCATTGCGTAACACACCACACACATCTCCTAGTGAACTGCGTAATTTTAGTGATGATAACAGTACTAATATTTTACCTTTTAAAGGCACTTTGCATTAGCTACTGGAGAAATTAAAATTAAAAACCAAAATGAAATATACTACTCATCAGAATGACCAAAATAACAGTGACAACACTAAATGCTGTGAGGATGTGGAGATACTGATCATTCGTACATTTTTGGGGGGAATGCAAAATAATTTGGCAATCCTTTTAACACTAAAAATGACTCAAAAGTTCTGGAGAGAGCTATGAAGCCATGAAAAGATACGAAGATAACTTAAATGCAGATTGGACGAAGCCAACCTGAAAGGGTTACATACTGTTTGATTCCAACTACATGACATTCTGAAAAAGACAAAACCATGGAGACAATAAGATCAGTGGTTGCCAGGGCTTGGGGGGAGGGATGAATAACAGAACACAGAGGGATTTTAGGGCAGTGAAACTATTCTAAATGATACTGTCATGGTGGATAAATGTCATTATATATTTGTCATTACCCATAGAATGTATAACACCAAGAGTGAACCCTAATGTAAACTGTGGACTTTGGTTGCTAACGATGTATCAATGTACATTATTAATTGTAATAAATATATCATTCTGGTGGGGGATGTAGATAATGTAGGAGGCTATGTATGTCGTAGGAGGCAGGGTGCATATGGGAACTCCGTACTTTTTACTAAACTTTTGTATGAACCTTGAACTGCTCTAAAAAATAGAATCTATCTAAAAGGGGAAAACAATTTCTGGAGTTGAAAAGTGGTGATGATTGCACAACAATGTAAACGTACTTAGTGCCACTGAATGTTACACTTAAAAATGATTAACATGTTAAATGTTATGTATATTTTATCACAATAAACCATTTAAAGAAAGACAAATGGACTTACCATATGATTTCATTCTTGGACATTTATCTTAAAGAAACAAAAACTTACTTCATGCAGAAACTTGTACACAAATATTCATAGCAGTTTTATTTGTAATAACCCCCAAACTAGAAACAACTAATATATCCCTCAATAGGTGAATAGTTAAACAAAGTAGTACATCTGTACCATGAAATACTATCCAACAATAAAAATATATAACCTGTTGATACTTGCAACAATTAGGATGGCTCAAAGAAATTATGCTGAATGAAAAAAGCCAATCTCCAAAGCTTGCATACTGCATGATTCTATGTATGTAACATTTGTGAAGTAACATAATTTTAGATATGAAGAATGGATTAATGTCTTCCAGGAGTTTGGGAGGGGAAAGTGGGTGGCAATGAGTGACTATAAAGGGATGAAGGAATCTTGTGACATCGGTACAGTTAAGTATCTTGATTATGGTAGTGTTTACATAAGGCTATTTATGTGAATAAATTGTACAGAGCTACACACATACACATAAATAAGTGCCTATATAACTGGTGAAATCTATTCAATAAATAAGCTCTACAGATTGTACCAATGTCGATTTCCTGGTTTTGATATTGTACTCTAGTTATGTAAAATGTTATCATTGGGAGAGGTGGGGGTGAAATGCACACAGGCCCTCCCTATACATTTCTTTACACCTTTCTATGCAACTATAATTATTTCAAAATAAAAAGGTTTTTAAAAAGTACTTTGCATACACTGTCTTACTTGATCTTCACAATAACTATGGGAAATAAATAGTATGATTATTTACATTTTATAGAAAAGGGAAACAAGGTCCACAGGAAGAGTACATAGCTAAAAGCAAACAAAGCCACATCCTCTTAAGTACTGATATATTTATGTAAGTATTTATAAGTATAAAAAGATTTAGAGAACCCAGCTGTCAGAAATAAAAGTGTTCTTTAGACAGCAAATTGCAAAGTAAAAATAAAAAAACAAGCCCTCTGTCTTCCCACAACTTACGATAGACTTGAAGATTGTAGCACCTAGTGGTGGTGGTGATCATTTCAGAGGTCATTACATTTATGTCGGCTTTGTAGATCCCTGAGTCTTCCAACCTCAGATTTCTGAGCTCCAGGTTATAGTTCTGACCTGAGACATTTATTCGTTTATGGTAATTTTGGTGGGTTATGGAAATTGTGGGTGCTGCTCCTGAGTTTCCTGGTGTTACAAAAGCGACAGATGTTTTGGAATTCCAAGAAATGCTGATAACTTTCTGTGATTGTTGGATATTTAAGGGGAAAGTAACTAACTCCCCCAGAATCCCATTCACCATGAAGATGTCTGTGTCACTTCCAGCTGCTTCCAGACCTGAGGACATAAATAGAAAATCATAACCATTTGACTGTTGCACCTTTTAGAATTCCCTGTTCCCCCAGGTTTGGATCTCCCCAAGGAGCCGCTCATCCAGTTTCTTGATGATATCTTCTTTTTTGTGGGGGCATTCTGCTTTAAATATATTTAATATGATGGCTAAATATTCTAAAGGATTCTCTTTCAAAAACTAAGTTTCCCAGTGAATTTTAAGCGATCCATTTCATTAAAATTTATTTATCTAGACATATAGACTCTGAGAGCTAGATGGAATTTGAGAGATGAAGGCCATAGATTTCCATGAGGTCTGAGATATTAAATGTTCTTTCTTTCCCAAGTCATATTGCCAAGTGGTCAAAGAGCTGGGACAAGAGCCTATGATGGCTACTGTGGTCTTTGCAAATAGAGAGCTACACGTATGCCTCTATTCCTAGAAGATATAGTCAGAGAGTGCTTTAGAGGCTCTGGAGTAAATATTCCCCAAGCTGGTGATTTTGGGGGGGCTTTTTTGTTCATTGCTATATCCCTAGTCTTTAGACAAGTACTTGACACATAGTGGGTGCTTAGTAAATATTTGTGGAATGAGTTAATAAATGGAATTAAGTTATGTGTTGCCTAGGATCTTTTGGAGCAACTTCTGAAGTAAGCAAAGTTAGTTTATTCATTTATACTTTTATGAATGAATGAATGTATGTATTCAAGGTCAGCTTTGTTCCAGATACTATGGCAGGTATTTATTAATTTAATTATAATACAAAAGTTTGTTGAGCATCTACTCCTTAAAGCATGATGTAAGGAGATGGGGGTACAATGGTGAGTAAAAATAGATGTAGTTCCTGCTCTCTGGAACTTAACAGTTAAATGAAGAGAACTGGTTTGATTGGATAAGTGCAAATGGTATTAAGTGTTATGGTACTTTGAGAGAGAATAAGAAGGGGACTTGATTTGTTCTGGGAATCCAGCAATACTTTAGGGTAAAAGCTGAAGGATGAATGCTTTTAAAATCTAACACGGAAAAAAATGAAATGTTTATTTTTTTCTCTTCTCCTCTATTACCTTATGAAGATAAATTGATTTAATACATAGTTTGTAAAATGAAAGGCAATATAATTATAGGGTGTTTTTTCTCGTTTTCCTTCTATTCTTTCATCACTTTGTTATTCTCACTGAGCTATATAGTGTGAAATAGTGTATTAAGCCAGCATGTATGATATTCAAAATGCTTAATAACCAATAAATACAGGCCCTGACCAATCAAGTAGGGCTTCAGCCATAAAGAGTAACAGGGCTATTCTGATGAGTACTGGTTGCATGCAAGCCACGAAGAACAGAACAAAAGTTTCCCATGTAAGTGAGTTCAGGCTGACACTAAATTTTATCCAGACTTGGCATAAAGAGGGCAAGAATAGGGCTTCCCTGGTGGCACAGTGGTTAGGAATCTGCCTGCCAATGCAGGGGACACAGGTCCGAGCCCTGGTCTGGGAAGATCCCACATGCCATGGAGCAACTAAGCCCGTGTGTCACAACTACTGAGCCCATGTGCCACAACTACAGAAGCCCGCATTCCTAGAGCCCGTGCTCCACAACAAAGAGAAGCCACCACAATGAGAAGCCTGTGCACCACAACGAAGTATAGCCCCCGCTCGCCACAACTAGAGAAAGCGCATGAGCAGCAATGAAGACCCAACACAGCCAAAAATAAAAATAAATTAATTAAAAACAGAAAAGAGGTCAAGAATAAAGGTCATTGAGAATACAAGTCATTTTGAAGTGTCAGAAAAGCAAAGATATTTCTTAACCTGATGGTGCTGTCTCACTATGGCCACCCCCGCTCTCCAACACAGTAACTCCTTAATGAGCCAGGGACTTCTAATATAAACGTCTTTCCTTTCAGAACATCCAAGATTTTCCCTTAGGAGGAATATCCCAGGCAAGGAGTGGTGACTTAGGTGGGGTGGGCTAAGTACAGAATGAGACATAACAGGGCCCTGAGGGAAAGAGCGACACAAATGATCCCTATCTACAAACATTTATTAAGTGCTAATTAAGTGTCAGATGCTGTGTTAGGGACTCAGGGATGAATAGAACATGGTGGCAGCCCTGAGGAGCTCACAGCCCAGAGAATAAGACACATGAGCATTCAAGTAAACAATAATACAATATGATGAGTACTAAATGGTAAAAGCAAAAGGAACAAACCACTAGGGGAACAGGAGAGACTAAGCTTGCCTTCAGTGACAGGAGTCAGAGTTTATTAAAATCTATTCCTTGAACATTAATTCTCCCCAGAAAAACTCTTCCGCTGGGCTGATAAGGTCGGGTAGAGGGGCACTTAGAGTTTCCCAGCCTGAATTCTTGGATGTGCCGGATATGGACATGTGACCTGTGCAGTCGTACAGAGCCTTGAGCTCAGAAGGACCTGAACTTGATTTAATGCTGCCATGTCACTTTGAACTTCTTAATATTATTTGAAGAAGGGACCCCATATTTTCATGTTCTACTGGGTTCCACAAATTATATGGCTGGTCCTGGTGCCAGATCTCCCACGTCTCATAAGGATTTTTTTTTTTAGTCAGGTCCTTGTGCCTAATTTCCATTCTGTTCTTTGGATTCAGGTTCAGTGTGAGAAGACTCATAATTCTCTTATCAAACCCCAGGAAGTGGTGGGAAGTTTGCTAAGGCTGAGGCTTTCTTAATAGGAACACAATTGTGTGGTCACAAAATGATTGGTGTGTGGTGTTGTTTTTGAAGTTTGTCTTGTCTTCTGCAGCAAGTCATTCAGGAAGTGATGCTGGGGCATCAAAGGATAAGGCAGTGGGGGTGGCAGATACGTTAAGCTAGTGGAAGCCCTGTTGCTATTTTGTGCTGTGGTGTTGGGGATGAGATTCCTGGGCTTGCTGAGAAAAGGTGTAGGGCTTGCACAAACGTAATATGCACCTTTGGACATTCCATCTGAGGTCTGAGGCAGCTGCAAAACCATAGCATGCAGCAGAAAGATAAGGAGGCTTGAAGACATAGGTGCTAGTACTTCTACTTATGAGCTGGGCAAACTTAATAAAACCAGAAGACTTTTCTGAGTTTCAGTATTTTCATCCACAGAATGGAAATAATAACTATAAAAATTGCCTATCTAATTAGTGATCAGAAAATCGTATGAGTAGAAACTCTGGTAACCATCAAACCAAAATAAATGTTAGTAATGATTCTCATTCTCATCCTCACCTTAACAATTAGGACATGCCCTTTAGGGCTTCCCTAGTCCCTCTCTATGATGGCCTTCATGACACCAGGGCCATACTGAAGAATGTATGAAGAGCCATTATTAAGGGCTAATTCAAGTAAAGCAAAGAGGGATAGAGTTTTCAGTACCACTCCACTTGGTGGCCTTTATTCTTCTCTTAAAGACTTCAGTCTTTTAAAAAAAGAATCTCCGTATCAACCAACCCTAATATTTATATTTCTAGGTGCTGAGGGGACTCAAACATTATATTAGTGTTGGAGGAGACCTTAAGAAAACTCAATTTCAGAGAGAATTTGTGGCACAAAAATGTCTTAAGGACTTACTATGAAATGCACTATGCAAGTCTATGATCAAGAAAATTTCCTTGTCTTTTTTAGAAATTTCATATATGCTTAGGGAAATGAGACACACACACAGACACACATAAATCTCCTTTACAATATGAAGTGGTAAATGATAAATTTAAGCAAATGGTAGAGACAATAATTGCAGTAGGATTTCAAAGAAGGGAGAGATCACTTTGATCTGCAGTTGTTAGAGAAAACTTCTTGGAGGAAATAGAATTTGAGGAAGACCTTGAAGAGTGAATAGAATTTTATTGGATAGAAAGGGAAAGGATTGGTGTCTCGGGTCCTCAGGTTCTGAATAGAAGTTTAGAAGCAGGAGAATGTGTGATATAGGTTGAATAAGTATAGATTTGCATAACAGAGTAGAGAGCAATAAGGCTGGAGATATAAATTGTTTAGATTTGGGACAGCCCTGAGTTTGAAGTCTACACCACAGGCAGAGGGGAGCTATTAAAGTTTTTGAGAATAAAAATTAAATGATGTTTTAGGGTCATAGTAGTATGGTAATAACATGTAGGAAGAATAAGAGGAAAGAGAAGCTGGGCTTAAGAAACCATTTCATAGGCTATTGTAGCCATCTGGGCATGAATTGGGGGATGATGATGAGAGTGGAAAAGAAGGGCTGAATTTGAGAGAGAGCGCAAATAAAGGCAAGGAATAAGGAGGCATGTCACAGAATTCAACAATATATTTTGAGTGTCTACTTCATGTCAGTGGAAAACTAATAGCTACTGGAAATTGATTAAGTTTATGCTTGAAAGAAGTCAAAAGGAGAAGACAAGTTTAGTATCAGAAATATTGAATGTGAGATGATGGTGGACCATCTAAATAAGGAGTTGGAAGGATGGAAGATAAGAAAAGTTAATGGATTCAAAGTATTATTTGGGGGGCTGTGACAGAATCTGCTAGTTGTTTTCCAATATTTGTTTTCATCTCCATTCTTAGTAACACATATATATGGAATCTAAAAGAAAAAGAAAGAAAAAAAGGTCATGAAGAACCTAGGCGCAGGACGGGAATAAAGACGCAGACCTACTAGAGAATGGACTTGAGGACATGGGAGGGGGAAGGGTAAGCTGGGACAAAGTGAGAGAGTGGCATGGACATATATACACTATCAAATGTAAAACCGATAGCTAGTGGGAAGCAGCCACATAGCACAGGGAGATCAGCTCGGTGCTTTGTGACCACCTAGAGGGGTGGGATAAGGGGGGGGGGGAGGGAGGGAGATGCAAGAGGGAAGAGATATGGTGTTATATGTATATGTATAGCTGATTCAATTTGTTATAAAGTGGAAACTTACACACCATTGTAAAGCAATTATACTCCAATAAAGATGTTAAAAAAAAAAAAAAAGACTACATTGCCCAGCCTTCTGCTAGCTCAGTTTGGTCATGTGACTAAGTTCAGGTCCATAGGATGAAACTGAAAGTATTGTATCAACTTTTATATCTTTAAGAAGAGGATGCTTTGTTTTCTTCATCTCTTCCTTGTCTCTCGCAGGCTGGAATGCCATGACAACTGGATCTTGGACATTTTGGATCAAGAAGAGGAAGTCAAGTACTGAGAATTGTGGCACAGGAAGACTGAAAAAGTATGGATTCCTGATGACCTTGTGAACTATTCTACCAACCGAACTGCCAACTCCAGACATTTTACATGAGCAAGAAATAAACTTTTTTCTTCTTTAAGGAATTTTTTTTTGAGTCTCTGTCATTTGCCATCAAACTGAAATTCAAGTGGTTTAGGAATCATCTATGGAGAGGAGATGATTGAAGAAGAGGGTCACTCAGGAAGAGTTGGCTGAAGTCCAAGGCTGAGCTTTGTGAACAGTGCTCACAGTTCTAAAAGAGGCACTGTCAAAAGAAACTGAATAGACCAAGTGGTAGGAGTGGCAAGAGAGGAACCAGTAGTGGACAATATCATGAAATCCAGGAGGACAAAAAATCTCAAGAAGGGGGCTGTAACTGACGTCTAATGATTCAGTCTTCAAGTAAGATAAAGACTGAAAGTGATCCCTAGATTTGTCCATTAGGAGGTTATTGATGGTGCTTGAGAATGTAGTGCAAGTTAAGATGATTCAAATGGAGCCCAGAGTACAGAGGATTGAGGATAGAATATGTGGTAAAGAAGTGGAAAAGCTTAATAGTGAAAGAAATGTTATAAGATAGAATAATAGCTAGAGGGTCAAGCAAAACTACTATTTGATTTTGTTTTAAAATAGAAGGTATTGGTGGGGGAAGGGTGGTAAGGAGGGAATTATCCAAATTCTTCAAAGCTGAGCAAGGGAAACTTACTAAGAAGTGTTGGGTGGAATCTAAAGAGATTTTGAAATATCAAATATTGATGACAACAAAGAGGGTGTTTAGACTTAAACCTCATAGTTCCCCTTAGAGTCTATTAAAAACAAAGACAGTGTACATTTGGGGTTTTGAGGGGCTCCCTAGTCTCCTTTCATATACTTTGCCACCATCTACTAGATCCTGTCTGGTCTGCCCCTGCTCTCCTGCCTCCTCTCCTACCCTTCTCTCCCCTACTCACTCCAACCATACTGACTTCCTCATTCTTCAAACCAGCTGCTGTTGCCTTAGAGACTTTATACTTGCTGTCCTCCTTTTCTACACTGTTTCTAGCACTCCCTTACTGTGAAACTCTGCTCCAATGTCATCTCATCAGAGAGAGCTTTCTTAAACACCATGTTTAAGTAGCAGTCTCCTTCCCATCACTCCCTATGGCCTTGTCTTACTTTATTTTTCCTCATAGCAGTTTTGACTACTAAAGCATTGTATGTGTGTATTTACTTATTGTCTTCCCCACTTTGCACCCCCATGAGAATATAATTGCCATGCAGTCCTTGTCTTTTTTGGTCACTAGTATTTCCCTAACAATTAATGGATGATTATTAAATATTTGTTGAAAAACTAAATACTTTTTTGGCTACTGACCCAGTTGCCCTTTTTCTAGCAATAAAAAGCAAGGTAGAAAACTCAGAGCAAGAAAGAGTGAGGGCAAGAGATAACTCTACTGGTCTCTGGGTCTTGGTGTGGAAGGTCCATGGTGTAAACTGATTAATAAGAAGGAGCAGTTGGCTAACTGTAACTACTTTCCATTCCAATATTCTCATGTTGTTAACAACAACAAAAAAATTGCATAGGTCCAGAGGCTGGGGCTTCATAGCATGGTTAGTAAAAGTGTCCTGAACTAGGGATCAAGAAACATGTTCTAGTCAAGGCTCTGTTGCCAACCAGCTAAATGACCATGACTAAGTCACTTACCTGCTAAACCTCAGGATTTTAGTTGGTAAATGAAATAAAATTCCTCTACCACTTTGAGGAATTATGAAGATTAAATGACACTAGGCAGCTCTACCCACCACCAGCCCCTCCCATCAGGAAACTTACACAGTCCTCTTAGATAGCCTCATCCACCAGATGTCAGACAGCAGAAGTAAGAAGAACTACAGTCCTGCAGCCTGTGGAACAAGAACAACATTCACAGAAAGATAGACAAGATGAAAAGGCAGAGGGCTATATACCAGGTGAAGGAACAAGATAAAACACCAGAAAAACAACTAAATGAAGTAGAGATAGGCAGCCTTCTAGAAAAAGAATTCAGAATAATGATAGTGAAGATGATCCAGGACCTCGGAAAAAGAATGGAGGAAAAGATCGAGAAGATGCAAGAAATATTTAACAGAGACCTAGAAGAATTAAAGAACAATCAAACAGAGATGAACAATACAATAACTGAAATGAAAACTACACTAGAAGGAATCAATAGCAGAATAACTGAGTCAGAAGAACGGATAAGTGACCTGGAAGACAGAATGGTGGAATTCACTGCTGCAGAACATAATAAAGAAAAAAGAATGAAAAGAGATGAAGACAGCCTAAGAGACTGCTGGGACAACATTAAATGCACAAACATTCGAATTATAGGGGTCCCAGAAGGAGAAGAGAGAGGGAAAGGACAAGAGAAAATATTTGAAGAGATTAGAGTCAAAAACTTCCCTAACATGGGAAAGGAAATAGCACCCAAGTCCAGGAAGCGTAGCGAGTCCCATACAGGATAAACCCAAGGAGAAACACGCCAAGACACATAGTAATCAAATTGGCAAAAATTAAAGACAAAGAAAAATTATTGAAAACAACAAGGGAAAAATGACAAATAACATACAAGGGAACACTCATAAGGTAAACAGCTGATTTCTCAGCAGAAACTCTACAAGCCAGAAGGGAGTGGCATGATATACTTAAAGTGATGAAAGGGAAGAACCTACAACCAAGATTACTCTACCCAGCAAGGATCTCATTCAGATTCGATGGAGAAATCAAAAGCTTTACAGAGAAGCAAAAGCTAAGAGAATTCAGCACCACCAAACCAGCTCTACAACAAATGCTAAAGGAAGTTCTCTAAGTGGGAAACACAAGAGAAGAAAAGGACCTACGAAAACAGATGCAAAAGAATTAAGAAAATGGTTATAGGAACATACATATCGATAATTACCTTAAATGTGAATGGATTAAATGCTCCATCCAAAAGACACAGGCTTGCTGAATGGAAAGAAAAACAAGACTCATATATATGCTGTCTACAAGAGACCCACTTCAGACCTAGGGACACATACAGACTGAAAGTGAGGGGATGGAAAAAGATATTCCATGCAAATGGAAATCAAAAGAAAGCTGGAGTAACAATACTCATATCAGAAAAAAATAGACTTTAAAATAAAGAATGCTACAAGAGACAAGGAAGGACACTACGTAATGATCAAGGGATCAATCCAAGAAGAAGATATAACAATTATAAATATATATGCACCCAACATAGGAGCACCTCAATACACAAGGCAACTGCTAACAGCTATAAAAGAGGAAATTGACAGTAACACAATAATAGTGGGGGACTTTAACACCTCACTTACACCAATGGGCAGATCATCCAAAATAAAAATAAATGAGGAAACAGAAGTTTTAAATGACACAATAAACCAGATAGATTTAATTGATATTTATAGGACATTCCATCCAAAAACAACAGATTACACTTTCTTCTCAAGTGCGCATGGAATATTCTCCAGGATAGATCACATCTTGGGTCACAAATCAAGCCTCAGTAAATTTAAGAAAATTGAAATCATATCTAGCATCGTTTCTGACCACAAGAGAAATTAGAACTCTTGCATTCTTATACGGTAATGAAAATTCTGAAAGAGAAATTACAGAAACACTCCCATCTACCATTGTAATGAAAAAAATAAAATACCTAGAAATAAGCCTACCTAGGGAAACAAAAGACCTGTATGCAGAAAACTATAAGATACTGATGAAAGAAATTAAAGGTGATACCAACAGATGGAGAGATAGACCATGTTCTTGGATTGGAAGAATCAATATTGTGAAAATGACTATACTACCCAAAGCAATCTACAAATTCAATGCAATCCCTATCAAATTACCAATGGCATTTTTTACAGAACTAGAACAAAAAATCTTAAAATTTGTATGGAGACAAAAAAGACCCCGAATAGCCAAAGCAGTCTTGAGGGAGAAAAACGGAACAGGGGGAATCAGACTCCCTGACTTCAGACTATACTACAAAGCTACAATAATCAAGACAATATGGTACTGGCACAAAAATAGAAATATAGATCAATGGAACAAGATAGAAAGCCCAGAGATAAAGCCACACTCCTATGGTCAACTAATCTATTGCAAAGGAGGCAAGAATACACAATGGAGAAAAGAGAGTCTCTTCAATAAGTGATGCTGGGAAAACTGGACAGCTACATGGAAAAGAATGAAATTAGAACACTCCCTAACACCATACACAAAAATAAATTCAAAATGGATTAGAGACCTAAATGTAAGACAGGACACTATAAAACTCTTAGAGAAAAACATAGGAAGAACATTATTTGACACAAATCACAGCAAGATCCTTTTGACCCTCCTTCTAGAGAAATGGAAATAAAAACAAAAATAAACAAATGGGACCTAATGAAACGTCAAAGATTTTGCACAGCAAAGGAAACCATAAACAAGACTAAAAGACAGCCCTCAGAATGGGAGAAAATATTTGCAAAAGAATTAATGGACAAAGGATTAATCTTCAAAATATATAAACAGCTCATGCAGCTCAATATTAAAGAAACAAACAACCCAATCCAAAAATGGGCAGAAGACCTAAATAGACATTTCTCCAAAGAAGACATACAGATGGCCAAGAAGCACATGAAAAGCTGCTCAACATCACTAATTATTAGAGAAATGCAAATCAAAACTACAGTGAAGTATCACCTCACACCAGTTAGAATGGGCATCATCAGAAAATCTACAAACAACAAGTGCTGGAGAGGGTGTGGAGAAAAGGGAACACTCTTGCACTGCTGGTGGGAATGTAAATTGATACAGCCACTATGGAGAACAATATGGAGGTTCCTTAAAAAACTAAAAATAGAATTACCATATGACCCAGCAATCCCACTACTGGGCATATACCCAGAGAAAACCATAATTCAAAAAGACACATGCACCCCAACGTTCATTGCAGCACTATTTACAATAGCCAGGTCATGGAAGCAACCTAAATGTCCATTGATGGATGAATGGATAAAGAAGATGTGGTACGTATATACAATGGAATATTACTCAGCCATAAAAAGGAACGGAATTGAGTCATTTGTTGAGATGTGGATGGATCTAGAGAGTGTCATACAGAGTGAAGTAAGTCAGAAAGAGAAAAACTAATATTGTATATTAACACATGTACGTGGAACCTAGAAAAATGGTGCAGATGAACCAGTTTGCAGGGCAGAAGTTGAGACACAGATGTAGAGAACAAACGTATGGACACCAAGAGGGGTAAGCCGCGGGGGTTTGGGGATGGTGATGTGCTGAATTGGGCTATTGGGATTGACATGTATACACTGATGTGTATAAAATTGATGACTAATAAGAACCTGCTGTATAAAAATATAAAATAAAATTCAAAAATTCCAAAAACAAATGACACTAGAGTGCTCTCAGGTGTATATATCAACAGAGAAGAATCTAGAATCCCCAAAGGGAGTCTTGCCATGAAGAGCACCCTCTTTCTGCCCCTGTGTCAAGCACCATGACTTAGTGATGAAGATCCAGACTGCCTGAGCTTGAATCCTGCTTCTGCCAGGTTCTAGCCATGAGACTTTGGGAAATTTAACCACCTCTCTGTGTCTCAGTTTTATCAGCTTCTAAATGAAGCCAATAGACTAATAGTAGCATTTACTTCATAGAAGCGTTATGAGAGTTAAACAAGTTAATATTTGTAAGCCTTTTGGAAAAGTACCTTGCATGTACTAGGCACCATATGTGTTTGTTATGTAAAATGAAAGCATTATTACAGAGATTAAGATAATATCACCAGACAACTTTTATGTGTTCCAGAAGAAGAGCTGCAGTATTGGGGAGATGTTAGAGAAGGCCAACATGAAGTTATTCATGGGAGTGGAAATAAGGAAGGGTAAACTCTTGCTTAATAGTGACCCAAACCCCTCACTTCTTTAGGATTCTTCAAGTCAGTATTTCTTGTCCTTTTTTTGACTCCAGCTAACCTTCCCCTCCTCTCCTCCCATTCACTGCCTGCCTGAATATTCCAGGCCTGGAAGGGTGACCAGACGTAGCACCACCCAATGGCACCCAGAAGAGAGGTGGTTGTAACCAGTTATTCTGAGTGAAGTGAAGTAGCAGACAAAGAGGAAACAAAGTGTTAGCAGCCAGAAGTTTTGTGTTATTCTCCATGAGCATGGAAAGTCCTTGGTTATGAGGTTTTAAAAAAAAGGAACCTACCACCCCCATACAATAGTATGCTATTTTCTGCTGGATTTTTTGTTTTTTTTACTTTATATTATCTTTACTGAGATTTGGGTTGACTTGATTCCACTTCTGCAAAACACACCCACACACCCCCCCCCACACACACACAGATTCTCAAAACAGAGATGGGGTCCTGACCACCCATTGTTTTATCACTACTGAGCACTGTAAGCATATAATCAAAAATCGAGTATAACAAAGGAAATGTGGGTACATACCTCTACTAACATCAGCTCCCCAATTGATTGTTCACACCTCTTTCTTTTCCAACTTCCACGTAGATGAGTTTAGATACCCCCAAACTTACAGATTCATCCTTCTCTTAGGTTCAAGAGAAGAAAGGTTTGATTTAGAAAATACTTGAGTAACCCAAGTGGCCTAGCACTGACTTTTGGGCTCCTGTTGTGAAGGCACTCTGGCTGCCTTGTGGGTCACCATATTGATCTCTAGGGCTGCTTTGTGGATTGGGTTGGTGTGGTGGGTCACTACCCCCTCTACTGGAGTCCTGTATTGTCACAAGTATGCAGCTTCGAGCCTCTACTTGGAGACTGGATTTTTAAGCTAATGTCCTGACACCTAGTTTTCCCCATACTTAATATATTTTTTCTTGTCTATAACTGGGCTTTTGCTCTTTTTTTTTTTGAGCAATAGCCAATATTTATTGAGCACTTACTATGTGCCAGACATTTGTGCTAAGCTCTGTATCATGGAATCTTTACAATGATTTGCTTTATTTATTTATATTTTTCAAATTTTTATTGATTATACTCCATTTAAAATTATTAGAAAATAATAGCTATATTCCCCTGTGCTATACAATACACCCTTTTGCTTGTCTGTTTTATACATAGTAGTTTGTTTTTCTTTTTTAACAACTTTATTGGAGTATAATTGCTTTACCATGGTGTGTTAGTTTGGGCTTTTGCTTTTAAGCCCTTTCTGAGTGTCTATGGTAGTAGTCTGCTCAAATCGCTTTCTAGAACAGAGGCTTGGTCTTTATCTTGAAGGCCCCTCTTCATTAGGACTTTGGACTAGTGGCAAATTGACTCTTGCCAGGACCCTTCTCCAGGCATGAAGTTCTCTCCCTAACCCACAGGATGATGGTTGGGGCCTACTTATCCAGGAACAGATATCCAGAGGGGCCCGCTCACTTCTCTTGTACTTTTAAGTATCACCTGCTGGAACACACCATGATGTGCTCTACATTCAACAAGACATCAAGACCTTGTTGATACTGGACGCTTGTTTGTTCTGAAGAAGAAAATTCAAGTCAACACATAACCATGTTCATGTGAATGATACCTGAACCATGTCTGGATATGGTCATTTCCTTGGATATTCTGCCTTGCTGGCCTGCCTAAACTTCTGATATTGGCAAAGGTCTGGCCTCTAACCCCCATCCTCCTCTGTAGGTAGGTATAGAGATAGGCCCAGCTTCTGCTGAATAATCCTTTCTTGTTGGGAATAAATCACCATTCATGATAAATCCCAAAGTGGGATAACCATCAATCTCAGGGACAATTCCACTTCAGCATCAAAGTGGGTGAAGGCAGCACTGCTCAGTGGTTAAGCCTAAAGACACTGGAGTTCAAATCATACTTCCCCCACTTTTTGGCTAAATGACTTCTGATTTTCTGTGTTAATGTCTTCATCTGTAAACTGGGATATTAATAGTATCCATCTCATAAGGTGTTGTGAGGATTAGACAAAATAACAAACGTACACTACTTAGAGTAATGCCAGACATGTAGTGATTGCTTCATAAATGGTTAATTATTACTATTATTGACAGGAGAGAGGATAAGGGAGCAAGTGGAGGGGCTGAAGAAAGAGAAGTGAGAAAGGTGTGGAGAAAAGGAAGAATTAAAGGAGTGTGAGAAAGAACACGTAGAGGAGCATGAAGCAAAAGCGGTGGATTCTTGTTTTCTACCCCAGAGGGTAGGTAGCTAGCAGAATACTTGGAGGGACAGTCAGAGTCACAGTGTTCACAGGTCATGATGAGGAAGTTGAGATTATAGAGCATAAGACTGTGAGTCTTGGTTCTTAGAGAAAACTTTTCCAACATGGAATGGTCATGAGCTTTGCACACTCAGACTCCTCTTATTTCAGTGATTTCAAGGGAAAATGGGATTTCCAACCCCCTTTTCCCACTGCATTTCAGCTGCTTCCACTGCTCTGAATTCCAGGGAAGTAAGTAAAGTCAGTGTTGATGTCTAAGCCCAGTGCTAAATATAAGGGACCACCTTTGCCAGGAATAGCAGCAGGGGGGATTTCGGGTATATTTTTGACTCAGGAAATGTTGGTGGAATAAATTTTAAAAGGTAAACAGATCCATTCAGCAAAGGCAAATTGTACCTGAAAGTACTTTTAGTTTTGCTGCTATAAAAACAAGTTCCCACCCCTCATTTATGGATCCCTGACAAAATGAATATTTCATCCCTGGTTTTCTCTTATGGAACCCCAAAATCCCACACCTAAGCTCAAATTCCCACCATCTTTTCATGTGCTCATGTTCCTTGGATCATCCTAAACGGAGGAGTCTCGCCCAGGATCTCAGTGCAAGAAAGCCCTGGCTCCTCCTAAAACCACGTGAAAAGCAAGTGTGAAAAACAACAGCATTAGCTAATATTTGTTAAGCACCTACTATATTCAGATACTGTGCCAAGTGTTGTACATGGATTATCATTTTGGTTCTCAAAACAATCCTATTGTACTAATAGTTCTCCCATTTTGAAATCTAAATAACATTTTTGGGGCCCAGGATGGGCTGTCCCCAAATATGCCACAATGACGTATTGATTATTATTATTACTTTTTGGCCGTGCCACTTGCAGGGATCTCAGTTCCCCTACCAGGGATTGAACCCGGGCCATGGCAGTGAAAGCCCAGAATTCTAACCATTAGGCCACCAGGTAACTCCCAATGTTGATTATTTTGAGTTGAAGTTCCTTAAGAAGCAGCCAATGCAAGAGGGAAACTCTGACTCTTCTCTGTCCCCCTGAAAGCAGAAAATAAATCTCCCATATGAAAGGTGCACTCCCTATATCTGGAGGTACAAGGACATCCTTATCACCAGAGACAGGGAATTTGGGGCAGGGAGCTTGTATAAACAAACCTTGTTACTTTAATTTACTACTTCAAGCCCAAACTCTGTTTACATTCTTCACTGATTGAGCACCCAAAGCCTAAGTTTCTTTGTCCTGTTGATTCTTCACAAGTTTATTTTTTCTTTGTCTAAAAAGTATAAAAGCTGTTTGTGTTGGCCACTTGTTAGGTCTAATTTCTATGAGACTTCTGTGTGCACAAATTAAAATTTGTCTCTTTTCTCCTATAATTTGTCATGTGTCAATTTTATTATTAGTCCAGCCACAAGAACTCAAGAGGGGGAAGAGGGGAAATAGTCCTCTTCCTGACAACAGGTGGAGTTTATATAATTTTCCCAAAGTCCTAAAACTAATGGATGAATGATTCACTGCTAGCTGATTTGACAACTTCAATTTCAGTTTCAGTAGATGAGGCAAGTGTATCTTAGAGCTGCCTTTCATCGTAGCATGTTTTGCCCTTTGAAGAGTATCAAGGACGTAGAAACTGAATGAGTGAAGAGGTCAGAAAAGTGTGCAGCAGAAAGAACTATAGCCCTGGGGTTAACAGAACAAATGTCCATTTCCAGCTCTACCAATTTCAGGTTGTGAAATTTCAGGTGAATTGTTTAACTTGAATCTTAGACTATACTTTTTTGCATAATGGAATTAATAATATCTATCTTGCTTACTTAAATGATTTTAGTATGTATCACATAAGAATGTGGGCATAAAAATTGTAAAATGCTTTCCAAGTTAAGTGGTATCAAGTACCACCCTGTCCAGCCCTTCTTTGGAAGATTGGGGACATCCCTAGATTTACACTTAGGTTCTATTCAACTTTTTTCCCCATCTACTTGCATCTTCTACTTGTATGTCCGGATGACTAACATAGGCTCTAAAACCCTGACCTGCCCAGTGGATACAATACCTATGAAGCTCACATTAAATGAGCCACAGTTTTAAATGGTTAAGGGAACCAGAGACACCAAAGTGCATGGATTCTACCTTTTCAAGAAATCCTAACCCACTAGATACTCTGTGTTCTAACTTATGCCAGGAATTTGCTAATGCATTTCCAAAGCTGGTAAGAGACACTATAAGTAGATTTAGAAATGCCAAATATAGTCAGTTTTTACATAAATAAGGCAATTGTTAGGATTCAATGAGATAATATATGCAATGACAAAGCACTCCCAGAACTATGTTGATGTTACATAAGTTTTCTTTGTACTAACAACAACCAATATGCATTTAACCTTTATAATTTACTGTTAAGCCATAAGTAAGAAAAACAGAATTTTCAGTTCAACTTCTCTGTTTCTTTTTTGAGAACTAACTTATTTGTAGAACAGGGATGATAATCCCTTCTCCATTTATTTTAGGGTTTTTGGAGGACAGAAGCAGAGCAATAGCTCTGAATTTACTTTGAAAATAAAGGGGGCTTATAACAATGAAACTTTTACAACGATAATTATAGTCATGCATCTCTCTAATCTGCTGGAGAAATGAAATAATTGAGAAGGGTCTATCTCTGTTAAAGTCTATATAACACATTCTAACACCAAAAGAAAATTGCTTTTAAGTTTTTCAAGGTTTTGGATTATCTGTTCCTCTGTTGGTTTTCTGGGCAGGTCTACCATATGCTGACTCTTCTGAGCAGAAGGGTTTGTCTCAGATCTTTAGAGACTGAATACAAATAAAATTCAGAAATATAAACTCTAAACCTGAAAAACAGTTAGGTTTGGATTTTAGGTCTCTCCCCAGTCAGTTGGATTCCTTTTGAGACCCAGGGTGTTTCTGTTAAAGCAGATCAAAAGGGCAATTCAATGTCTTCCTTAAGGGAAATTTCTAAAACAACAGAAAATTAGGAGGGGATCATCAAGGGTCAGAACTCACAGGTTTGTAGACAAAGGAGCAAGATCCATAGGTGGTGAAGAGCCATCTTCTTCCAGAGTATAAACTTCTGTGTAAAAGTATGACTCTCTTCCAGCGGAGAATCAGTCTCACTTCTGTTTTCATGCCCCTTTTTATAGAAGGCATTGCAGAAAGGAAGTGAGTTAGCTGATGAAGGACATGCTAGTTTTTTTTTTTCTATTGTATAATTAGTTATTTTTTCAACAAATATTTATTGAATGCCTACTATGTGTCAGACACTCTTCTGGGCACTGGCAATATAAAGAACAACAAAGCAATTGATCACTCTCCTTTCATGGAGCTCATATTCTTGTTGGGGAGATCAATATTAACAGGCAATATAGTGTGATAAGTGTTGCCAAAGAGAAAATAATGGGAACTGAGAGGGCAGTGGGGAGTTCTAACCCAGACTAGGACAGTGTGGGGAAGGCTTCCTGAAGGAACTGACAACCAAGCTGAGTCAGGTCTGAAGAGTAAGTTAACATTATTAGGAGAAAGGTGGTAGGGATTATGAATAGGAAGAATGTGTTAACACTATAGGAGCTTAATAAGTGGTAGCAGTTAATATTACATAATTATAGTTGCATGTAATAATAATTATTTATAATTCTATTATACAATTTTATAATTGTATATAACTGTAAAATTATTTATACTGTATAATAATTATATTATATGTAATAGTAATATAATGTATATTATCAGATAATATATTATACATTTTAATGTATATATGTATATACATAAATAATATATATAATGTATAATTTGTATAATTATGTTATGATTGAGCTAGATGTAACACAGGACTGTTCTCTAGTATACTTCTAGGATACTCCTCTAGTTATGCTCCTAGCCAACCCCTGTTAGAAGTATAACAAGGACCTTGTCTGTGTGGGGTGTGTTGGAGAGTGGTAATATGAGTAAATATTTGGGACCAGATGCTAAGCAGTTTGAACTTGGACCCAGATGTTTTGGGAAGTGCTGGGAAAACTGAGGAGATAGGTCCTGAGACCTGGGGAAGTAAGATCTTATGCAGCCTTTCCCTCAGCCAGCTAGCTCATTTCTAGGGGTCCTGAGCATCTGGAGTCATTCATAAAACAATCCTGCTCATCATTCTCCATATATACTTATTCATTATTGGATAGTTGAGTGCCTTTATGTAGATATAGTGAACTGGGAAGCTGAGACCAAAGAAGGATTAAAATAAAAATAAAATTTCCCAGTTTTATTTTTTCCTTTCACAAGATAAAACCATATTACTTTCACAGTTTTAGCAAGAATATCTTCCTGAAATATGTAATTAATACATTTGCAAAACCACACATCTATCTTGTATTAGTTGTACAGAGAAGGGAGAAAGACTATGAAGTTGCCAAGAGCTGCTGGAAACCTGACTTTGTATCCTCTTTTTCCCTTCTTCAGTCTCTGAAAAAATGTTTATTCATCTCTTGCATTTAAAACTCTTGCTTGGTCTCATGTGTATGTCTTTAGAACGCCTTTATTGGATGAGATAGGGCACATTCAGGGTGGTATGGCCATAGACAAGAACTCCTATATTGGTATCTTACTCAAGGACTTATGTTCTCTTAAGCTTGAACCAGTGTCTTATCTCTGTCTTTCAGCCTTAACCTGCCACACAATAGAGTATTTTTTTTTTATCAAGAAGATACTAGGGCTTCCCTGGTGGCGCAGTGGTTGAGAGTCCGCCTGCTGGTGCAGGGGACACGAGTTCGTGCCCCCATCCAGGAGGATCCCACATGCCGCGGAGCGGCTGGGCCTGTGAGCCATGGCCGCTGAGCCTGCGCGTCTGGAGCCTGTGCTCCACAACAGTAGAGGCCACAGCAGTGAGAGGCCCGCGTACTGCAAAAAAAAAAAAAAGAAAAAAAAAAAAGAGTCCTCCTACTTTAGATGGCAACCAGGAAAATAAGTTTTAGAGTATTTCCTCTTTACATACATTCAGTAATCAAGTAGATTTTTGAATTGTTCTATATTTGGGTTTTAACTTTTCCAGGGGTACTAATTATACATAACAGTAACTATTGGCCACTATACATGGCTCCCTTTTTTTTTGGCCAAAATATAATTTAAAGCAATTTTATTAGCTAATATTATTCTGACTAAAGAAACAAGTGTCTTTTGCTGGGAGGCTATAGCTTGAGCTGTCTAATTTGCCAATACTATTTCTAAAGTGAGAAAAGGTTTCATAGTTACAAGGAGACCTTGAAACCATAAGGTTGCACTTGGCAGCTGTTAGCAGATATTGTTTAGAGAACAGCTGGTGATGTCCTTAAGTCTAATAAAGTTTAGAAAACAAGTTCTCAGTAACATAGGAATGTGTCTGAACCCAGGTCCACAATGGCCACCTATCTCCATTTTGGATGTCTGAACCACAGTTACTCCATTCTGATTTTTTTAATGTATGTTTCTTTAATGGCTAAAGCAGATATACAATGCATGTTTAATAGCCCACAAACAGGCTGTTCTGGTTAGCCTAAAGCCAGAATGACCTCCACATACCTCAATATGTAAAAGTTTCTTTCATTATTTTCAACTTTTGATGGCAAATCTTTCAATAGAAAGTATTGATAATCAGAATATCTGTCCCTTGATGCTGGGGTGGTTCAGCTGCCTGCCCCAGGGTTAGATCATGTCCCTAGGTGCTAGGCCTCCTTTATATTTGCCTAGTTATGCACATTGAGGGAAACTAATCAGATATTGTGAACAGGCTCAGAGGTATGTTAATGGGGAAACATTTTATAGGCTATACATTTTATCAATAATTGTCACAAAAATCAGTTGTCACATAAGCATTGTACATGTGCTTTCAGCAATAGGTTTAAGCCAGCAGTTTTACATCATGAGTAGTTATACTCTGTGAAAGCTCCATTAGAGAATTATATTCCTATCCTAAACACTGAGGGCAACAGTGTGGTTAAAAGTAAAACAGTAACTTTCTTTTTTTTTTTTTTTTTTTTTTGCATGGTTTAGTGTAAGCAACATTTTATTATTCCAACTTATAATAATAATGGTGATCCATCATGTTTTTTTTTTTTTTTAAACATCTTTATTGGAGCATAATTGCTTTACAATGGTATGTTAGTTTCAGCTTCACAACAAAATGAATCAGTTATATATATACATATGTTCCCATATCTCTTCCCTCTTGCGTGACCCTCCCTCCCACCCTCCCTATCCCACCCCTCCAGGCGGTCACACAGCACCGAGCTGATCTCCCTGTGCTATGCGGCTGCTTCCCACTAGCTATCTACCTTACGTTTGGTAGTGTATACATGTCCATGCCTCTTTATTGCTTTGTCACCGTTTACCCTTCCCCCTCCCCATAGCCTCAAGTCTATTCTCTAGTAAGTCTGTGTCTTTATTCCTGTTTCACCCCTAGGTTTTTCATGACATTTTTTTTTTCTTAAATTCCATGTATATGTGTTAGCATACGGTATTTGTCTCTCTCTTTCTGACTTACTTCACTCTGTATGACAGACTCTAGGTCTATCCACCTCATTACAAATAGCTCAATTTCGTCTCTTTTTATGGCTGAGTAATATTCCATTGTATATATGTGCCACATCTTCTTTATCCATTCATCCGATGATGGACACTTAGGTTGTTTCCATCTCTGGGCTATTGTAAATAGAGCTGCAATGAACATTTTGGCACATGACTCTTTTTGAATTATGGTTTTCTCAGGGTATATGCCCAGTAGTGGGATTGCTGGGTCATATGGTAGTTCTATTTGTAGCTTTTTAAGGAACCTCCATACTGTTCTCCACAGTGGCTGTATCAATTTACATTCCCACCAACAGTGTAAGAGGGTTCCCTTTTCTCCACACCCTCTCCAGCATTTATTGTTTCTAGATTTTTTGATGATGGCCATTCTGACTGGTGTGAGATGATATCTCATTGTAGTTTTGATTTGCATTTCTCTAATGATTAGTGATGTTGAGCATTCTTTCATGTGTTTGTTGGCACTCTGTATATCTTCTTTGGAGAAATGTCTATTTAGGTCTTCTGCCCATTTTTGGATTGGGTTGTTTGTTCTTTTGTTATTAAGCTGCATGAGCTGCTTATAAATTTTGGAGATTAATCCTTTGTCAGTTGCTTCATTTGCAAATATTTTCTCCCATTCTGAGGGTTGTCTTTTGGTCTTCTTTATGGTTTCCTTTGCTGCGCAAAAGCTTTTAAGTTTCATTAGGTCCCATTTGTTTACTTTTGTTTTTATTTCCATTTCTCTAGGAGGTGGGTCAAAAAGGATCTTGCTGTGATTTATGTCATAGAGTGTTCTGCCTATGTTTTCCTCTAAGAGTTTGATAGTTTCTGGCCTTACATTTAGGTCTTTAATCCATTTTGAGCTTATTTTTGTGTATGGTGTTAGGGAGTGATCTAATCTCATACTTTTACATGTAGCTGTCCAGTTTTCCCAGCACCACTTATTGAATAGGCTGTCCTTTCTCCACTGTACATTTCTGCCTCCTTTGTCAAAGATAAGGTGACCATATGTGCGTGGGTTTATCTCTGGGCTTTCTATCCTGTTCCATTGATCTATATTTCTGTTTTTGTGCCAGTACCATACTGTCTTGATTACTGTAGCTTTGTAGTATAGTCTGAAGTCAGGAAGCCTGATTCCTCCAGCTCCATTTTTCATTCTCAAAATTGCTTTGGCTATTCGGGGTCTTTTGTGTTTCCATACAAATTGTGAGATTTTTTGTTCTAGTTCTGTGAAAAATGCCAGTGGTAGTTTCATAGGGATTGCATTGAATCTGTAGATTGCTTTGGGTAGTAGAGTCATTTTCACAATGTTGATTCTTCCAATCCAAGAACATGGTATATCTCTCCATCTATTTGTATCATTTTTAATTTCTTTCATCAGTGTCTTATAATTTTCTGCATACAGGTCTTTTGTCTCCTTAGGTAGGTTTATTCCTAGGTATTTTATTCTTTTTGTTGCAATGGTAAATGGGAGTGTTTTCTTGATTTCACTTTCAGATTTTTCATCCTTAGTGTATAGGAATGCCAGAGATTTCTGTGCATTAATTTTGTATCCTGCTACTTTACCAAATTCATTGATTAGCTCTAGTAGTTTTCTGGTAGCATCTTTAGGGTTCTGTATGTATAGTATCATGTCATCTGCAAACAGTGACAGCTTTACTTCTTCTTTTCCGATTTGGATTCCTTTTATTTCCTTTTCTTCTCTGATTGCTGTGGCTAAAACTTCCAAAACTATGTTGAATAAGAGTGGTGAGAGTGGGCAACCTTGTCTTGTTCCTTATCTTAGTGGAAATGCTTTCAGTTTTTCACCATTGAGGATGATGTTGGCTGTGGGCTTGTCATATATGGCCTTTATTATGTTGAGGAAAATTCCCTCTATGCCTACTCTCTGCAGGGTTTTTATCATAAATGGGTGTTGAATTTTGTCAAAAGCTTTCTCTGCATCTATTGAGATGATCATATGGTTTTTCTCCTTCAATTTGTTAATATGGTGTATCACGTTGATTGATTTGCGTATATTGAAGAATCCTTGCATTCCTGGAATAAACCCCACTTGATCATGGTGTATGATCCGTTTAATGTGCTGTTGGATTCTGTTTGCTAGTATTTTGTTGAGGATCTTTGCATCTATGTTCATCAGTGATATTGGCCTGTAGTTTTCTTTCTTTGTGACATCCTTGTCTGGTTTTGGTATCAGGGTGATGGTGGCCTCATAGAATGAGTTGGGGAGTGTTCCTCCCTCTGCTATATTTTGGAAGAGTCTGAGAAGGATAGGTGATAGCTCTTCTCTAAATGTTTGATAGAATTCGCCTGTGAAGCCATCTGGTCCTGGGCTTTTGCTTGTTGGAAGATTTTTAATCACAGTTTCAATTTCAGTGCTTGTGATTGGTCTGTTCATATTTTCTATTTCTTCCTGATTCAGTCTTGGCAGGTTGTGCCTTTCTAAGAATTTGTCCATTTCTTCCAGGTTGTCCACTTTATTGGCATAGAGTTGCTTGTAGTAATCTCTCATGATCTTTTGTATTTCTGCAGTGTCAGTCGTTACTTCTCCTTTTTCATTTCTAATTCTATTGATTTGAGTCTTCTCCCTTTTTTTCTTGATGAGTCTGGCTAATGGTTTATCAATTTTGTTTATCCTTTCAAAGAACCAGCTTTTAGTTTTATTGATCTTTGCTATCGTTTCCTTCATTTCTTTTTCATTTATTTCTGATCTGATTTTTATGATTTCTTTCCTCCTGCTAACTTTGGGGTTTTTTTGTTCTTCTTTCTCTAATTGCTTTAGGTGCAAGGTTAGGTTGTTTATTTGAGATGTTTCCTGTTTCTTAAGGTAAGATTGTATTGCTATAAACTTCCCTCTTAGAACTGCTTTTGCTGCATCCCATAGATTTTGAGTCGTCGTGTCTCCATTGTCATTTGTTTCTAGGTATTTTTTGATTTCCCCTTTGATTTCTTCAGTGATCACTTCGTTATTAAGTAGTGTATTGTTTAGCCTCCATGTGTTTGTATTTTTTACAGATCTTCTCCTGTGATTGATATCGAGTCTCATAGCGTTGTGGTCAGAAAAGATACTTGATACAATTTCAATTTTCTTAAATTTACCAAGGCTTGATTTGTGACCCAAGATATGATCTATCCTGGAGAATGTTCCATGAGCACTTGAGAAAAATGTGTATTCTGTTGTTTTTGGATGGAATGTCCTATAAATATCAATTAACTCCATCTCATTTAATGTATCATTTAAAACTTGTGTTTCCTTATTTATTTTCATTTTGGATGATCTGTCCATTGGTGAAAGTGGGGTGTTAAAGTCCCCTACTATGAATGTGTTACTGTCGATTTCCCCTTTTATGGTTGTCAGTATTTGCCTTATGTATTGAGGTGCACCTATGTTAGGTGCATAAATATTTACAATTGTTATATCTTCCTCTTGGATCGATCCCTTGATCATTATGTAGTGTCCTTCTTTGTCTCTTCTAATAGTCTTTGTTTTAAAGTCTATTTTGTCTGATATGAGAATTGCTACTCCAGCTTTCTTTTGGTTTCCATTTGCATGAAATACCTTTTTCCATCCCCTTACTTTCAGTCTGTATGTGTCTCTAGGTCTGAAGTGGGTCTCTTGTAGACAGCAAATATATGGGTCTTGTTTTTGTATCCATTCAGCCAATCTGTGTCTTTTGGTGGGAGCATTTAGTCCATTTACATTTAAGGTAATTATCGATATGTGTGTTCCCATTCCCATTAAAACAGTAACTTTCGATGTTGATAGGGAGACAAACATTTGGTAAACAGTTCCATTCGATTTGTATGATAGGCCTTACAGGTCCAGTCTGGTTCAACTGCCTACCACTGCTGTTGTCTTCTTCTCATTCTGGTATTAATACTGTTTGGAGTCAGCAGTCCTTTCTATAGACTAGTCCAACGCAGAGGCCTTTCTTAAGTAAGAAATACGAATTTGAGTTAATTCACTTCAGTTTCTTTGTCCATGATGTACTTAAGAATACCTGATAAGTAGTCTTTCATCTAGTTTGGAGATAGTCCTTTAAATGATGCTTTTTCCGGTATGCATAATCCCCTGGGTATAGATCATGGGACATCTGATCTTCATCCAAAAATAGATTACAGTGATCAGAAACAAGCTTAGAATATCTTCTTAATAACTCAATTAAGCTTTACAATAATGTAACATAGCAACAAAGAGCTATTTGGGAAATGAGTTTTAGACAGTAAATACTGATGTCAATTAACAAAACTAGAATTTAATATATAACAAAACACAATCTTTTTCTCTCTAAAATTACCCTCATTTTTACCAAATATAGCCAAATTAAGATTAATTTGTTTGTAAAATAAGTCTGATTCATTGATCACATAGGCTTTTAAAAAATTGGCTGTGCTTAAACTTTTCATAAGAAATCTCAGACTGAACTTTTAAAAGGAATCTCAAGGCCAGTAAAGCCACACCAAGGGCTGTCACAGATTCTGCCTGCAGTATCTATAGATTTGGGTGAATTCTTCTCTTCTCAAGGTCCCCAAAATAGCTTGAGATTTTACATGCGCACACGCACACACACACACTCACACACACACACACACATATATATACCACAGCAGTGACAGCACTGAATCCTAAATGCTAGGCCACCAGGGAACTCCCTTGAGATTCTTGAACTTGTTAAGAGGTGGCCTTCCTTATTCATCTGATTAGGCTTCTGGGAACCTGAGAGTTTCTAATTTCTGGAGAGATCAGGTAGAGAGAAAAGATAAATATTTCAATTTATAAGGTATAATTTACCAAATTGTTATAAATCATAATCAGCTTAAGGGGAAAGGTTCCCTTACATCTGAAAAACAAAGATTGAATGCCAGTAATATGTCAGACAAAAAGTCATAAAAATTATAATCATATTTTTCAGTTCATTCAGTCCCATGTAATTAATTTTTGTTTTGTTTGAGTCCATTTTTTCCATTAGTTTTGTTGACCTTGCCTGATGATTAAGGATGATAGTGACAGTGATAATTTCAACAAGTTTGTGGGATTTTTTTAAGGCTTGTATATTTTGTCCAGTGAAGTGGATGCCTTGATCACTGGAGATTGTAGAAAGTATACCCCAAGTAGAAAATACATTTTTAACCATTTCTTTTTTTTATTGTGAGAGCATCAGTGTTGGAAGGCTTTAACCCACCAAGTAGAAAAATGGGGTTTTCCAGGGAGCCGGGAAGAGCCAATTGGCTGTATTAGGTTTCCCATAGCCCTGATTATTTAATTCACAACTATTGTTTACCCATCTTAATTTCTCTGATTTAGGAGCAGACTGTTGCCATGACACAAGGCTATCAGGATGACAAAAGTCTGACATGCGGGGTTAATTTTTTGTAGAAGTAGAATGGACTTTATCTATATGTGCCATAATCTTTATAGATTCTGTTGTTGCCTTTACATGAAAGTCAGCTAGGGCATTTCCTTAATACTCGGGTTCAGTCCCCTTAGAGTGAGCCTCAGTTTTGATGACAGATAACATTTTATGTTAGGACATATATGATTTCCAGGAACTTCATATAACTTCTGGAACACCTATAATATATATTTATATAGACATAACATAAGAAGTCTTAACATTACCTTTTATTTGACAATGCTTCCCCTGTAATCCAATCTACCAAATAATCCTAGTTAGTTTAATATTTTTCTGAGATGCTTCAGGGGCCCTGTAAAGCATCCTAAAGTTAGCTAGAGAGAGAGATTTAGCCTGTTATCAAAAGCAGCATTCTAAGGAAACTTTGTTCTCTTAACAGAGAGAGAGATCAGATTCCAGCCTTAAATTAGTTTACTGTTAATAACAAAATTCATTTAACTAATTAAATTCACTAAAATCTTAATCAATCCTGACCATGTACAAAACTCTTTTTTCAAGGTTCTTTTTCTACATTTTTTTCATAGTTTTCTGAATCCATATTAATTTGTCCCATTTTTCCATCCAGAAATAATCAACTCTAAGAAAAAATTATTCTTCTTTTTTCTCCAACAAATGTATATCTAGTCTTCATATTTTATATCACTGACAACCTATTTCCTACATTCTTTACACACTGAAATGCTTCCTTTGTCATTTTTAGTAGCTTGAATTACATATATTACCATTTTTAACCATTAAAAACCTTAATCTCAAATGAAAATCAAGAAACAAGCAATTGTGAACTGTATGTTATACCAATATTTCCTGAATAGCAAAGAACTTAACAACATATACCATAACCTCTAAAAACACACATTTTTATAGCATAATTTTTAATGTGGTACAAAACATGTACCTAATAAACCCAAATATCTTTAAGTTTTTTTCTCTTAATAAAACGGCTTCTCTAGCAAACAATGTTCTAGTATCTTATCTTAATTAAAATGACGTAGACGTTCAATGAATTTTTATCATTGAAGTTAACTTAGCAAAACCCTAAAGTTTCAAGTACTAAGAATCTATAAAAACTAAAACATAATTATTTCTAAAGATTTCACGTAAGACATCTTTACCATTTACCTCTTTTTCATTAGTTATGACAATATCATATCAAGATAATTTTATTGCTGAAAAATTTTGTAATAAATATAATATGAACTATTGATTTTCAGGATAGCTAGGTACAGTAAAAAAAGTATTATACTTAATGTTGATGACTCTAAAGACATGTCTGTATTAATTAATAAACTTAACCAAAATTTAATACTAAACATTAGTTTAATACTGAATATTTCCCAGATCACGTGAAGCTGAAAGTCATTTGGATTATTTTCTGTTGTATTTTATTTATTTATTTATTAAAAAATTTTTTTTAACATCTTTATTGGAGTATAATTGCTTTACAATGGTGTGTTAGTTTCTGCTTTATAACAAAGTGAATCAGCTATACATATACATATATCCCAATAAGATCTCCTTCTTGCGTCTCCCTCCCACCCTCCCTATCCCAAACCTCTAGGTGGTCACAAAGCACTGAGCTGATCTCCCTGTGCTATGCGGCTGCTTCCCACTAGCTATCTATTTTACGTTTGGTAGTGTATAAATGTCCATACCGCTCTCTCGCTTGTTCCCAGCTTACCCTTCCCACCCCCGTGTCCTCAAGTCCATTCTCTACGTCTGCATCTTTATTCCTGTCCTGCCCGTAGGTTCTTCAGAACTTTTTTTTTTTTAAGATTCCATATATATGTGTTAGCATACAATATTTGTTTTTCTCTTTCTGACTTACTTCACTCTGTATGACAGACTCTAGGTCCAACCACCTCACTACAAATAACTCAATTTCATTTCCTTTCATGGCTGAGTATTATTGCATTGTATATATGGGCACATCTTCTTTATCCATTCATCTGTTGATGGACATTTAGGTTGCATCCATGTCCTGGCTATTATAAATAGAGCTGCAATGAACATTTTGGTACATGACTCTTTTTGAATTATGGTTTTCTCAGGGTATATGTCCAGTAGTGGGATTGCTGGGTCATATGGTAGTTCTATTTGTAGTTTTTTAAGGAACCTCCATATTGTCCTCCATAGTGGCTGAATCAATTTACATTCCCTCCAACAGTGCAAGAGGGTTCCCTTTTCTCCACACCCTCTCCAGCATTTACTGTTTGTAGATTTTTCGATGATGGCCATTCTGAGTGGTGTGAGGTGATACCTCATTGTAGTTTTGATTTGCATTTCTCTAATGATTACTGGTGTTGAACCTTCTTTCATGTGCTCTTGTTGGCCATCTGTATATCTTCTTTGGAAAAATGTCTATTTAGGTCTTCTGCCCATTTTTGGATTGGGTTGTTTTTTCTTTTGATATTGAGTTGCATGAGCTGCTTGGAAATTTTGGAGGTTAATCCTTTCTCATTTACTTCATTTGCAAATATTTTCTCCCATTCTGAGGGTTGTCTTTTCATCTTCTTTATGGTTTCCTTTGCTGTGCAAAAGCTTTTAAGTTTCATTAGGTCCCAATTGTTTATTTTTGTTTTTATTTCCATTTTTCTAGGAGGTGGGTCAAAAGGATCTTGCTGTGATTTATGTCATACAGTATTCTGCCTATATTTTCCTCTAAGAGCTTTATAGTGTCTGGCCTTACATTTAGGTCTTTAATCCATTTTGAGTTTATTTTTGTGTGTGGTGTTAGGGACTGTTCTAACTTCATTCTTTTACATGTAACTGTCCAGTTTTCCCAGCACCACTTATTGAAGGGGGTGTCTTGCTCCACTCTATATTCTTGCCTCCTTTATCAAAAATAAGGTAACCATATGTGTGTGTGTTTATCTCTGGGCTTTCTATCCTGTTCCATTGACCTATATTTCTGTTTTTGTGCCAGTACCATACTGTCTTGATTACTGTAGTTTGTAGTATAGTCTGAAGTCAGGAAGCCTGATTCCTCCAGCTCCATTTTTCTTTCTCAAGATTGCTTTGGCTATTCAGGGTCTTTTGTGTTTCCATAAAAATTGTGAAATTTTTTTTCCCAGTTCTGTGAAAAATGCCATTCGTAGTTTGATAGAGATTGCATTGAATCTGTAGATTGCATTGGGTAGTATAGTCATTTTCACAATGTTGATTATCCCAATCCAAGAACATGGTATATCTCTCCATCTGTTTGTATCATCTTTGATTTCTTTCATCACTGTCTTATAGCTTTCTGCATAAAGGTCTTTTTTCTCCTTAGGTAGGTTTATTCCTAGGTATTTTATTCTTTTTGTTGCAATGGTAAATGGGAGTTTTTCCTTAATTTCTCTTTCAGATTTTCATCATTAGTGTATAGGAATGCAAGAGATTTCTGTGCATTAATTTTGTAGCCTACTCCTTTAGCAAATTCATTCATTCACTCTAGAAGTTTTCTGGTAGCATCATTAGGATTCTCTATGTATAGATAGTATCATGTCATCTGCAAACAGTGACAGCTTTACTTCTTCTTTTCCAATTTCGATTCCTTTATTTCTTTTTCTTCTTTGATTGCTGTGACGAAAACTTCCAAAATTATTTTGAATAATAGTGGTGAGACTGAATCACCTTGCCTTGTTCCTGATCTTAGAGGAAATGGTTTCATTTTTTCACCACTGAAAATGATGTTTGCTGTGGGTTTGTCATATATGGCCTTTATTATGTTGAGGTAAGTTCCCTCTATGTCTACTTTCTGGAGGATTTTTATCATAAATGGGTGTTGAATTCTGTCGAAGCTTTTCTGCATCTATTGAAATGATCATATGGTTTTCTCCTTCAATTTATCAATATGGTTTATCGCATTGATTGATTTGCATATATTGAAGAATCCTTGCATTTCTGGGATAGACCCCACTTGATCACGGTGTATGATCCTTTTAATGTGCTGTTGGATTCTGTTTGCTAGTATTTTGTTGAGGGCTTTTGCATCTATGTTCATCAGTGACATTGCCTGTAGTTTTATTTCTTTGTGACATCTTTGTCTGGTTTTGATATCAGGGTGGTGGTGACCTCATAGACTGAGTTTGGGAGTGTTCCTCCTCTGCTATATTTTGGAAGAGTTTGAGAAGGATAGGTGTTATCTCTTCTCTAAATGTTTGATAGAATTCGCCTGTGAAGCCACCTGGTCCTGGGCTTTTGTTTGTTGCAAGATTTTTAATCACAGTCTCAATTTCATTTCTTGTGATTGGTCTGTTCATATTTTCTATTTCTTCCTGATTCAGTCTTGGCAGGTTGTGCCTTTCTAAGAATTTGTCCATTTCTTCCAAGTTGTCCATTTTATTGGCATAGAGTTGCTTGTAGTAATCTCTCATGATCTAGGGACTAGTGCCTGTGTTCTGGTAAATGAGGCTGGATCTTGTCTTTCTGGTGGGCAGGATCACGTCCAGTGGTGTCTTTTGGGATGTCTGTGACCTTATTATGATTTTAGGCAGCCTCTCTGCTAATGGGTGGGGTTGTGTTCCTGTCTTGCTAGTTTGTTGGCATAGGGAGTCCAGCACTGTAGCTTTCTGGTCGTTGAGTGGAGCTGGGTCTTATCTTTGAGATGGAGATCTCTGGGAAATCTTTCACCATTTGATATTACATGGAGCTGAGAGGTCTCTGGTGGACCAATGTCCTGAACTCAGCTCTCTCACTTCAGAAGCACAGACCTGACATACGACTGGAGCACTGAGACCCTGTCTGCCACATGGCTCAAAACAAAAGGGATAAAGAAAGAAAGGAAGAAAGAAAGAAAGAAAGAGAAATAAAATTATTAAAATAGAAAATATTTTTTAAAATTTTAATAATTAAAAAATAATAAAAAAACAGACAGAACCCCAGGACAACTGGTTAAAGCAAAGCTATATGACAAAATCACACAAAGAAGCATACACACACCCATTCACAAAAGTAGAAAAAGGAAAAATATATATATATATATTTAAAAAACGACGAGAGCAACCAAATCAATAAGCAAATCTACCAATGATAATAAACTCTAAATACTAAAATAAGATAAAAATAAAATCAGAAACAAATTGGATGCAGAAAGCAAACCCCAAGTCTACAGTTGCTCCATAAGTCCACTGCCTCAATTTTGGGATGATTCATTGTCTCTTCACGTATTCCACAGATGCAGGGTATATCAAGTTGATTGTGGAGATTTAATCCGCTGCTCCTGAGGCTGCTGGGAGAAATTTCCCTTTCTCTTCTTTGTTCGCCCTGCTCCTGGGGTTCAGCTTTGGATTTGGCCCCACCTCTGCATGTCGGTTTCCTGAGGGCATCTCTTCTTCACTCAGACAGGACGGGGTTAAAGTAGCAGCTGATTCAGGGGCTCTAGCTCACTCAGGTTGGGGGGAGGGAGGGGGACGGAATGCGGGGCAAGCCTGCAGCTGCAGAGGCCAGTGTGATGTTGCAACAGCCTGAGGCGCGCCGTGTGTTCTCCTGGGGAAGTTGTCCCTGGATCACGGGACCCTGGCCATGGCAGGCTTCACAGACTCCCCGGAGGGGAAGTGTGGATAGTGACCTGTGCTTGCACACAGGCTTCTTAGTGGCTGCAGGAGCAGCCTTAGTGTCTCATGCCCATCTCTGGTGTCCGCGCTGATAGCTGCAGCTGGTGCCCACCTCTCGAGCTTGTTTTCGGGGTGCTCTGAATCCCCTCTCCTCGAGCACCCTGAAATAATAGTCTCTTGCCTCTTAGGCAGTTCCAGATTTTTTCCCAAACTCCCTCCTGGCTAGCTGTGGTGCACTAGCCCCCTTCAGGCTGTGTTCATGCAGCCAGCCCCAGTCCTTTCCCTGGGATCTGATCTCCAAAGCCCGAGCCTCAGCTCCTAGCCTCCACCCGCCTCAGTGGGTGAGCAGACAAGCCTCTCAGGCTGGTGAGTGCTGGTCGGTGCTGATCCTCTGTGCAGGAATCTCTCTGCTTTGCCCTCTGTACCCTTATTGCTGCTTTCTCCTCCGTGGCTCTGAAGTTTTTTCCCCGCCACCCCCCGACTCTGCCAGTGAAGGGGCTTCCTAGTGTGTGGAAACTATTCCTCCTTCACAGCTCCCTCCCAGAAGTGCAGGTCCCATCCCTATTCTTTTGTCTCTGTTTTTTCTTTTTGCCCTACCCAGGTACGTGGGGAGTTTCTTGCCTTTTGGGAAATCTGAGGTTTTCTGCCAGCCTTTGGTAGGTGTTCTCTAGGAGTTATTCCACTTGTAGGTGTATTTCTGATGTATTTGTGGGGAGGAAGGTGATCTCCAAGTCTTACTCCTCTGCCAACTTGAAGGTCTCTTCAGTTGTATTTTTAAATGATTGATTTGTAAACATTTACTTTTCTTTAAGCTAATTAAATAGAGCTCATTTACAAATTAACCTCAACAATATTATCCAAAGACAAAGACACATAATCATATTGAGATACATATATCCAGACAGAGATCTCATAGCCTCATCTTAAAATTTAATCATGAATTAGATATTTTCATATAAAATTTATTAGTTTATAAATTTTACCTACTTCCCTCTCTATTGTAAAACAGCTGTAATTGCATAAGTCGCATAGTTCAGGGATCTACTTGTGGGTCACTTTTTCCCCTGAATCTTAGGAGTATTACCGCTAGGCCATATTACAAGGGAAAATCATCTTTTTATATATCACTGGCTTATAAATGAAATTCTCCAATTCTGGAGAATGCACCTCAACGGGCTGCATCTGGGAAACAATTTTGAGTTTCCCACAGCTGACACACTTACACCCAAGATAAAATGCAAACATACACACAAAGAACAAAATCTAATTCCTGTGGGACAAAAACAAAAGGGTGAAGTCCAACAATTTTCTCAAAGTTTTTCAAACAAGGATCCCTCTTTTTAACAACAAACAACATGTAAATGGAAAGATAGGGAATAATGACCACACGTGTCATGGCAATTTACCTGGCAAATGCAAAATCAAAAAAATAACATTAGGAATAAGTTAAGTTTACTTACTTGAGCTTAAAAAGTCTCTTTATACTTTTTTCCTTGGTTTGAAGTTCTATTAATTAACCCAAGGCCAAAGTCTCAGGCAAAGGTGAGCTGTGTTTGTATTTCAAGGACATGATAAGAGTTAAAACTTCAAGCTTTTTCCTAGGAATATTTTTGTTTTCTCAGGGTCAGAATTCTGAAGTATTTTATCAAGCCAGCTTTTTCTAACTACCTGTGCAAAAAGAACCAGTTTTGGAATTTCAAAAGAGTTTCATCTTAACCAGTTTTCTCCAGAGTCTAAACAATATTGTGGCCACAGAGTTTTAAATCATTTTTTCCTTAGTCATATGTTCATAGCTATAATAAGATCATTTTTCCAAAATATGTCCCAGAGGGAATGTTCCCCAGACAAGAGAAACAAAACACAAATGGTGCCCCCAAAACCAAATGTTAGCATCCAAATAAACAAAGAACCAGTTCACAAATAGGGTAGAAGTTCAACAACTGTTCCTCTTTCCAACAAGGTACCCCACACCAACATGAAACAAACAGGCTTATTCTGGGGAGGAAAAGCCCAGGGTAGAGAGGAAAGGAATTTTTGGTTTTACACACAAAAGCATCTTACCCTCCTACACTGAGTCGGTCAACTCCCAAATGTCTGTTCATTAGTAGAGACAAATCAAAAACAGAGCTTTTTTCCTTCATCACAGAATTGAAAGCACTGTGAGCCGATAATGTCTGGTCAATCGCAAGCACTTGGGGCTGTCCCCCAGACAAAGGTGCTCAGGCAGCTGCTGAACAGGATTCAAGAGCCACCTTCATCCAGGCGCTGATGTGCCACGGGCAAAACACCCACTTGGGACTTCCACCCCAGCTGGGGTGCCAACATTGTTACCAAACAAAACTTGGGTCCACTTGCCTGTGCACAGTAAAGCCAATCTACTGACATCAGGTTGTGGTGAAGGAAAGTGTAATGTTTATTACAGGGCACCAAGCAAGGAGTCCATGTAGCTAGTGCTTAAAAGGCCTGAACTCCCGGAAGGTTTTCAGGGAAAGGTTTTTAAAAATAGGGTGAAGGAGAGGGTTGTGGGGTATGTGATCAGCTCATGGACATTCTTTTGATTGGCTGGTGGTGAGGTAATGAGGAGGCAACACCATCAACCTTCTGATTCCAATTGATCTGGGGTCTACATGCTTGTGGGCAGCATACAGTTAACTTCTCCCACCTAGTGGGGGTTTCAGCATCTACAAAACAGCTCAAAGGACAGGGCTCAGAATATTATCTATAGTTCTTCAGGAGGAACTAAAAGCCCTTGACTTTGATTAATGGCTGAAGTATTATTTTGTCTTGCTTGACTGGTTTCCTTTTTTTCTGTGTTCTCTCACTTCTTTGATTCATTTTGTTCTTTGATTAAAAGTTTTCTACAGAGAAAAGGCAAGCAGAGGATATTGGGAGGAGGGGTGTTCTGGGAGGGGCCCATAGGGTCCTGCTTGGTTACACTTGGATTTCTAGATTTCACCAGGATGTGTTCAAGTGTGGGGTTTTTTTTTTCTTCAATATATTCCTGTATGGCACTGATTTTTTTTCTTCAGTAAAGGGCAATTTTCTTCTGTTTCCTTGATTATTACTTCTTTTCTGGCCTCTCTACTTTTTATTCCTGAAATTCCTATTAAAATATCTGAAGCTATCCTCCATACGGATGAATTAACATCTCCCAGTTTTCTCTTTGCCTTTCTGTTTTACATTCTGATATAATTCCTTATAGACATCTTATAGAACATCTTCCAAACACAGGTTTCAACCATATTCATACTGCTCTTCAGCTTTTTGCTTGAGTTTTAAATTTGGGTAATGTAAATTGATTTCTAAGAGTCTTTTCTTAGCCTCCATTTGCACCTGACTCTGGATTTATGATTATCTTTAATTCCATGTTTGGGAATTCTCTACACTAGAAAAAGTGTATACTAAAAAAAAAATACATAACGACAAAACTCTGTAAGAAACAACTATGACTGGAAGAGAAGGAAACTGTGAAAGAATTGTTAAAGTGGTCAGAGGAAAACAGGAGAGTAATGTCATGAAATTCAAACAAAGAAGGGTTTAAATAAGAAAGGAATGTTGAGGCATTTTTAATTCTGCAGATAATTGAATGAGAAATGAAAGAGTATGTGCAATTTTTAAAATAATGTAAGCAAAATTTAGGCTCTGAGAAAGAAATAAACCAAATAACCAAGTGGCATAAAAAGGCTCCAAGTCCATTTACCTGCATGGCCATAGCTTTGAGCTTAACAAAAAAATCCCCAAAAAAACTGTCAAGAGGGAAGAGAAAGGAGGATACCACAATTTAAGTGAAAAACAAGGGGAAAGTTATAAGATGACAATGTTGTACAAATAGTTGAAAACATGAGAGAAAATACAGAAGACTACAGTCCCCACCCCTTTGCTATATTACCCCATCAGGTTTTTTTAACCATTCTAGGCCTTGGTTTCCTGATTTGTAAAATAAGGGCAAACCATAATAGTACCCTAAGTTTGTTTTGCAGTTTCAATGAGAATGTCTGTAAACACTTAGCAAAGTGTTTGGCACATTGTGAGCTTTCAATAAGTGTTAGTTCTTAACATTATCATTACTAAGAAATGAATAATAAATAGCATATCATTTGAACAACATTAATGATCAGGAAACTGTCCACCAGAGGGCAACTGATGGTGAAACATTAGGCACTGACAACAATAAGAAAGACATAATTATCTTTTATTGATTGCTGAGTTTGTTTCCAGGACTATGTTAAACAATTCCAGATGAGAAATATTTGAAGGAATTGGGGTTGATTAGCTTGGAAAAGAGAAAATCTGGTGAGGGGGCTGGGATTAAGGCAGGGAGTGAAACAGTGTAATAACCATGGCCAGATATTTGAAACACTGTTGTTTGGATGATGACATCAAGGTGTCTCCATAAGGCAGAAATAGTCACCATGGATCTTGTTCCAGGAAGCAGACTTCAGTTCAACATAAGGTTTCCTGTTGGTCCTCCTGCCTCCACCAACAAGTGTAGTCATTCCCCAGGGACTACACCTGGACCTCTAGTTAGCAGATGCTGCTGTGGGAATGTCTCATTTTGTAGTTGAATCTTGAATGTACCCAAACAAAATTTTTTAAATTCTGTGTTTCATTCTTATGAAATCCTCCCTAGCTACCTAGTGTGTGGGGCCATGAAATTAGAGGTTGTTTATTTAATAGATTTTGTTTTTCTAGCTGGCTTAAAATACCATCAGCAGCTTGTGGGTAACCTAAAATGATAAATATCAGTGGAGGAGGGGATAAATTCTGCAACAATTTTGATATTCTCAGCATGCAAACTAAAACCAATCACTTTTTATATCAACATATGGAAATCTATTTGGGAGTCATGAAAATCAAAGATGCTTATGTTTAATTGTTAATCAGAGACAGTGTGAAACACCTGAAGCTTACTAGTGCTTTCTGTCCAGTTGTTTGGAGAAAAAATCATGTGAAGAACAGTAAGCCCCCCTACACACACACACACACATACTCAAGTGCATATCTTCCTTAAGTTATTTGCTCAGAGTCCATTATTAACATCTAGTTCATATCTTTTGTGCATAGGGAGAGGTTCAGTTTTTAAATACAACTCACTATTTTCTTCCTCTCTCCTCATCTCTCTTATTTCTCTCCTATTTTTTTATCAAAAATTATTTGAAGAGAAGGTAAGAGAACTAACTTAAAAACAGAAAGATCAATGTTAGTTTAAAAAATATATTCTTCTAAAAAATTCCAGTAACCTGGAATTAGAGACAGATACAAATGAAAAACTAGAAAAATTCTGTGACTATGTACCAGGTATAATTATTCTATTTATGTTATTCTATTTATGTGACTTTAAAAAAAGACAAATAATCATGGAAATTAAGTGGAATAAAGAAGAGAAAACAAATATGCTTTTCAGAAGGGACAGTATGGTGGCTCTGAGTGAAAGGTCAATCTTCCTCCTTGTTATTTGGACTTTACCCTTTTCCCTCTCTCTATCCTGCATCACCAATTTCTACCTCATCACTGGACAGCAATGTAAATACACAAACATGCTTTATAAACTAATCCCCACAGTATTATATCCTAACCTCACATCTTCTACCACAGGGGTCCCCAACCCCCAGGCCATGGACCGATATTGGTCCGCGGCCTGTTAGGAACCAGGCCGCACAGCAGGAAGTGAGTGATGGGTGAGTGAGTGAAGCTTCATCTGTATCTACAGCTGCTCCCCATCACTCGCATTACCACCTGAGCTCCACCTCCTGTCAGATCAGCAGCAGCATTAGATTCTTATAGGAGCCTGAACCCTGCTGTGACTGCACATGTGAGGGACCTAGGTTGCACGCTCCTTATGAGAATCTAATGCCTGATGATCTGAGGTGGAGCTGAGGCAGTGTTGCTAGCAATGCGGAGTGGCTGCAAATACAGATTATCATTAGCAGAGAGGTTTGACTGCACAGAGACCCTAATGAATCAATTGCTTGCAGACTCATATCAAAACCCTATCAGTAAGTGGCAAGTGAAAACAAGCTCAGGGCTCCCACTGATTCTGCATTATGGTGAGTTGTATAATTATTTCATTATATATTACAATGTAATAATAATAGAAATAAAGTGCACAATAAATGTAATGTGCTTGAATCATCCCAAAACAATAGCCCCCACCCTAGTCTGTGGAAAAATTGCCTTCCATGAAACTGGTCCCTGGTGCCAAAAAGGTTGGGGGCCACTGCTCTACCATATACCATCTCATTTTCTTTCCTCCTATTAAAAGCAAGACTTATTGAACTATGAAAATATTGTCATTGTCTTCATGCCCTTACTTTACTTTCTTATTTCAGCCGTCTCCAATAAATCTCGGCTCCACTAAAACTCTTCCTGTCAAGTTAATCTGTAACCTCCACATTGTGAACTGTATTGGTTGATTCTTTGTTCTCTTCTTTTTAAAATAATTGTATAATTTATCATCGAAACCAGATGTTTGAGATTTAAAGGGGCACTTTAATACTATTCAATTATTTGAAATATTAGTATTTTGGATGACAAATTGATTTTTATTATAATGGTGAACTGGTAAAATAGTTTTGTAAGAATATTTTCAAAGTGAAATTTTTTTCTAAAAAGACATGTTTATGTTTATTGAAGTAAAATAAAAACTTTATTACTATTTATACATTAAATTATATTTATATTATTGGTCATCTGAACATCAAAAATAACATAAAATAAAAATTTTTAATAACATAAATAGAATAATTATTCCTGGAATATAGTCACAGAGTTTCATTAGTTTTTCAGTTGTATCTATCTCTAATATCAGGTCACTGGAATTTTTTATCATTTAAAAAAATTTTATTGGAGTATAGTTGATTTACAATGTTGTATTAGTTTCAGGTGTACAGCAAAGTGAATCAGTTATACAGATACATATATCCACTCTTATTTTAGATTCTTTTCCCATATAGGCCATTACAGAATATTAAGTAGAGTTCCCTGTGCTATACAGTAGGTTCTTATTAGTTATCTATTTTATATAGAGTAGTGTGTATGTCAACTACAATCTCCCAATTTATCCTTCCCCCCACCCCTTATCCCCTGGAAACCATAAGTTTGTCTTCTACATCTGTGACGCTTTTTCTGTTTTGTAAATAAGTTCATTTGTACCACTTTTTTAGATTCCACGTATAAGCCATATCATATGATATTTGTCTTTCTGTGTTTGACTTACTTCACTCAGTATGACAATCTCTAGGTCCATCCATGTTGCTGCAAATGGCATATTTTGTTCTTTTTTGTGGCTGAATAATATTCCATTGTATATATGTACCACATCTTCTTTATCTATTCCCCTGTTGATGGACATTTAGGTTGCTTCCATGTCCTGGCTATTGTAAATAGTGCTGTAATGAACACTGGGGTGCATGTATCTTTTCAAAGTATGGCTTTCTCTGGATATATGCCTAGGAGTGGGATTGCTGGGTCATGCTGGTTCTATTTTTAGATTTTTAAGGCCAGGTCTCTGGAATTTTTAAGAAAAATGTGTTTTAAGCTAACATTTATCTTTTCATATTAGGCTAATTCTCTTATAAAATGACCTGTAAGCTTCCTAAAATTTACATTTTATTATTATTTTGAATTGTTGGCACCTTCAAATGACTTTTCTAGAAATACAATATTTTTAGTTAAGAAGCTGATCCCTCCATAGGTGCTGAGGTTCATGGTAAACTCAGAGAAAATTCTGTTAAGTGGATACTCTGAATTCTAAATTTTTATATGAAAACCTGTGAACATTTTAGCCCAAATATTTTCAAATTCCATATTAGTACCTCCATTCAAAATATTTTCTTTTACAAATATTATTTATGATACAATGTTTGTCAAATAAATTATATCTAATTATAATTCTTTGGTTATTTTGCTAAATTTAAGTGCTACAAAATTATAAGCCTTATTAATTGCATTCAAATCCAGTACAGAATAAAAATGTGACCAATAAAAAATAAGAATTTGATTCAGAAATTCTTTGCAGAAGTCAAGATATTGCAAAGCATAAGTTTTCCACTTCCAAGTGGGATGTAACAGTTTACACCAGGTCAATGCTGAAAACATTTTAAACAAATTTTAAAAGGCCAGATGAATTACAAATTCTTATTTTTAAAGGCATCAGAGGACTGTGGAAAGGATGGGACCCCATGACCTAAAATTCCAGAGAGGCAAAACTTTTCTGAGGTAAGCTAACAATCACCAGCCATTTTTACACTTGGAGGTAGGGGAAATTGCTTTACTCTATTCATTAGCTGAATATTGAACTTGGTCCAGGTTGAGTAAGGGAGGGACAACAAGGATTTTTGACTGTGAAAATCTAGAGGGAAAATTGGAAACCTGAGACAGTCTCTAACACATGGCTGATTTTCTGAACAGACATTTGCTTGGTTCCAGGAGTACAAAGGAGGGTAACGAGCTAGACTGACATCTTCTAAGAGAAGAGTGAAATCTTTCACAGTCCTGCAGCCCTGTGAAAGAGACCTACCGTGATGGTCCTTCCCTTAATTCATTGCTAGACTTTGAAGTTGTGTGGGATGGAGACTGAAGAGTTAGATCTTCCACTGTCTTTCAGATCTGAGGAGATGGATGCCTTAAAAAAAGGCCCATGAGAGCCACACCCAAAGGACAGGGTAAAGCAGAGATAAATTAAGTCTTGTTTAAATTGAAGCCCAGCCCAATCAAGCAAACTCTCTGATTGCACTGAGGTGATCAGCCTCTTACCCTATCTGCCTAACAGAAAAAAAAAGGGAACCTTTTCTGCTGAAAGATAACATAATTTGAAGCTTCTTTGGTTCTTTTATACATAATATATGGCATTATATTGAAAAAATTCTATGCAGACAAAACTATGATTGATAATAAAGAGAGTAAATAGACATTAGAAGCAGACCTACAGATATAGATTAAATAAATATTTTAAAACAACTGTGATTAATATTTTGAATAAAATAGAGGAAAAGATGTACACAATAGATGAAAAGATGGAGAATTTCAACAGAGAATTTGAGTCTATTAAAAAATTAATTTGACATACTAAACTTATTAGATGATGAAATAGAACAATATCTTTATAACCTTGAGAGTGAGGAAAATTTTTAACCAAGATATAAAAAACGCAAATATTAAAGTGAAAATTTTGTTCTTTTTTATGGCTGAGTAATATTCCATTATATATATGTACCACATCTTCTTTATTCATTCCTCTGTTGATAGACATTTAGATTGCTTCCATGTCCTGGCTATTGTAAATAGTGCTGCAATGAACATTGGGGTGCATGTATCTTTTTGAATGGTTTTCTCCAGATATATGCCCAGGAGTGAGATTCCTGGGTCATATGGTAGCTTTATTTTTTTAAGGAACTTCCATACTGTCCTCCATAGTGGTTGTACCAGTTTACATTCCCACCAATAATGTAGGAGGGTTGCCTTTTCTCCACACCCTCTCCAGCATTTATTGTTTGAAGATTTTTTTGATGATGGTCATTCTGACTGTTGTGAGGTGATACGTCATTGTAGTTTTGATTTACATTTCTCTAATAATTAATGACATTGATCATCTTTTCATGCACTTTTTAGCCATCTGTAAGTCTCTTTTGGAGAAATGTCTATTTAGATCTTCTACCTATTTTTTGATTGGATTGTTTGTTTTTTTGATATTGAGCTGCATGAGCTGTTTGTATATTTTGGAGATTAGTATCTTGTCAGTTGCTTCATTTGCAAATGTTTTCTCCCATTCTGAGGGTTGTCTTTTCATTTTGTTGATGGTTTTCTTTGCTGTGCAAAAGCTTTTAAGTTTCATTAGGTCCCATTTGTTTATTTTTGTTTTTATTTTTATTACTCTAGGAGATGGATCAAAAAAGATCTTGCTGCAATTTACATCAAAGAGTGTTCTGCCTATGTTTTCCTCTAAGAGTTTTATAGCATCTTGCCTTACATTTAGGTCTTTAAACCATTTTGAGTTTATTTTTGTGTATGGTGTTAGGGAGTGTTCTAATTTCATTCTTTTACATGTAGCTGTCCAGTTTTCCCAACACCACTTATTGAAGAGACTATCTTTTCTCCATTGTACATTCTTGCGTCTTTTGTCATAGATTAGGTGACTATAGGTGCTTGATTTTATCTCTGGGCTTTCTATCCTGTTCCACTGATCTCTATCAATAAAGGAATAGGTAAAGAAGATGTGGTACATATATACAGTGGGATATTACTCAGCCATAAGAAGAACAAAATAATGCCATTTGCAGCAACATGGATTGACACAGAGATTGTCATACTGAGTGAACTAAGTCAGACAGAGAAAGACAAATATCATATGATATCACTTATATGTGGAATCTAAAAAAAAAGTTACAAATGAACTTATCTACAAAACATAAATGGAATTGTAGTTGTAGAAAGAAAACGTATGGTTACCAGGAGATAAGGAGTGGGCAGGGATAAATTGGAAGATTGGGATTGACATATACCCGTTACTTTATATAAAATAGATAACTAATAAGGACCTACTGTATAGCACCGGGACCTCTACTCAGTACTCTATAATGGCCTATATGGGAAAAGAATCTCAAAAAGAGCGGATATATGTATCTGTATAACTGATTCACTTTGCTGTACACCCAAAACTGACACAACATTGTAAATCAAGTTACACCAACAAAAAAGTGAAAATTTATAACTACATCAATTTAAGTTTTATAGTTAGAGAAAGACACTATGCACAGTGTTAAAAGAGAGGTATACATAACCAACTGAGACTTAATATCCCAAACATATAGGAATAACCTGCATATTATCAAGAACAAAACAGAATATCTCATGATACTGAGTCCATAGTATGCATAGGCAATTCATAAAAGTGGAAACTAGATCAGCAAACAAGCATATGGAGAGATGCAGTACCCCTGAATAGGGATCAGAGGAGTGAAAGTTAAAACAACTATGCTATATCACATACTTGAGTGACCAAACAAACAAAACAGATAATATCAAGTGCTGTTGAGGAAGGGGGAAAGGAGAAACTCTAATGTACTCTCAGAGAGAGTATAAATTTTTCAGAACAATTGCACATATCTAGAGAGCTGAGTATTTGCATAATTTACTACCCAGCAATTCTACCCCTGTCACTACCCAGAAAATCACTTATATGGGTGGCAAAAGAGATATAAAATGATGGATATACGGTCATTCATAATAGCATTGTTTGAAATAACAGAGAGTTAGAAAAACTTCAATGTCTATCAATAGGGAAATGGATAGATGAAAATGTAGCATGTCTGGAGGATGTAATACTATACAGCATTGAAAAAGTTGACCTAAAGCTACATGTTTCAGCCTAGAAAGATCTAAAAATCACAACATTGAGCAACAAAACCAAAATGAAGCTGAGAAGCAGAATGAGATGTCTATATATGTAACTTGAAAACAATTATAGATATTCATGTATACTTATAAACACACACATAAATAAATATATAGATAATGAACTAAAAGAGCACACATTAGATAAATTCTATTCAGGGACATGGAGGTGGGAAAGAGAACAGGGATGTGGTATGAAGGGGGAAAAATAAGAATAAAATTAAAATGAGATAAAAGAGGTGTGGTACATGGGCCAGTGATGATCATATGCCATGAATTGAGGAATATGCTTAAATGTATTCATCCATTTCTGTAGACCTGAGTCCAACTTAAAAACCAAAATGACTGTATATTGCTCATATCATGGAAGATAACAGTTCCATTCTTGTCTGCATTGGTACATCTGAAGCAGAGTTCAATCTTGAGCAGTAAATTTTAAGAGGCATTGACGAACTGGACTGTGTTCAGAGGAGAGCAGTCAGGACAGTGGGAGGGACATGTAAGGGGCGTGTGTCATGTAACAGAATTGAAAAAAAGGAGACTTAGACACAATAGAATCTTAGGAGAAGGAGGTCTTCGTTTCCATTGTTACTTAAAACATTTTAACTTAAATAAGCTTACTCTCCTCACTCCTGAAGTCTGAGTTTTGTGCACCTCCTCTGTGCTTACTGAATATCCCTTACCCTCTCTGTCATTAGGGGGACTACACATTCTGACTTGCCCAGCCATTGCCACAGTATAATTATTAACAGCACCTCCTTTTACTTTCAAGCAGTCCCAGTAGAGCATATGGTTGTCTACCTACTGTAGTATTTTATTTATTTATTTATTTATTTTAATTTTACTGGAGTATAGTTGATTTACAATGTTGTGTTAGTTTCAGGTGTACAGCAAAGTGATTCAGTTATATATATATTCATTCTTTTTTTAGATTCTTTTCTTATATAGGTTATCAGAGAATACTGAGTAGAGCTCACTGTGCTATACAGTAGGTCCTTGTTGGTTTTCTATCTTATATATAGTAGTTTGTGTGTGTTCATCCCAAGCTTTCGATTTATCCCTCCCCCCACATTTCCCCTTTGGTAACCATAAGTTTGTTTTTGATATCTTTAAGTCTGTTTCTATTTTGTAAATAAGTTCATTTGTATCTTTTTTAAAAATTAGATTCTACATATGAATGATATCATATGACATTTGTCTTTCTCTGTCTGACTTACTTCACTTAGTATGATAATCTCTAGGTCCATCCATGTTTCTGTAAATGACATTATTTTGTTCATTTTTATGGTTGAGTAGTATTCCATTGTATATATGTACCGCATCTTCTTTATCCATTCCTCTGTTGATGGACATTTAGTTGCTTCCGCGTCCTGGTTATTGTAAATAGTGCTGCAATGAACATTGGGATGCATGTATCTTTTTGGATTATGGTGTTCTCCAGCTATCGGATATTGTAGTATTTTAATTGCCTGTATTTTTTGTATCTCCTACTGGATGACAACCCCTAATGCTTAGTGGGAGCTTAATAACTGTTTGTTAAATGAGTGAAGCACTGAGTAGAATTAGGAGTCTTCTGTGAAAGAAACTTATTGCAGTTAACTTTGATTACAGTCTGTTATCAACTCACATTGGGCCTCCTTATCTCTAGGCGGAGGGGTCAACTCTCCTTCCAGCCTGTAAGTGCTGTGAACTGATGAGAATCCAGCCACCATTTCAGCAAGTCTATGACTAAGTCCACATCCTTTAGATGCAAGCGAAGTGGTGTTGGAGATGCTGGTGTGGGATGGACTATATTGCTACATCTCCCTCTTGTGGTTGTTGTGTGGAACTCTTCACAAAATCCTCTGGTTATAACCATAGCCTCTAAGTTGGTGGTTCTATAGATCGGGGTCCACAACCCCCGGTCCACCTACCGGCTCTGGTCCGCAGCCTGTTAGGAACTGGGTCGCACAACAGGCGGTGAGCAGCAGGTGAGTGAGCGAAGCTTCATCTGCCGCTCCCCATCGCTCGCATTACCGCCTGAACCCCTCCCCCCCACCCACCTCCCACCCCTCCCATCCCAGGACCACAAAACTGGTCCCTGGTGCCAAAAATGTTGGGGACTTCTGCTATAGATCTTCACCCAGATTTTATTTGTGTTTGAGGTAGGGTTTGGGCAGGGAGCTCTAATATTTAGATAACCTTGGTAATATTGGCAGATGTGGGTCATGCTTAAGTGACTAGGTGGCCACTTTCAAAATATGATTTTTGATAGATCTACTACTTGGTATATTGATGGATATTTAGTCTATGCAAAGATGACTAGGGAGCCAGTATGTTTCTAGATCATCAGCTCTCAATTTAGGGGTTCTCAATCAGTGGGAAGATTTTGCCCAGTAAGGAATATCTGTCAATGTCAGGAAGCATTTTTGATTGTACTGACCAGGGACAGGGGATGTGCTACTGGCATCTAGTGGGCAGAGGCCAGGGATGCTGATAAACATCATATGATGTACAGAACACCCCCCATGTCAAGCAATTATCTGGACCAAAATGTCAATAGTGCTGCAGTTGAGAAACCCAGTTTAGATTTGCTCCACAAGGGGAATTTGGAGAAATTCAGGGAAGGCAATTACCTTGGCAGTGACAAAAATTAAACAATCCTTTAAACACAAGTTATCCTCTCCATGTGGAGTATGACTTCTGACCTTCCGCCTAGGATAAGGACAACCTCATACTTCATCAAATCAAATCAGCCACCTTCAGTGCTTCACACCATAGCTATAGAGACACAAGGTCATGAAACATGTTTTGCCACACTGCTATGTTACGCGTTCTCTGGGCAACACAAAAACAAAAGGGCAATTTCTTGGATGGACTGTCCATATTTTACTCATTTCCAGGAGGTAGAAAGAAAATCTTCAGGAAGAGAAGTAACTTACTGTAATCAGTGGTTTCTTAGTCAGCTTATGGACCCTTTACCAATCACATCCTGGTCGTGTGACTAGAGTTAGTGTCCTAAGGAAGCTCAAGGTTATGCCCAGCTGTATTTCAGAACCCCAACCCATTAATACTGAGAATGGGCCTGTTCCTCCTGAGTTCTCCAGAATTCAGATATGCTCAGTCAAAAGAAAACATCAGAGAAGAAACACGGGGAAACCAGAAATTGAAGTATCAGTTTTATTTTAAGCCTGAGGAAGAAGAAAACTTCAGCTCATGCACAGTGCCTTAGGGGAAAATTGGAGAATGGTAAGAGAATAATCTGAGGGGTTCTCTGCTTTCCCACTTGAACCTGGGACCTGGTGATGCAGGACATACATCAAATGTTGTTTGAAGAATGGCTCCAAAGACTCCTAATCACAGGCATCCTCGCAGTGAGCTATTGAGTCTTGTCAGGGAATTTTGAGGGGATAGCCTCTTCTTTCCCCCTTTGTTTCTGCCCTTCCATCAGGTAGGATTCAGCCACAGGAAAAACCCAAATGTTGGGAACTGAGCTGTTAAAACAATCTGAGTTATAGTAAAAGAATGATTGCTCATAACCCCAGGATTTACAAATCCTGGTTAGTAGCTCCTTGGTTTTTTAGTATAGACAGCTAATGAGCCTAAGATTATACAAGGGTGGTATAGTGGACATTGTGTATGTGTGTGTGTGTATGTGTGTGTGTGTGTGCCTGTCCAGCATGGAATCTCACTGCTTGTGTTTGGGGAATTCCCTAATTCATAAGAGACAGACCTCACCACTACCACCACTATGAACATGGAAAATGCCATGTATTCAATTCCCAGCCTCCCTTGGAGGTAGAACATGGATGTGTGACCTAGGATTGGCCGCTTGGTCCTGGACTCTGATTTAGAAACTAGAGATGAAAAGCTGAAGAATGGACCCTGGAGATGTCACTTTGGTACAGATAGTACAACAGCAATTTGGAGTTTTCAAGTCCAGCTGAGGCAGGGAGGGAATGATGGAGTCTGGGTCTAGTGCTGGGAGGACAATAGCAAAACAGCTGGTGCCCAGCATTGTCATCCCTGGGCTGGGTTTGTGATTTGGGCTGTGGCCCTAGTCACAGTCCAAGTCTCCCCTTGCTTGCTCATTTTCAAACCATCATTTTACAGAACCTCCTAGCAGTTATCTGAACCAACCAGTATCTTTTCCGTAGATTCCTTTTCTACATAGAAAAATGCAGAGTCAGTTTCTATCTTCACAAAAAAGAATACTAATGCATTGGTTCCAGGAAGTGGGATGCTCCAAACAACAGAGCTAAAATGTGAACTGATTGAAAAGAGGGGATAAAGTACAAGGCTATAAGGAGCTCAGAGTTTTGAGCTGGAAATTTGGTGACCCTTATTATATGGGTGTAAGACAGTTGGTGATTTCTTTTTTTTTTTTAACATCTTTATTGGGGTATAATTGCTTTACAATGGTGTGTTAGTTTCTGCTTTATAACAAAGTGAATCAGTTATACATATACATATGTTCCCATGTCTCTTCCCTCTTACGTCTCCCTCCCTCCCACCCTCCCTATCCCACCCCTCCAGGCGGTCACAAAGCACCGAGCCGATATCCCTGTGCCATGCGGCTGCTTCCCATTAGCTATCTACCTTACGTTTGGTAGTGTATATATGTCCATGACTCTCTCTCGCCCTGTCACAGCTCACCCTTCCCCCTCCCCATAGCCTCAAGTCCATTCTCCAGTAGGTCTGTGTCTTTATTCCTGTCTTACCCCTAGGTTTTTCATGACATTTTTTTCCTTAAATTCCACATATATGTGTTAGCATACGATATTTGTCTTTTTCTTTCTGACTTACTTCACTCTGTATGACAGACTCTAGGTCTATCCACCTCATTACAAATAGCTCAATTTTGTTTCTTTTTATGGCTGAGTAATATTCCATTGTATATATGTGCCACATCTTCTTTATGGTGATTTCTTAAAGTGCTCACTAGGGTCACACAAGACCCTATCAGACAGAAGTGCTTAAATTGAAGAAGGCCTATATGAAAGCGAGAATAGAAGGGATATAGGACTTTAATAGAAGAGGCTCTTTCTGTCTGCAGCCAATAATTTAAGTTATTAAGCATTCAATTACTTGAAACTGTTGGGCCAATATATGTTATTGTCTACTTCAAGATACATTTAGTGACGGGGAGAGGTATGCAAGGATTAAGAAGTGTCTGGTAGAGACCCTGGGGATGTGAAGCCATGGATGTAAAATGGACTCAGAATCAGTTTGAAGAGTCTTAGTTGAGGCTCCAGGTTTGTTGTTCAACAGAGTAAGCAGATAACTAGGATTTAAAAATCATTTGGGGAAGTGAAAAGTCACTCTGGGACAAGTTCTGATTATCCCAAGTTCCTCTGTAGCAGTATCACAAAACACTTACCACTTTTCTTTTTTTTTTTTTTTTGGTGGTACGCAGGCCTCTCACTGCTATGGCCTCTCCCACTGTGGAGCACAGGCTCCGGACGCGCAGGCTCAGCGGCCATGGCTCACGGGCCCAGCCGCTCCGCGGCATGTGGGATCTTCCCGGACCGGGGCACGAACCCATGTCCCCTGCATCGGCAGGCGGACTCCCAACCACTGCGCCACCAGGGAAGCCTTTTCTTTAAATCTGAACATCATTTGCACAAAACTGTACTTTTAAGAATCTTAGATTTTTTTTCATTCCATTACTCAAAGCCCAGAGACCTCAAAGTCATATTTTCAGTTTATTGACTCTTAGCTTCCAGGTTTTACAAATAAAATACTTTATTAGCTTCTTTTATGGAATAATCTCAGAGTGTTTATTAATCTCATTGAGACAATAATCTCATTGTCTATCCAGAGAGAGAAACTGAGGCCCAGAGCCTTGATCAAGTCTGCATGGTGATCGGGAGCAGCTCCCAGACCAAGGACAGGCAGCCCAAGGGTACGCTGTTCCAGACTTTGTGGCTGGTGGTCAGCTGTCTGAGATAGGTACTAGATGTCCTGTCCTGACTTTCTGCCTTTGGCTTTTATTACCCAATTGCAGCAAAGAGCGAGACACCTCACTGGACCGGCATTATCCATTTCATCTGCTACACCACAGAGATGGAAAGCTATTCCAAGCAGCTCTCTGTTCTGAGCCTGTGCCTCCCACAGAGCAGGCTAAGTGCTTGGGAAACCTCGCTTCCTTATCTATTTCGCGGGTAGATGTGGGAGAAACATCACCAGGGAGTCGATCCAAGAAGAGTACAGACGTGTAGATGTCACAAGAAACTTGGGACTTGGGACCAAGTTCAGTGTTTATTTTGGCTCCTCCGTATTCCTTCAGAAAGTCCCTTCACTGGATCTGTGGTGTCAGCTCTCTGGAAGTGTCACGCTGGCATATACTGTGATGGAGCTTGATTGCTGGGGGCAAAAGAGAACAAGTCTGTGGGTGGAGGGACCAGCACTAGGTTCACAGGCTACAAATGGAAGCAGTGATGCTTAAAAAAAGGAAAGCGTCTCAAGAATCATGTAGCATTGCAGCTTGCTCAGGGTCTGCCACAGCTGGGTATTGCTAGAGGTAGCACTCAGCTTCCCAGACTGCCTGCTCGCCCACAAGATGGGTTACAGCTCCCTTCAAGCATACGCATGTCATCAGGGAGACTGGGAGACCTGTCCCAGTCATCTGAGGACCTGCACTCAGTTTAGAGAAGCCAAAAGAGTTCTAAATTACTGAGCTCTAAAAAGGGGGGGATTAATGAGACCCAAAGGGAGAAGAAAGAAGTGGTTCCTGCAAGAGAGGGATGGGGAAGAGGTGAAGATTGTGGGCAAAGACTTCTCGCAGGGAGAGGAGATTCAAGAGTCTGAGACAGAAAGAGACAGGAATGAGGGAATTCAGGTGGTTTTGCTGTAAAATGTGAAATATACCGAGTGCTGTGTTTCTTCCCCAAGAAAACATCATTAAAAATCTACATTATTTAAAGCTTTTAAAGTTAGATTTATGTTTTTACTTCCCTTTGGATAGGAGAGTGGTCTGTGAATACACCTCAAGATGAAGATGAGGCATCCTCCCAAGCATTGCTGAGTATGTGTACAGTAGGAGCTTTGAGGAAAATGGGTAAATGTAGGCATTTCTGTGGCCTTTTGATCCTCCATTGTCTCCTAAAATGCTTTATTTAATAGGGTCCAACTAAAGCCAAGATTTTAGCCCAGAATTTACTTCTGTTCGTTTAGTAAAAGGAAAGATTCCTGTCAAGTAAACTTAATCCATGCTGATCTTGCAATGGGGTAGAACAGGCGGGCCATGTGTCATACTGTCTTCTAGGCTTTACACCTATGCAGAGTTCTACTCCTAAATGTTCTGATTAAACAGGGATGAATGGAGACTAGGCATGAGCATTTTTACAAAGCTCCCCTGGCAATTCTGTTATGCAGCTGGACTGGAGAACTCCTGGACTCAAGGTGCGATTCCTGAACTTAAATGTGCATCAGGATCACCAGGAGGATGTTGTTTTTTAACGTGTAGATGCCTGGTTACCCACCATAGACATTCTGATTGAACAGAATCCTAGGTAGAAGGTCCCGGGAGTCTTTATTTTTAACAAATATGCCAGTTGATTCTGACGTGACAGCTCTCAGAGAAAGCCTGGTGAGCAGAGAGTGAGCAGAGACCCCATGTAAGCAGCCACGAGGGGTTTCCCGGAAGCCCTGCAACTGAGGCTGCAGATGCTCCTTGCTACCTGCTTGCAAGGGCCTACGTCCTCCATTTCAGCTCTACACAGGTTCCACCCTTTCCCCTCCTCCACCTATTCCCTCTCTACAGAGAGGAGGCACAGAGCAATGCCTCACCTGGACGGGCTCTGGCACAGGCTCTGTGGCAGCAACGTAAATGGTGGTGCAGGGGTCCTGAGCTGGCAGAGAGTCAGGTTTCTTCTGAACAGACTACAAGGGAAGCAAAGACAGCAGGAGATTAGCTGAGCAGCAAGTTATTTCCCATTCAACTTTCCCCACGGAGAAGCGTAGCATCAAGAAGTTTTGAGTTAGAAAGCTCCTTGGAGTCATTTGGTCCAGCCTCCTTCCCAGGTGAAAATTCTCCCCCAGATTCCCTGGAACTCAATTCTCTGGGCTTTGCTCAGACTCCCCGAGTGACATGGAGCTCACAGCCTTGTGAGGCAGCCTGATTCATCATCATCACTTCCCAGATGTTTTAAACATCTTGCTCACAGTGAACTAAAATTGGTGTGGTTCTTACATAGGCAGCTGAAGGGAACGCGATTTTTATAGTATTTTAGTCTCACTCATATCACCCACAACATGAAGTCCTGCTATTACTCACTCTAATATGGTTTCTCATCAATTCTCTTTCCTGTCCAAACATTGAACTTCATAATAACCACACATGTGCGAGTGTGTTAAAGTTTACCAAGTTCTTCACATATATCTTCCCATTTGTCTCACAACCACTCTTTATGTTAAAGACTGTTACTCACATTTTACAGAGGAAGAGGCTAAAGCCCAGAAAGATTTAGTACTTTCTTAATGTGAACATGCAAGAAGTATCAAAGCCAGGATTTTAACTTAAAATATCTTTTAACTTAAAGCGCATGTATTTTCCATTATACTGTTCTTCTTTGGTTACCCCAACTTATAATGACCTCTCCTTCCCCTAAATTCCTCAGGTACCTAAAGTCTAATTCACACATTACGGCACTTAACTGTACACTGTATTTAAGACACTCTGATGTATTTACACATCGCTTCTCCAAACAGACCATCAATTCCTTGAGAAATAGCCTATTTTTTCTTTGCATTCCCCATGTAACAGTGCTAGGCACATAAAAACCTTCAGCTGTTGTTTGTTAATGTTACTTAGAATGAATTAAAATCCACAATACCAGGACGAAGTCAGTGTAGGCATAAATTGAGACCCCGTCCCTCTAAGAGGGAGACGACATATCTTATGCCTGGAAAGTCATCTTTTCAACATACTTGGGGGCACTGGTGTAGGATAATGCTATTCTCTGCCTTTCCTGGACATAGAACAAGCCTTAAAACGGAAGCACATGGGTTATAATGGGAGAGAACTTGGAATCTTGTCATCTGGTGGAAGAGATAAGGAATTGGAAAACTTTACTGGAGGAAAGAAGATTCAAGATGGGACATGATCTTTCTCTTCATATATCTGATGGGTTGCCATGTAGAAGAGGAATTACATTTGTTCTGTACAGTCTGTCAGCTTTAAACCAAGGTTGGAATGTTTAGGGTAATATTTTGGTTCAATATAATAAGATCTTTCTAATAGTAGGAAGTGCTCAAATGTGGGATGAATTACCTTGAGCGGCAGTGAATTTCCCATTACTGGAAGTGCTTGGGGTAGAGCAGGGCTTCTCACACTTTAATGTGCATATGAATTACCTGGAAATCTTGTTAGAAGTCTGGTTCTATTTCAGAAGATCTGGGGTGGGACCTGACTTTTTGCATTTCTAATTAGGTCCCAGGTAATGCTTTTAATAAAAGGTCCTTTTAGTAAAAATGTCGTTTTAGTAAAAAGGAGCTAGCCAGCACTTTGGAAGTAATGTTGCAGAAGATAATTCAAGGAGTGATAGGGTAAAATTAAAGAAGATCTAAATAAAGGATATATCATTTTATGAATTGAAAGACTCAATAGGAAAACATATATGATCTTCTGAAATTGATCAATGCAGTTCTAATTAAAATTCCAGCAGGATTTTAAGGAGGATTTTTACAAACTGAATCTAAAATATATAGATGAAAATGCAAAGGATCAAAAATGGCCAAGAACTTGAAGAACAAGAACAAGTAAAAAGATTTGTTTTACCAGATATCAAACTTGTAATAAATCTGCAATCACAGATTTGTTAAGACAGTATGGTTCTGGTGCAATTGTAAAGAAATAAACCAATGGAGCAGAACAGAGAACTTCAAAATAGATCCACACACCGATGGACGCTTGATTTATAATGAGGTGGCACTGCAGTGAGGCAAGGACAGTTTTTAAATATAAATAGTCAATAGGATATCCATATGGAAAAAAATAAAACTTGACCCATCTCACACCACACTCAAAAAATCATTTTCAGGTGCATAGCAGATATAAGTTGAAAAGATAAACCATACAGTTTTTAGAAGATGGTAGAAGAATATCTTCATACCTGGGAGTAAAGAAAGATTTCTTAACTGGAATACAAAAAGTGTTATCTTTTTATAACACAAAGGAAGAGATGATGAAATTGTTCTACACTAAAATTGAGAACTTTCCTTTATCAAAATGTATCTTTGAGAAATTGCAGAGGCAAGCCACAAGATGGGTGAAGGTATGTGCTAAAATATAACTGCTAAAAATGTTTAAAAGCCTTCTAATAATCCCACCCAAAACAGACTGAAATGCAAGGGAAAATTGGCAAGAGATTTAACAGTCACTTTAAGAAAGAGGATATTTATACAGCCAATAAACATATGAAAAATTGTTCAACTTTCTTAATAATTAGAGGAATGCAAAATAGAACTATAAAAAGACACATCCAAAAGAATGACTAAAATTTAAAAGACCAATAACACCAAATTTCGATTAGAATGTGTAGCAACTGAAACTCTTGTATGTAGTTGCAAAAAAGTAAACTGGTACACCCACTCTGAAAAACAGTTTGGCCTTATCTAATCAATTTGAGGATATGCATACTCTGTGACTTAGCAATTCTACATTTAGATATATCCCCAACAAAAATATGTGCACATATCTACCAAGAAGCACACATATGAATATGAATGGCTGCAATTTTCATAATAGCTTCAGACTGGAAATAACACAAATGTCCATCAGTAGTCAACTGGAAGAATAAACTCTTGTATATGTATACATTGATATTCCATAAATCAATGAACATGAATGCATTATATCTAAGCTCAAAGACATGCTTGAATCTCATAAAAGGTAATATCGAGCAAAATAAACTGTACACAGGAGGAAAAATGCTATAAGATTCCATTTTTATAAAGTCCAAAGGGGAAAAAAAAAGAGTAAACTATATTTTCAGAAAGTAAGGATAGGGAATCTTTGGGGAGGAGAGAGAAGATAGTGATTATGAGGCACACAAGGAGGTCTTCTGGGGGTGGGGACAATGTTCTGTTCCTTGATCTGGGTGGTAGTTTTATGGTCCTAGAAGACTCAATACTGAAAGATATGATTTCTCCTCAAATAGATCTGCAGATTCAATGTAATCCTAATAGGATTTTTCCCCTTTCTGTGATACTTGAGAAGCTGATTCGAAAATACATATGCAAGTACAAAGGGACATAATAGCCAAAACTCTTGAAGAAAAACAAGCTGGAGAGACTTGCTTTACTAGGTATCAAGATGGGGTAATTCATTGAGCTGACATTTATACATGGTGCACTTTTTGGTATGGATGTCATACTTTACAGTAAAAAGAGGGGTGCTAGCAACATGGGATAGAATAGATAGGGAAGGCACCATGGTTAAGTTGAACCTGATTACCTAAATATGTATATGCAAAAGAGGTTGCTCTTGGGACTCATATATTTAAATGGAGTTTGGTTCTCAACGGTGGTCATGGCCTGTGTAATACACCCTCCAGACCACTAGGGGACAGCAGAAAGAAGGGCTTTGTCCAAGAGTTTATCTCTGGTTATCAGAAATGCATTTACTGTCATCTGATGCAATTTTCCAAGGTGCTAATCAAAGCTGTCTTTACCTTCACATCTTTTACTCAAGAATTTGCCTTCCCCTACATCCTGAATGGCCGTATTCTGGCCTATACATTACCTAGAATTGCCTTCATGTCAGAAAAACTATAATATCTTCATATCTAGCCATCATTCTTTAACCTCCCTCTTACTTCTAACTTATCTGATCCTCAACTTCATCATGACTCTAGTTTTTTAAATCCATCTCTTCTGTTTCAGCCCAACCATCACTCTGTCACAGTTTTGCTTTCATCTGCTGCCTACATATCATCTTCCATCTCACCAACCACTCTCTAGGCAGAATCCTCAAGATCTTCCTTCCTTGTCTCTTTGATGTTTGCAAACTCTTAAGCTTGGATCAGACCAACATGTCACACAATAGCCTTTCTCAATCTTCCCCTCTCTCCTCAAGCTGGCACCCTCTTCCATAGAGAAGGAAAGAGTTTGATAACAGAGAACCGTAGACTCCTAGAATGCCAGAGCTGGAAGGAGTCATACATCACGTGTTTCTAGCTTCCTCAATTTTTCCTACGAAGAAACAGATGACCAGAAAATTACCCAGTGTTTCCCATTATTTCAAATAATAAATAGTCCCATCTAACACCGAAGTTAATGTCCTTTTAGAGAGCTCTTGTTCTTGACTTCTGCTTTCTTAATTTCCTCTGCTTCAGAACCCACGTAGAACCATGAATGTCAGACATGCAAAGTGAACTGAATGGCCAGGGATTCCATGGGAAACATGACAGGTCCACCCCAGACAAAGACAGTATAGGACTTACACCTGATTTCTGGACTTGGGCATAGATAGTAAGGCTTTTTGCTTCCATTGTTGGCTGGTAATTGTCTGTTTTACCTGGGGAAAAGAAACCATAGTGGTTATCTCCCTCTGGTCCCCAGCATGAACTCTCTGCTCAGACCTGTCTGGTCTTTACCCCCCATTGCACACCCACCTTCCCCAGAAGTACCACAGGAACAAAGCACTGAGTCCCAAACCCCGTGTACATTTGTCATATGACATTAGGTTAGTTACTTGATCTCTCTTGGCCTATTCCCCTATCTGTAAAATGGGATTGAAATACCTGCCTCACAGGGCTGTTGTGATGATTACATGAGATATTACTTGTAAAGTGTATAGAACAGTGCCTGGCACATAGTGTTAGGTGCAATTGTTAGGTGTAATTGATATGCCATTCAATTATTTTGATCTCTATTGTTTGATGTATATATCTGATCTCCTAATAGAATTCTAAGTTCTTTAGGGGCAGGGCAAGTTATTTATACCTCTTTCGAATTCTTCAGCTCATAGCATGTTGTTTCATTCACAGCTTTCTCACCTCCCTGTTTCTGGGGGACGGTGTATGTGTAGGTGGAAGGGATGCAAGAGGGATGATCTGCCTGGGACTATTTGGAATAAAGCTGCAATGTCATTCTAATGCCTACCATCTTTTTTTGCTCAGAGCCTAGGATCTCTGGAAATTAATATGTTGCAGAACATTTAAATTTTTAACCAGTTTTTAAATTTTTTCTTTTTAAATTGTAGGAATAATTCATTCTTGTTACAAAAATTTAAATAATAGAGAGTAAAAAGTATGTCCTCTTTCCCCCATTAACCAGTACAATTTCATTCTCAGAAGTAATTGCTTTTAACAGTTTGATGTATATCCTTCCAGATCAGCTCTGTACAATACAACATCATCTTCGATGATGGAAATGTTCCATATTTGCAGTCTACTATGGTAGCTGCAAGCCACAAGTCACTACTGAGCACTTGAACTGTGACTAATGCAACCGAGAAACTGAATTTTAAATTGTTTTTAATTCTATGAAGAAGAATGTATATATATGTATAACTGAATCACTTTGCTGTACAGCAGAAATTAACACAACATGGTAAATCAACTATACTTCAATAAAATTATTTAAAATTGTGTTTAATTCTAATTAATTTAAATTTAAACAGCCACACGTGGCTGATGACTACCGTATTAGACGGTGCAGCTCTGGACACTTGCTATACTTATACAGATATTTCTTCTGCAAATACAGTCATTCCATACACTTCTCTGTAACTTGACCCTTTCAGCTAAAATGTGTTGAGGACATTTTCCATGCTAGTGCAGTAGACCTATCTCATTCTTTCTAATGTTTTGTGGTATTCTTTGGATATATCATGTAGCAGTGAGAAGGATGGAGGGTAAAAAACAGATGGGAACAGGGAGGCCTGTTTTGAGACTATTGCAAAGTCCAGGCAAAAACAATGGAGACTTGATTCAGAGGAAATCACGTGAAGTCTTTAGGGTAGACTTATTTTAACACCAATTAATTTATTCTTTTAAAAATCTAGGAGCATGTCTCTGAGGGAATAGCACTTAGGAGAGGTATATTTTTACTTGGAAGGGAAAGGCCTTGTATGTATGTACGTGATGAAAGTGGTGGAAGGTGCTGCATGAGGGTGTGACACTTGGGAAGGAAGTGATGGGCAGCTGCTGGGAAGCTCAAAGAATTCAAAGAAGCCAACGTATGGTTTTCCTGTGCATGTGTGGGCAGGGAGTACCTGCCTGGTGGTTCCAACTTCACTTTTTTGGTCAGGGTTGATAACTGGCTGAGGATGCGTGTTGCGGGGGGATAGGGAGGGAGGATAGGGTTTGGGGTGATCAGAGGAGATAACAGAGGGGGCACAAGTTAGTTCTGTGAAATACATCCTTCGGTTCAAAACCATGAATGTTTGCACAGTTAGAAGCCCCCACTCAGCACTGTCCTAGGTGTTGTAGGGGAACAAATAGTGTAGAGAACAGACCTCGGTCCTTAAGGACTTTCAGTCTTTCAGGTCAGCTCAAGCTGAAAATTACAATTGAGGGGAAAGTCCCAAAGGGTCAGAGAGATGGAAAAGGCAAGGCTGAATGTTGCTTCTCAAAAAGACCACTGGACCAAGATAATTCAGTCTCATGCTTTTCTTCCCCAATGCAGAAACAGGTTTTCAGGAGCCAGCTCAACTCTAGTCACTGAGGCCTTAAGATCTAATGAAAAATGTCTTGACCTTAGCATTGGGGCATCCCCCTTCTAGCCCTCATTAGCTGTGTGTCATTGGACAACATGTCATCTCAATGGGTCTCTTCTCTTACCATGACTGTAAAATGAAGGCATAGTCGGTCTAATATCCTTTTCAGCTCTCATCTGAGGCATAAAGTTGTCTTATGTTACCCTAACCTCAAGTACTTTAAATCTGTTCTAGGTGCTCTTCCCAGATCCTTCCAGCGCTGCCCTCTGCTGGCAATAGAGATTAACTATTGATGCTTACATTAAGAGATTAGTCTTTCTGTGTGTGTGTGTGTGTGTGTGTGTGTGTGTGTGTGTGTGTGTGTGTATTCATCTATTTATCCATCTCTCATCCATCATCTATCCATGGAAGCCATCGTGTTCAGTGCTTTCAGTATATTGACTTATGGATCCCCACATCAATACCATGAAGTACATAATATTATCCCCATTTTGCAGATTTGTTTGCCTTTCGTTTGATCACAGAGCTTGTCAGTGGCAAAGTCTGCATTTGAATGCTAAAAATCTATGTTCTTATCTAGTGTGTCTCCTGGACACGAAATTTCCAGAGAGTCCTTCTGAAAACCTTCAGAGTCAGGCTGCATTCTGGAGGTGACACCAATAGAAGTTGGCAACAGAATCTCTTGAGCAAAGTCTTATGGGGGTACAGCAATTAAGTATAAGCTTTTCCCACAGACTTAAGGCAGGGCTTTGTATGTTCCTGGCTTACAAGGAATACACGGTGATTAGAAACAAGGATGGGTACGTGTTTGGGAAAAGTAGTAGAGAATTGTAGTGGGGTGGGGAGCGCTATTCCCTTCAGAGACAACCATGTGATGAGCAGGATGTAGTTGAGGAAAGAGTGCAGGTTAGGATCCCAGGACCTTCACCAGCTGGGTTAATGCAGGTATGTTAATCTCAGTTTTCTCATCGCTGGTATTTCACTGCTTCCTTATTGTCTAAGACAAATGTGGCTGCCCTGGCCCATCCCCATGGACTCTCATCGTGATTTCTGTCTGCATTGCCGCACTCCCCCCATTCCTCCCCAGCTACCTCTTAAATGGAGGAAATGAGACAAAGTAGGCGGCTTGCTATGACCTAGATTTTTTTACATAAGCAAAACCAACATCAGAGTGCTGAGACAGGGCTTTTCCAAGAAGGTTATATGTGGAGAACACTGATCTACTTGAGAATGAGATCGGCCATCAGATCTGTGGTGTGAGGATCAAGTTCTATTCTCCCCATGGGAAGACCAGCCCAGGGATCTGTCCTGATCGTGGGGCAGGACCTTCTGATGCTAATGTGAGTGGGTGGTGGGTAGTGTCGCTGAGGGGAGCACACTGCCCAGGATATTGAATCATAGGACAACTTGGAGGGGAGGCCAGGAGATACTAACTCTAGACATTGAAACTGCAAGGGAGTAATTGGGCCCTAATGGTTTCAGTCTACCCTGGGTAACTTTCCATAACTATTTAGTTTGGCTTTAAGTGACCTCATGAATTGCACACTTGTCCAAGGTGAGTCAGAATTTGTGCTAAAATGGTAGTAAAGTGTGTTCTCTCTGCTGTCTTCTGATAAGCTGTGGGCCTTCCTAGAGGAACACGCCCCGGTAGTTGGGACACATAGTTGCAGTTCTGATTCCCTCACCAATCAGCTGGGTGACTTTGCAGGAGTCAGCCTCTCTGTGCCTTGGTTACCCCATTGCTAAGTCACATAGAAACAACTATACCCTCCTTTTCTCAGAGGGATATTGTAAGCATAAAAAGAAATTATAGGGACTTCCCTGGTGGCACAGTGGTTAAGAATCCGTCCACCAAGGCAGGGGACATGGGTTCGAGCCCTGGTCTGGGAAGATCCCACATGTCATGGAGCAACTAAGGCTGCATGCCACAACTATTGAGCCTGCACACTACAGCCCGTGAGCCACAACTACTGAAGTCCACACGCCTAGAGCCTGTGCTCCACAACAAGAAAAGCCACCGCAATGAGAAGCCCACACATCGCAACGAAGAGTAACCCTCGCTCACCACAACTAGAGAAAGCCCGTGCACAGCAACAAAGACCCAACGGAGCCAAAAATAAATAAAATAATTAATTAAAAAAGAAGAAATTATAGAAAGGTTTCAACCCTTGGGTAAAAGCATCCTTTTTATTATTAGTCAGTAGTTATAACTTTTCTGTTGAACAAGATTCAAGGGTCCTCTGTATTCTGCTCCTAGTGAATATTTTAAGCTTCTTATCTGGATCCCTTCAGCATCCTGTACACACCTCTGCTGCAGTGTTTGTCATATATACTGAATTTAAATTATCTGTGTCATGTCTCCCATATTAAATACCTGTGGTTCATCTATCTTTTTATCCCCACAGCCTAGTGTGGCGGGATCAAGCAAGACATGTTGAATGAAACTGAATTGAACAAGATCCGAGAATATGTTTATGTAGTGTTTTTGCAAAGGCATTGCCTGCAGAAAGCCCCAGTGGTGAGAGCAAGTGCTTGTGGGGAGAGGTCCCCTGCTTACCACAGGGAGTCTGATAAGAATCTATTGTCACCTACCTCTTCTTCTCAACAGTAGTATTGCCACTTGCAGAATCATGATGACACCAACGATGACCCCTAAGAAGAGCCCAGCATACAGTGCCCATTGTCTTGCTTCTGAAAAAAAAGTCAAAGGGCAGTCTCAAAAGTGCTGTGAGTTTAAAAACATCCCACGCAGAAGTGGGGAGACCTAGCCTCATGTTTTCTGTCTACATTCTTCCTCAAGGGAGACATTCGATCTTATGGTTTTAGAGATCAGCTTTAGACTACTGAAGAGTTCCAGATCTGTTTTCTTATCCCGATTTCTCTCACTACTTTTGACTTTCATACTCCTAATTTCTTTAAAGATTCTTCTATTCAAATGTTTTATTTTTCACTTCACTTTAGACAGTCTACCACATGACTAAAATTAAACTTATCTTTGTTTTTTCTAAGTCAACTTCTCTGCTCAGTTTCTCTGTTTTTAAATTTCTAATGTGTCCTGTATCCATTTTGGTAGAAAGAGCCTGATGGCTGCATGTGCTGTCCCCATACTCCCACACCATTCTCATGAGACACTGGGAGGAAGGAGGATCTACTTATGCTTTTTTAAAAATAAACATAATGTGTTATTATTGTCCTTCCATGCAAATAACTGTATTGAACCCACTAGACCTGAACTGAAAGAAAGGTATGTAGTTTTACTCTGAATCAGTCCTGTGTTTAATATTAGCACTAGAGTACATCACCCAGACTAAAAATCAGAGAGTCAATTTTCATTTTTTCTTCTTTGCTCCCTTTACCAAATCCTTCTGAACCAGGAGCAGCACTTTGGAAAACAGTGGACGAGACCTCTTACCCCAGTAAATAAGATGTTTAGCTCAATAAGATAATAACAGACAACTATTGAGCATTTACAATGGGCCAGGCATTTTTTTTTTTAGTGTATCTTGTTTAGTAATGTATTTAATCCTCACAAAAATCCTATGAGGTAGATACTCTTCTTACTCCCATTTTATGGATAAGGAAGCTGGCACAGAGATCCTCAAGAACTAGAGGTTGGTCTAGGAGTAGAAACATGGCTGAATACTGAAGACAGACTTCTTGGAGAGTCAGGGAGACTTATGGGCTTGGGGTAAGATACACCAGGATAATTAACGGTGAGGGACAACCCGAAGCACCACTAGGGTTCTAAGTAATAGCCTGTACCTTCTAAATACCAGGAGGTAACATTAATGTGTAAAGGTAACTTATAAGGATGGTTGTGGAATCAGCCTGCTTGTTGTTGAACTTATGATGGATTTGTTGGGAAGAAACTGAAAGGAAGAAATAGATAGGGTACAAAGGGGTAGAGTGCTTGCAGACACAATTCAGATGTTTACAGAGTTAACCAAAGACACAGACTGAAGTCTCAACAAATTGATGAAAACGCACCCCACCAAGATCCAAGTGGGCCTTCAGCCTGACGGATAACCAGAGGTTGCCTCCTGGGTTTGAAAATATTCTCTTTTTCTTTCTAGGCTTTTCACACATCGTCATCCCAGGGAATCTCACTGAACTGGTTTTGTAAAGATCTTGATGATAGAGTCTCTTCCCAGAATTAAACATGTTTTAACCCTGCCAGATACCAACTTCAGCGGTCATTTGACCCCTGATCAAAAAAGCTAGAGGGCAAGCAGAGAGTTGTAGTAAGACTCCTGAATTTATATAAAGAATGAAATATGAGTACAAAATCACTGCTGAGGCTAGAATTGCCCTGTGAGCAGCTGTACCCTGAGTAACCACTCTGAATGGCTTATGGTTGCTGAGAACTCACTTCACAGGTGTGTGTGTGTGTGTGTGTGTGTGTGTGTGTGTTTTGTCCAAGAAACAGTGAGAGACTGTTTATTCAGATTGATGTTGCCAACACCAGAAACCCACAGAGAACGCTTTCAGATCCTAAGATAAAGAAGCAGAGCTAGAAGCCTAAGTACCACCAGGTTTCATCAGTCCATGGAACTGACCCAGCAAATAGTTATAGTAGCACTTAGTATTTCAAGACTATTTCCTCTTTTTTCTTCCTTCATGTATTTTGAGACCTTCTAAATCAATGGTTAATTTAAGAACAAACACTGCGACTATTTAAGTCATTTTAAAAAATACTAGTTCTCTCAAATTTCATTCAGATAAAAATAAAATAAAACCAACAAGGTGGTGCATCTAAAACTAGAGAATAGCAAAATAAATAAATACATAGTTACATACATAAAATAAAGTTAGGAAACAGCAGATGACATAAGTGCATCTGTAACACTTCTGCCAAGTGAGACTTTTTCCTGTTGCTGACAGCTCAGCTGCCCACCTACTCACATAAACTAAAGACGACGGGGACATATAACTGGCCCAGGGGACACAATGACACCAGCCCTCTCTTTCTTTTCAGGGTCTCAGGAGGATGAAAGCTATGTGTTCCACTTGTCCTATGACATACATGACCAGCTTCGGCCAGTCCAACCAGATCTGAGAGGCAACCTGGCCACAGTCCTGAAAGATATTTCAGAAGTCCAAGTTTTCTCCTAGTCTTTGGATACAAAGTAATATGAATCTACTGGAGGATTTAAGTTACAGGACCATAGACTTTTGTAACCTTAAAGGAACTGTAGTGCTTATCTCACCCAGCTCACTAATTTTATGTTGAGGAAACTGAGACTCAGACAAGTGTACTTAGAGTCACAGAGAAGGTGATGGTCGAGCCAGGTGACATAAGACCTACAGAATTTATAGTTTGTGTTTTAGCCTGTGGTGGTGAGGCCTCCACATGGAAAGCAGCAGAAGACTGGGTTGCCTGGGAGACCTCGTGAGTCAAAGGCCCTCTGAGGTGCCAACTAGTCCCTTCACCATCTTCCATCCAACACCTGTGCATATGCTCAGTCCTCTATTCTCCCTCCCGCTGCACCTTCAGCGGTCCCCCCGCCACCACTGCCGAGTCCTGACCCCCCAGGCCAATCTTCCTTCCTCTGTGTGACTTTTCCTGACCATTCCAGCTCCCATTCTTCCCTCCTCCTTGGACTCTGAAGCACCTTTGGTTTATGTCCTACATCTTAGAATTATGTCTGCTGTGGAGACTATTTTCAGTGAGAGCATTTGGAGCCAGACAGATGGATTCCAATTCTGGGTCTACCACTTGATAGCTCTGTGACCTCAGATAGGCTGCTCCTACTCTCTGGGGCCCCTGTCTCCTCATCTGCAAAATGAACATAAAAATATTCAGTTCACAGAGTTGTTCTGAGGAACCAATGAAATAATGTACGGAAAGTGCTCAGAGCAATGCCTGCAATCCAGCATGTGGTGAATAAATGTCAACTCCACTTGCCTCAATTCTCTAACTAGCTGCTAGGGTCTTGGAGGCCAGAGACCACCTCTTTACTTCTTTTGCAGCTCTCTTACTACTTGACACATAGAGGTCCTTGGTAAATTCTTGCTGGTTGATTTTAAGGACAGGAGATAGGTTTGATCGCAAGTCCAGAGGGGTCCCTGAACATCAGTGAAGGATGGATGCTTCAGAACCATCATGTCATTTGCTTACGACTTAATTTCTCTATCTGTCTACCAGGTCCAAATATTTCTACACTTGGTGATCATCTTTTTGGTGCTCTTATTCAATTATGATATGTAAATGGAAACTAAATGTCAGAGACTCTAGGCTGTCAGGAATTTGGGTAAATATGGACAAAATGCTACTTTTACAGCTTGGTGGGTTCAGGCTGCCCATGATTCCTGTAATTTCTGGGAATAACTTCCTCATGGTCCTCTGAGCTTTCTCTCCTGCAGCTCTACTTGTTCTAGTCTCAGCTGTCCTGGGTGCAAGGTACAGTGTCTTCATCAGTTTCTACAAAAAACAAAACAAAACAAAACCAAAAAACCTACACTAAGAATTTTGTGGGTTCAAATCCTCTAGTGTAGATTTGAAAGGTCACAAGGAGCAGATTCCATCATGAACCAGGCAGCTTCCCACCCTCTGACAGGCTCAGACCCTCTCTTTCTCTTCCTATCTCTGCACAAGCAACATTTTCCCCCATTGTAATACAGAACTATCTAACCTACAGCTGGATTCTTAGGGGGAGGGGTCTCACCTTCTGCAGTCTAGCATTTATGAAGCTACCATCCTAAACAAACTCTGTTGCCTTCCAAAGAGGAATTCTAGCAGTAGTTTCCTTAATATGATGATGTTTTTCTACCTGGTAGCTTCTGAGTCCTGTCTAGATTGTAAACTCCTTGAAGGTAGATGCTGTACCTTACGCTTCATATGCATTACCCCTTCCACATGACACAGGGTAGGGCAGGAGGGCACTCAACATAACTGTGATGGACTAAGTTAACTTAGAGGCAATAGAATGAAGCTTGGAGAATTCTGTCATGTCCCTTTTGTTAAGAATTATCAGAGCACTAAGTATGAGAAAGTCTGGGAAGGAATGCAGAGTCACCTTCTGAATGGCCCAAGGCAGGAGTAGAAAGGAACAAGCAATGACCTATTTGGCATGTGTTTTATTATAACAAAATGGAACCAGGAAGAAGGTGTGCCTCTCTGCTCTCAGCACCATCTGTGCTCCTATTTCAAACCACCATTTCCTGTGGCAGAATCTCCAGCTCTCCTGCTTTTTGCTCAGTCATGTAGTGAGGCCCCTCAGGATGGCAATGCTCGAAAATCAGGCCGATATTGTTCTGGAGTCCACAGGTCCCATTCTTCGTCCACAAAAAAATGTTATCTTAACATTCTTAAACAGGAGGTTTGGGACTTTTTCTCCCCTGGAGCCTCTTAGAGGTAGCTGAGCAGGCTGGTTGAGAACTCCAGTACATTTTATGAAGAGTTCTTTGCACAAGTCTCCACCCCTGGTCTTCTATTAGATTGGCTGTGGTTTAAACCTGATAACTTGGCACATAGACATGCATCCAAGGAAAATGCTGAAGGGCCTTTTTTATCTCTGAAATCTGCTGCCACAGAAACACAAAAGCGCCTGTCTCTCAAGTCCCCAAACCTTTATTCTTTAAGGCAGGTAAAGAAGAAAATAAAAAGAATCTGAGAAACAAATGTAGCTCACCCCAGGAGTTACTGAGATGCTAACGTAACCGTCTGAGAGTGCCAGATCTCTTTCCTGCCTTTCATGTGGTTCTGTCAGAAAGGCCGCCTGCCTGGAGCACATCAACTTGAAGAAGTCAACCATCTTCAAGAGACATCTTTTTGTTGGTGGAAGTTTCCTCTCAGAATTGTTAGTGGGGGAAGGGTGGTCCTAAACCATACCATACACTAATTTAAGATCTGGGACCATCGAGGTAAAAATTATTACAGAGTTCACAGCTTCCAGAAAAATCCCTTACAACTGCCTATCCTACCCAGCACTGTGTTGCAGGGGCTAGTAGGTGTGCCTCCAGGGGCATTTTCATTCTCCCACGACAATGCAAGTCTTGTCCAGTCACATGGCTGCCCAGCTAAGGATTACATTTCTCAGCATCCTGTGTAGCAGGTGTGGCCACGTGACAAGGCTCTGGTCCATGAGAAGTGTCCAGGTTCCATCCTTCCAAGATTGTTGCCATGCTTCCTGGATTGGGAGTACCAGGGAGAGGGACCTGCTCTGTGCATGGAACAGCTAGGTGACTCTGTAACAATGGGAGCTCCCTTTTGATGAAATGGCCTTTTTAGAAAGGGGGAGCCCCCAGAACATACTGGCAGGTGTCAGCTTTTCTTTCCTTCCACTGAGCTAACCCAGACTTGCTGAGCCAACTTTTTGCTAATCTGCAGAAAGGGGTCCTCTTTTCAAGATGAGCTTCCAGGGGTATTCCCTTTGAGTTGGGCTATTTAAGGTTTAGTATTACTCATTCTTGCACAGAGAGAACTATTTCAGAACATGTCATGAAGGACGGCAGCATGTCACACACTGTCCAGTGCTGACCCACATCGACACACGCTGCATGACCTAGGAGAATGCTTAGTAGCACCCTTGGAAATGGACTTTGCAGTAAAGAGGCATCATAACAATAGACATGAAGGTGTTTCTTGCTGTAAAACACTGAGATAACAGTTGGAATAAAGATTTATATATGATGGAGAGCCTAGACAGTTGTTAGAAAGAAAAGATTTTGAGGAACAGGAATTCCCTGGCAGTCCAGTTGTTAAGATTCCACGCTTCCACTGCAGGGGGCCCTAGTTCCATCCCTGGTTGGAGAACTAGGATCCCACAAGCCATGCAGTGTGGCCAAAAAATGAATGAATAAATAAATAAAATAAAAATAGATTTTCCTTTAAAAAGAAAGAAAAGATTTTGAGGAACAAATATGTTCTTTTTTTTTTTTTGCCGTACGCGGGCCTCTCCCTGTTGTGGCCTCTCCCATTGCAGAGTACAGGCTCCGGACGCGCAGGCCCAGCGGCCATGGCTTACGGGCCCAGCCGCTCCTGCGGCATGTGGGATCTTCCCAGACCGGGGCACAAACCCGTGTCCCCTGCATCGGCAGGCGGACTCTCAACCACTGTGCCACCAGGGAAGACCCAAATATGTTCTTTTGCTCTTCAGTTTGAGTCCTGATGAGAAGCAGTGCTGACATCATGTCTCATTTGCTCTCATCACATCATTAACCACTTTGAGTTTTTCATTAATGAAAGTGAAAAATATCTTAAAATCACTGTCCTCATTATAGATGGTGAAGTGACCTCTAATAAACCCTCACACCCCACCGCTTCAGCCCAAGGCTGGGGTTTCCCTTGAATGGAGTCTTTGTTAAACAAACAGCCACTGCTCTGGTTCAGGTCTCATCAACCCTTGATGGGTGACTGAAATAATGGGCCCGCCTCATAACTAGTTTCTCTTTCTTCTGCCTCTTCCCCACCCCAATCTATTCTCCACACCACTGAATTTTCTCTCTGAAATGCAAAGCTGATCGTGTTACTCCTCTACCTAAAACTATCTATTAGTTCCCATCAGGATACTATAGGATAATACAGAACAAGACCCAGTTATATCTGCCTTTTCCTTTTCCTGGAATGTCTTTCTTTTATCTGCTTGGGTAATTTCTACTTGTTCTTCAAAACTTTGTTTATGTCACATCCTCTGTGATGCTCTTTCTGATTCCCTGAGACAGTGTCAATCATTCCCTCCTCTTGCTTAACTTGCACGTACTTCTGTTTTGCACCTGTTGCATTACCAGACCTGGGATAATTAGTTATTTTTAGAACTATTCCTTCCTTAAGGGCAAGGACTGTGTCTTTTTTGGTCTTTGTGTTCTCAGCACCTAACACAATGTTGGAACATAGTAGAACCTCAGTAAATGTTTTGTCTAACTAAGCACAGTATTTTAAAAATTAGTGACATTGATTTGCAAACACAAATCAATGAACTAACAAAACTCTGTTTTCCATATTTAGGCAACCTGGTTTACTGCGAACGGCATGCCACAAACTAGTTGTGTGATTTGTTTCTGACATGCTGTGGTTCCCCATCCCTGGAGGCAGGGGAGGGGATCTTTACTTGTGTTACGGGTTGAATGTGTTTCCCCAAAATTCATATGTTGAAGTCCTTAGAATGTGACCTTATTTGGAGACTGGGTCTTTACAGAGGTAATCAAGTTAAAATGAGGTCATTAGGGTGAACCCAAATTTAGTCTTACTGGTGTCCTTATAAGAAGAAGAAATCTGGACACGCAAAGAGACACTACGGACGAGCATGCCCAGAGGAAAGACTGTGTGAAGACACAGCAAGAAGGTAGACATCTACAAGCCAAGGAGAGAGCCCTCAGGAAAAACTCAACCCTGCCGGCACTTTGATCTTGGACTTCTAGCCTCCAGAACTTGCGAAAATAAATTTCTGTTATTTAAGCCACTTTGTCTTTGGTATTTTGTTATGGCAACCCTAGCAAACTAAGTACAGGTGGGTCCTAATCTAACATGACTGGTGTCATTATAATAAGGGGAAATTTGGACAGATATACACATAGAGGGAAGACAACGTGAAGAGACATAAGGAGAAGACAGCTATCTCCAAGCCAAGGAGAGAGGCCTAGAACAGATCCTTCCCTCACAGCCCTCAGAAGGAACCAACCCTGCCGACACCTTACTTTTGGACTTCTAGCCTCCAGAACTGTGAGACAATAAATTTTGGTTATATAAGCCACTCAGTTTATGGAATCTTTTTACAACACCCCTAGCAAACTAATATACCTTGGTAACGCTTTATTAGCATTTCTTATTCAGGTACATACAAACTGAATCATAGAATATTTACTCTGGAAAGAATGTCACTAGTTCACCATTTTCATTTCACATGTAATGAAACAGAGGCCCAAGAAAGTGCAGTGGCTGCTGGGTATTTGTCTTAATGCCTGGGCTGAGGTCCTGACAGGGCTTTCCCATGGTGCCATGTTTCCGCTTCTTCTTTTCCTTCCCCATCTCGCAAAAGCCTGCTCCATACCCAGTAAATCTGGTCACACTAGGGCATACTTGGTCCTCAAAGTGGCTTAGATGCGTAAGAGCATTTTTTTTTTTTTTTAGTTTTGGCTGCACTGCACGGCATGCGGGATCTTAGTTCCCTGATCAGGGATCGAACTCGCACCTCCTGCAGTGGAAGTACAGAGTCTTAACCACTGGACCACCAGTGGTTAAGTGTTTCTTTCTTTTTGAAAAAAATTAATTTATTAATTTATTTATTTTTGACTGCATTGGGTTTTCGTTGCTGTGCGCAGGTTTTCTCTAGTTGTGGCGAGCGGGGGCTACTCTTTGTTGCGGTGCGCAGGCTTCTCATTGCGGTGACTTCTCTTGTTGCGGAGCACGGGCTCTAGGCACGCGGGCTTCAGTAGTTGTGGCGCATGGGCTTAGTTGCTCCACAGCATGTGGGATCTTCCCAGACCAGGGCTTGAACCCGTATCACCTGCGTTAGCAGGCAGATTCTTAACCACTGCACCACCAGGGAGTCCCTATATGTTTCTTAAGAATGTCCTGAGCTAAATGCCCCTAGGCGAAGCTTTATGGACAAGACTTTGGAAAACATTGATTAAATTCTCATTAAACTATATTGAGGAGCATGAAGAGAATTATTCCTCTTTTCTGAGGTGGGTCAGGGTAAAACATTTGGTGCCCTGTCTTTACTCTAAGAGGGTTGCTATGACCAGAGAAGGCTGGGCAGGGGTAAGGGCTACTACTTCCTCAGCCCTGGGGGAAATACACACATTTTTATTATGATTTATAAGGCATTTAGAAAGTGTATTATCTGTTCCACTAGTACCTATGAGGATTTCAGAATCAGACAACTCAGCTCTGCCCCTTGCTCTGTGTGTGACCTTTCCATATCTTTGTTTCCTCATCCGTAAGGTGGGGATACTAATACTATTTGGTTGCTGGGAGGATTAAATGAGATGCCACATACTGACACATAGTAAACAATTAAGACCTTTCAGCTGTTAGTATTTTAGATAAAGAATCTAAGTCTTAGACAGGTTAAGTGGCTTATCCTTGTGAGTAAAAAGGGTAATATTGGATCTAGGACAACTGGGGCCACATTCTTTAAACTCCGCACTCATGCAAGACTGCTTTCTTGATCCCACCGGCACATTCTGAATAGCTGTGGGCAGAGAGAGAGGTCTGAACTGGGGGAGGAGCCTGTGAATGTGGCTTGTGTGCAAGGTGGGCAAGCAGACAGACACACTGAGTGGGTGGACAGGTGGCCAACTCTGCCATGAATGGCTGGGGGAGGAAACAGGCAGTTGGTTAGGCTCACCAACGAACTTTCAGATGAAGAGACCAGGTAGATTTTCCCAGTAGTCCCTCTGGAATACCTCAGGGGAGTCGCTGACTGGACATGCTATGCTGAAGGGCATGACCTGGCTGCATTCCCCTGTCCCTGGATCCTTGGTCATCTGGAAAAGCCCTCCACATATACACCAAGTCTACTGTGGGCAGGAGTCCCCTTGGAATGACTCTTGTTTCCCCCCAGTGGTTGCAGAGGGAAGAATGTCAGAGCACAGGTAATACCTTGCAGGGCCAGCACCCTGGTTCTTCTGTCCCTGAGCCTACCTGAGGCATGGACACAAGATCGATTAATGAAAAAGCTCAGTGGTCTATCCTGTTTCCAATCTCAAGTGGTTAGTTGAGCTTACTTAATCAGCCCTTCGTTCCTTTTGATAACAGAATAATGATGCTTTATCTTTCCAGAGAAAGATCAGTCAGAAGATCTAGGTTTAGGTGCTGACTCTACCATCTATAAGCTGAAGAAACTTGAGGAGGGTACTTACATGCTATGAGCTTAAACTTCCTAATTTGTGAAATGAAGATGATGACAACATTTATCTGATAAGACCATTGTGAGGATCAAAAGAGATCATACAGTTGAAAGCGCTTTGCCAATAATAAAGTGCTCTATGACTTATCATTTTCCCAGGCTTCACAGTCTAGGTCTTAGTCAGAGAACTGACTACCCTGGCCCTCTGACCTGCTATGGGATTCACAGTACATTTCATGAAATGTGGCCCTTTATTACATCCTGCTTTTCATTATTGAGCACATGTTTCATGTCTTATCTTTATAACATGTTGACGGAGAGCAGAGGTCATTTATCATGTCTATTCCCAATTTTCTACAGCATAGGTGATTGATAAATTCTTATTGATGGTGTAGAACAATCCCACCACTGGTAGAGCATGGACTTGGGAGTCAGGACCTGCCACCTGCACTCCCTCACCCGGCCAGCCTTTCAGGTTGGTGCCACGGCAGGAGGGGAGAGGAAGGATCATAACTTGAGACCTGGGCTCCGGGTCTGGCTCCATCGTTTCTCATTGGTTTCCTCAACTCTGAATTGAGCATAATGCCACCCTGGTCATTATGAACAGTAACCACTCACTGAATGCACATGGGAGGCTTTTACAAACTATAGAGAACATATAAAGTGTTGTTCCCAAGGTGAAGACCATGGCTATGGAAGAAGAGCAATTGGTCCAGGTGGGGACTGAACCCATATCGTTAATGTGGCACACTAGCCGCCACAAGGGCACTCACCTGAGGAACCGAGGCTGCATCTGGACCACGGGATGAAGGTCTGAGAGCCATTGCTGATGGGGTTGCTCACGGTGCAGATGTAGATGTTGTTGGCATCCTGAGGGCCAAGGGTGAGATACAGGAGGTGGGAGTTCTTGGTGGGGCTCAGCAGAGGGGTGCCCGCCTCCTCACTCCAGTTGTAAGCTACATGGTCCCCCTTCTCCACCATGCAGGCCAGCATCAGGCTACAGTTCCCGTTCTCCTGGCTGGAGTTCAACACCTTAATTTCTGGAGTGGAGACCTGCTCTGTCAGGAGGAGGAGAAAGGGAGCCATCACTGAAATGAATCCTCTGGAATGCTGACTTAACCTTCTTGTTAGAAGAAAATGCAAATCCCCCGCCCCGCCCGTGGATCTGTAGTGTGATTTATTTCTGTGGGGACCTACTGCTTCGCACCATCCCTCTCTCATATGCCCCTCCCCCATACTTCTTTCCAGGATCACCTTGGGATAAAATAGAGAAGAAAACATTGTCTTTTAGTTCCCCCCAACCAGTACTGTTAGGGCTCCCCTTGCCTTTCTGTTGTTCCTCATCTAGGTTGCTCTCCTGTATTCTACCTGTGGAGTTTGCTGTCAGCTAACTCCCCCATGGGTTTTAACTGTCTTTGGCTAAATTATTACCTTCCAGATCGAAAAAAATGACTTTTTACTGGTGAGATTTCATCTATACTCTGTGTGTGTGTGTGTGTTTGTGTGTGTGTGTGTGTGTGTTATAGCAAGTGCTTTAGGGTGTCTGAAATTGGGATAGCCACAGGCCTCACCAACTTATCTCACTCTAATGCTGTGAAATAGACAAAGTAAAAGGGAAAGTCTTATTTATTCAGTACATACTATAGGACAGGCATAATGCTAGAATTTCACATTTGTAATATTTTTTAATCTTTTCAACAACTTTCTCAACAATTATGAACCTAGTTATAATTATTCCCATTTTATAAATGAGGAAACTGAGACCCAGAGAGGTGGAGTGTCTTACATAATGCCACTCAGCTTCTAACAGCCAAACTGAGATCTGAAACTACGTCTTTCTGACTCCAAGATCCAGACTCTTTCTTTGACTTGAGAAGAACACCATGGTTGCAGGAACCATATTTTCTAAGGTAAGAATTTGATCATAAAAGAGAAGATGTGACAAAGGCAGTGAACTGTTCTAGAAAATGCATGTGTAATCTTTGTGCTCATGGCAGCCTTGCCCCGGGAACACTATTGGAATGATCAGGACACACTGATACCTGGTGGAGGGCTGTGGGAATTCTGCATACACTGTTTGGAGGGAAGGGAATGCTAGGGCCAGGGGAAGGGCAGGGAGGGTATTTCTGTCTCTCTTGTTGGTACCTGAGGATTTTAAAGAAATGTTGGCTGTTTGGGGCTCCTGTCCCATCCTCAGAGATAAGAAACTCACTGTTGAAGAAGCAGGGTAGCCCGCATGGCTGCCAGGATCCCTGGGAATTCAAGGGAGCCTTGGGACTTAAGAGACAAACTCTGGGTGTGTTCAAGAGGGGCTGGCAGTTAAAGAGGCTCAAAAATGCACTGGCCTTAGATTTAGGTGGACCTACGTTCTAGTTTAAGTTCTGCAACTGAGCAATTTTATAATCAGAGCATTTGTTTAAATGAGAAAAATATGCCTCTTCCACCAGGTAGATGCAATCCTCTGCCAGGATGCGGGGCTTGGTGAGTGATGTGTGGGCTGAATTTCAGCCCTCCGTCTCCCAGGACTCCTAGTGCAGTGAACCCACCTACGCAGATGTGAGTAGGAACGTGCAAACCACTTATCTCTAGATTTCAGTGTCCTCATCTATGAAAGCGAGACTGAGCTTGATCAGTGGTATTCAAAATTTTTTTTATTAAAAAAACACCTTTTTTCAAATAAAATCTTATTTGTAAATTGAGACTCTTGGGGCTCCAGACCCTCTTGTCAACAGGCAGAGGGGCTGTAGGCAAGAGGGCCTGGAGCCCCAAGAAAATGGGGTTAAAGGTAACTTGTGCTAATCAGCTATCACTAACGTGCAATTTGGATGAAAAAAAGATTTGTGAACTTCTAAAACTTCTTCCTGAAGGACGGTTTACCCCTGGACTGAGATGTCTTTCAAGTTGCTTCCAACTCTGAATACCCTTTGCTTCTGAGAGAGGCCTAAATTCTTAGGCAAGGAACTATCTCATCCCTCCAGTGGGGACTGGGGAAGCCACCATCATTACCATAGAGCTTCAGCTGCAGGCAAAATTGCTGGACTGAAATGTTTTCCTCCAGGCTCATAAAGTACCAGCCCTCATCCTCCTTCCTGCTTTTCAGGATCCTCAGGCTCAGGTTTTCTGGATGAAACTCATAGCCATTCTCCAGATGGTGTGGAGAGTCACCTTTCCGCAGATACAGAGACACTATTTTCTTCTTGACGGTGTCTATGGGTGATCCTGCCATTGTGACAAGGATGTGAATACTCTTATTCATGCTCTTACTTATCCCGTCAGATGTCAGGGGCAGCAGCACACTGCTTCCCAGCCGCCCAAGGATCATCACTTGGCAATTCGTTGAGCCCTCACCTGCAGGAGGAAGGAGAACGAAGTCCCTTATTATGGAAGCCTTTGAGACTCACATCCTGTCTGTGGATCAGGAATAATAGACTGGATGATCTCCCTCTTCCTCTTGGCCAATCCCTGGGGTTGCCAGGTCCTTAGTAGTTTATAAGGACTGTCATGAGGATCCCACTATATTCTCAGTATTTCCCACTATATTCTCAGTTTTCAAAAATTGCAGTGGAAATCTTAAAATCACTTATGATAGAGCTGTATAGACTAATTAGGACTCTGGGTTTCTTTGATCCAGGAGGGAATTCTATCAACTCAGATTTATAGTTAAGGCACCTAAGGCATAGAGAAGTTAAATGACTTGCCTAAAGTCATATAACTAGTAACTGGATTAATTCCTCAGCCAGACTTCCCACCACCATTGGATATATAGCATGAAGAATGGAGAGTAACTGAAACTAATTCTGAGCTTGTGAGCCCAAGAGACCAAGGTTAAGAAACATCATTTCAGATGAGGAGGAAAGAGAAAAGTCTGAGGGATGTGGAGTCCAGGAGGAGATGAGCCTCATATTCAAACTGTGGAATCCTAACTCCCCAAAAAGCTAAGATATTTAACAATGTCAAGGGTGAAAAATTATTTTACTTCTCTTTTTCAAAAAAGCTGAGGCAACAACAACCAAAAAAAAAAACAAAAAAACCCCCACAACCTCAGTTGATGACCCTGCTTCTCATTTCACTGAAAAAGGAGAAGAAATAAAAGAGGACTTCCATTTGTTTCTACCACCAAGTCAACCTACCTACTTGGATGGATGGTCTCTGCTCCCAGATAAGGTTAACCTCTTCCTTCATGGAGCACTCACTCACTTCAAGGCTTTGCTTCTGCAACTTCCCCCACCCCTTGCATCATCAACTTTGTTATTGTTATGGTATGTTGTGGGTTATTTTTACTAACACACAACATACCAACATGTAATTTCCCTAATCTTAAAAACCCCTCCCCTGGTGCCAGGTCCATCCCCAGCCACCTCCCCATTTCTCTGTTTTCTTTTATTCCAAAGTCCCTTAATGTGTGTTTATACCTTCTGTCCCCATTTTCTGACTTATTTTTCCTTGTACCCACTCCAGACAGGCCTTCTCCTTACTACTCATTGGAACCACTCTTGTCAAGGTCACTGTATATTCCATGATACTAAGTCACTTCTCCATCTTCATCCTTGCTTTCTCATCTTGCTTTCACTTGGCATTGTTCACATTCCTCCTTTGAAACACTGCCTTCATTTGGCCTGGGGAACAACACACTCTCCTGGTTTTCTTCCTATTTCACTGGCTGCCCTTTCTCAGTCTCCTTGCCTGAAACTTTCTGCTCTTAAAGACTGGAGCATCCCAGGACTCAGTACTCAGAACTCTTCTCTTTCTCAGCCACACTTATCTAGTTGCATAGTTTGACATGTTTCTGGAATGCTTACAGAGATATATCTCTTACCCAAACCCTTCACAGTACTCCAAATTGCCTACACTGATTGGTATTGGTATTTGGAGGTCTAAAGGGCATCTCAAACTTAGCAAATGAACTCTTGATTCTATAGCCCCTTCTGCAAACAACATTACAATTCCTAGGCCAAAACACTGGAATCATCTTTGACTCCTTTCTTCCTCTGATACTCCACATTCAATCTATCAGCAATCCTGTTGACTCTGCCCTAAAAATATATCTGGCATCTCAGGACTTTCAACCACCATCATCACCAGCCTGGCCCTGCCATTGTCTTCCAACTAATCTCCCTGCGTCCATGCAATGGACAGTGTGACCTTTTAAAACTATATCAGATTTTGTCTCTCTCCTGCTTTTAATCTTCCAGGGCTTTCTAAGCACCCATAGAATAAAATCCATAGTCCCTGTTATTGCTTCAAAGACTGAATAACCCAATCCCTGGTACCTCTCCAACTCCTTCTCCTGTCCTCACTGCACTATGGCCACACTGGCTCCGGCTGGTCTGTAACTCATCCAGAACATTCTCATCTCAGAGCTTTTGCATTTGCTGTTCTCTCTCTTTCTGGCAATCTCTTCCCGTACATATCTAAAGAGCTCATTCCCTCATTTTATTTTAGATTTCTGCTCAAAAAATCATCTTCTCTGAGAGACCTGCTCTGACTATCCTACCTATCCTATCCTATCCCTTCTTGTTGTGCTTATCACTGTCTGATGTTATACTGTATATATTATTCATTTTATTTTATTTTATTTTATTTTATTTATTTTATTTTATTCTAGTGTTAAACACTAGAATGCCAACTTCTCAAGAGGAAGAATTTGATCTTGTTCACTGTTTTGTCCCTAGGACTCACAATTGTGGTTGGCACATAGTAGGCTTTAAATAAATATCTGTTCAATTTATGAATGCTGAAAGCCATGTTACCTGACTAAAACCTCTCTTATTTAGCTCTGCCCAATACGTGACTGAACTTAATAATTGAACTTAACCATAAGCTAATGTTTGTAAAAGAAGGAGCCCATGAGTCAGAGAGAGCACAAATTGTTCTAGTTGATAAGAAAGTCAGAAGAGTACAATAAAACTGTTTGCCTAAGTAGTGCAGCCATCTAGAAAAGACACAATAACTCGTGGTTAAGATGGATGTTGGAAATTTGGGCAAACTGATTCAGACGTTCTTGATAGCAACATGCTCTGAGATCCTGTAAAGGGCCCAGCTGATATCAGACTAGAGATTCAGAGGTTGGGAAAAAAGAAAAATCAGGATTTGAGTGGTGGACACATAGTATTTTTTTTCTTTTGCTATGCCATGTAGCTTGCAGGATCTTAGTTCCCCAAACAAGGATTGAACCCTGGGCCCCGGTAATGAAAGCCCCGAGTTCTAACCACTGGACTGCCAGAGAATTCCTGACACTTATAATTATTAAGGAATAGTGAGAAAGACAATTAGGCATTTGCTCTTTTACATATTGCCAATACATCAACTCTTAAAACAGAGCGCTCTCCCTTGTTGCTCAATTGATTCAATAAGGACTGCTGTTCATGGTGCTGGTGTTGCTGTTTTTATAAAGATAAACTGCAGGGCATGTTGGAATTCCTTCCAGCCACACTTATGGATGCCTGACTGTCCAGATAATGTGGTAGGTACAGTACCCAAGAGAGTAACCTCTTGAATCCTGAACTTAAACTTCTACCAATAAAGGGATGACAGAAAACTAGAACCATCCATGCAAGGAGAAACATCATGTGGTACATAGGCCCCCTGAAATTGTGTACAAAAGCGGTATAAATAAGCATATGTACATTTTTCTGGGAGCATAGCCATAAATGTCATCTCTCAAAGGAGTCTGGGCTTCAAATCAAGGTTGAGAATTGCCATCATACTGTTGATTTTTTTGGATCAATTTTAATATAGAGAAAGAAGAAATGGAAATTATACCCATTCATAGACCATAAGTCTCCACCCTGCCATGTCTCCTGTGTGCCCCTTCTGCCCATGTAACCCAACAAACTCTTTACACCATGGCTGTTTTCAGAACTTGGAATTGGAAGGGAGTCAGGGGGAAGAGGAAATAGAGGATGGGGCAGAGAGTAGTCAAAAAAAAAAATCAAAGAAAAAAAGTTTTGAAAAAAGAAAAGAAGAGGGTAAAGAGGGAAAGAAAGAGAGGGCAGATGAGAAGAAAAGGCTGAGTGGTTCAGGCAGACTCAGTCATGGGGAGTGGAATCAAAACTTCATCAGGAAGAGACCCTCACACGCTACAACCCACATAAAGAATGATGATGTAACAACTAAGCATGTGAGTGGCCAGGTCTGCAGGGGGTACGTGAACTCATTGCCACCTAAGCAAGAGTGGAAAAATAAGTGGGGACTTTAAAGTGGTTCATAAAACACTTCAAGTAGAGTCCCAGCTCCTGAAACATCCTACTGCTTGATGAGTGTTTTCCAGCAGGTCTGTGATTCAGTCAGCCCCTGGTTACTAAGAGAGTCTGGAGGAAACATTTGTAGCTGTTAACACCAACTCACTTTCCTTCCAGGAAAATTCAACTTAGAAAGTAGAGTGATTCACATGGGCCCGTGGATATTTTCCTGAAATCAGTAGCATTTAGCCAAACTTTTCACAAAATGGGATTCTACCTAATGATAACAATTTTTTGGCCCAGCCCTGTTACTGGGCATCTTGTTACAACATTTCTTTCAGGTAGGACTCAGAGCCCTCACAGTTCTTATGCGAAATCTAGGCTTACAAAGAAAAGATAATGTGTCTTTAATAAGTCTCATTTTTAAACAGAAGTCCTACCAGCTGTCCTCCTAGTCCCATTCCTTGACGCTGCTGGGTCTTTCTATCTTAGAATATTTGCACTCACTGTTCCCCAGCCTGAAAGCCTGTCACTGCTCTTTATTTGCCGGGTTAACTCCTTCTGTCCTTCAGGCCTCTGCCCTTGACCCTTGGCTTAGATTCGGTTTCTCTGCCATATGCTTCCAGTTCACTTTGCATCTCTCCTTTCATATCGCTCAAGACATTTTTAACTCTCGTTCAATGCTTGTCATCCTTATTCAGTTATAAGTTTCCAAGAGTAGGGACTGTGTCTGTTTTGTTCACTGTTGTAATCTTAATACCCACCTGGGACATGGTAAGAACTCAAAAAATCCTTTTTGCCCGAGAGAATGAAAAAACTGAATGAGATGAATGAATGAATGAACAAATGACAAAACAGAGTCTAATTTCTTCTCTCTCCAAAATCTGAATGTACTCTCCTTTATCTTTATAACATCCGTAAGAGTTGTTTATGTAGGGAGATGAAGGGGACCCTTATCCCTATTTGCCAGGTGAGGAGCTAGAAGTGCCTTAGGTATGAAACCTCTGTTTCAGGTGCAGCAGGCCACTTACAGTTCCCCCTGAAAACTCACAGCACTTTACCTCTGCATCTGTGCCTTCATCTAGAGTACTCTTTTCAAGTTATATAAGAATCCAACCTACCTGATGTATACATTTAAAAGGACATGCAAGAAACTGGTAACAGTAGGGAGGGGTATAGAAGGGAGATTTGTCTCCTTTCTGTACCCTTTTACACTGTTGAAGTTTTATAGACATACATGTGATACTCTTCCAATAAACAAACTAGTTAACAAAAAATTAAATGAAAGCTACATGATGAAAGATGTTTCTATCCACTTTTCAAATTCCAGATCAAATACCTCCATATGCCTTGTACTTCCTTCTTTGATTTTGTCAACTTCTCTCACCTTTTGAAAATTCCTATACTTCATTTCAGTTCAATTAAAATCAACTCATATCCTTCAATTATAGACAGCATATTCTAATTTTTACCATGGTACCTGGAAACAAATTTTAGGATTCTCCTCCTCCCTAAACATAAGCTTATCTAGTTTCATTCATTCAGGCCTCTGGAGTCAGGCTGGGTGATTAAAGAGAAATTGCTAACTGCTCTGTACCTCTTTTTCCTGTTTTATAAAATCATAATGTGACAATAACTACATATATCTCATAGGGTTGGTATGATAATTAAATGAATAATACACACAAAGCACTTACCACGGTGTTTGGTATACAGCAAGGATGCTGTACATACTATTATTATTCATTCAACAAACATTCATGGAAGGGCTCTCACAGATACTGTGTCAAGTGCTAGGCAGAGGCTGTGGTTCTTCATTTTACTTCCCCCACACCTCACATAGTGCTAGCCACATCGTGTGTCCTTAGTAGACCGTTGCTGAATGGGATTGTTCAAAGGCAATCTATGGATAAAACCAAATAGCATTGAGGTTCTGATTTCCAGTCCAGCACTGGAGACAGTGAAGGTAGTGGCATTATATCACAGTATTAAAGCTTTTGAGAGATGGAAGTGCCTAGATCTGCATCTTGGGGTACAATGGGCCAGTGAACAACAAGGTTGGGCCAAGTCTAGGATGCCCCCACTTGTCCCTCACCTCTCCCCTCATGTGTGTGAAGGATGTGAGGAGGACCTGAATGAAGGAATAAAAAATCCCACTGGGGTAGATTCATCAGTTGTAAGAGATGCACCACTCTGATGGGGGATGTTGTTAAGGGCGGGGGGGCTGTTCATGTGTGGAGGTAGTTGGAAATCTCTGTACCTTCTGCTTACTTTTGCTGTGAACCCAAAACAGCTCTAAAAAAATGAAGTCTATTAAAAGATGTATCATTGGGGGAAATGGAAAATTCACTTTACTTGGGGGAGGGACATGTGGACTTCTTGATTTTTACAGTTTTGACTGGGAATTGGAAGTCGAGCTGAGTAGAGATGGGAAAGGGAGTAGGTACTGATTTTACAAGAATGGGGCTTCTTGGTTGGGTGAATCTGTCATGAATGACCTGTCTCATTTGCAAAGCATTTCCTTCTGGGTTTTATTGGGGTTTCACAAAAGGGTGCATATTTTAAAATAAAAACACTAAAATTTTTGTACATATTTCAAAGCAGACAAAGGAAGGAAGGGAGACACTACCGATTGGGTAGCCATGCCTGTGGGGCTGGGCTGTTTCTCACTGACCAGTGACCTCCAAAGCTTTCCGCGCAGCAGCTGTCAGCAGAACCTGAAATGCCAGGGCCAGACTGGCCAGGAGGCAAGCCAGCACAGAGACAGAAAAGTCCAGCTCACTGTTCAAACCCATCACGCCTGATAGTCACTAAGAAGAATTCCAAAAATGGTGGAGTCACAAATGGGGTGCACCCAGGAAAGTTTGACTCTCCCTGTGATGGCTTAAAGTGGTTTCGTTTGGCTTTCTGAGCCCTCAGTTCAATTATTGCTCTCTGAGACCTTGGGTAGCAAGAGCCATGGGTCTGCCTGATTCTGAGGAAAAGTGGGGCCAAGGAAGGCCTATTCATCTGGGAATCTGGCAAAAGACAGATCCCAAGTGCAGCCCCTCTGACAATCCTAGCATATCTCTGGGCTTCTCCTGGAAAAGTCCATAATGGACTTGTGGTCTTGAAAACCCCAAGAACAGAACATCCGGAGCCTCAGGACGTCCCCCCTTCCTTAATGCCGCTTCCACTCCAGACTGCTTCCCACAGTCCCAAGGCATTTAAGCAGAAAGGAGATTCTCACCCACTCCACAGTGAGCCCAAAGTCTGCCCCTTGCTTGGCTTTTTCTTTCTCAAACACCTTTTCTCATAGCTCAGCTATTACTAAACAGAGAATACCAGCAAACCAGAAAGACAGGAGTAGAGCCCAGCTTCAAACACTTTGTCTTGTGTCTGGCCTTACACTGGAGCTGCCCTGACCCTGAGCATTTCCGATTTGCATTTCTCACTTACTGTAACCAGCCCTGGGCTCCAAAAATCCTGGCCTCTCCCCCTCTTGCTGCCTTGGAGCCTTCTCTTCCAGGAAAGTAGCCACCAGTATGACCACACTGTGGCCACTATCTGTTCTCAACCAGTGCCTGGGGTTTTCACTTCTACCCTCTCTTCGCACTACAGCCTTTTCATGTAGGTGGATCATGTTTTTCGTTTGTCTGCTTGCGTGTGTGAGGATCCCCATCCAGGACAGGGTTGTAGGAGTAATATTCTCCCAGAGCTCCATCCCTACAGCTCATTCCCTTAGCCTGGGTCTTTGCCAGAAAGATACTCATGCAAAACCAACCACTCAGCCAGGACTTTGACTGGAGCCTCTCACCCAGAGAGGCTGGTCTAGAATGTGACCAGTGCCTTTGGCTTAGAGCTCCTGGTTTCCTTGGAAACTAGGACTGGTGGGGCTTAGCCTCAGAAGCCAGGACCCCAGTAACTCACAATGTTCCTTCCTCTTTAAAAGAGGCAGGAAGAACTCAGAGTCAGTCTCTGAGGAAGAGGCAGCCGAAAAACAACCCGCCACCCCTGCCTCTTCTCTCCATCCATGGGCTACAGCTGATTCCTGGCAGGTAATCATGGGACCCAAGCCCTCAGACAGATGAGCACTCACCTGTTCTGCAGCTCAGCTCAAAAGCTAGGGAGAAAAACAGCAGGACGTTCAAGGAGAGGAGCCCCTTGGGATCCATCAGCCAGTGAGGAGAGGGAAGGGAGCCCTGTGAGGAGCCGGGCAGCTGCTTGCAGACGCCACGGCAGAGTGAGCTCTTTGTCAGGCAAGTGCTGCCTCTACTGTCTAGTTTATGCATCAGGAACCAGTAGGCTTCCTGTCTCACTGGGACTTTTTCTGCCTGTGCCTCGAGGATTGCTCATCTCCTTTCAGGCTTTAAGTCACTCTGCTGTTCCCAAGAAGTCAAAATCAGGTGCTTAGACTGCAAGAGCCGAGAAGGGAGCTGGGTAATCACCCAAGGCTGTGGTCAAGCCCCAGCCTTGGGCAGAAATGTGCTCCCCACTCCCTTTCTTAGCTGTCTTCTGGAAAGGGATGTTAAGACTCTCTGGGTGGTTCTGTCTGGTAACTCTCATTATACAAAGAAAAAGATGTAGTCATGTCAGGCCACCCCAAATTTGGATGTGTTAGTTCAAAGCTGAACTTGGATAACTGACCTTTAATGAGCTGATGGACCTTTTACTTCTGATTTGTTCCATAATTTCAGAGAACACCTCTCCGTGCAGTCAGGTCCTGGTGCCAAAGTCACAGAGAGATGGGGGTGGGCAAGGGTGGGTCAGCTGGCAGAAACCCAATTTCCCTGCTGGGTACATTGTGGTAGAATTTAGTGAGCCCTGTGCTGTGTTTGGAGGGGCTGCCTTAGTTTAGAATTTGTAACTAATTTTTTGTTGAGGAGAAGGGACTAGAGTTGACAGAAGAAAGATCTTGTGCTTTTCCATAAGTTAAGCTATAAATATGAAACATGGGAAAGGTGCTATTATTGGCTCACAAGGAAACTGAAGGTCCATTTTAACAGGTCAAAGGCACTTTCCAATGGGCCTCCCTAAGAGGACAAGGGTAATAAGAACTGGTGATATATGCGAAAGTGCTCTTTATTCTCATCGCCCCCCCACACACACTCAAACACCTGACACCCAACTATCCTCCCCACAGCATTACCCGGTGGTGTGCTGGAGCCAGCACCTACCAACTCATGAGAGCCAATTGTTAAATTTTCAGAAACCTTATGAGCTGGTTATTGATACACATTACATTATTAAAAATTGAATTACATAAACTTACAATTAAATAAATTATATCAAAAACTAAGGGAATAAAAACTCATTACTTCTTAATTATTTTACATTTTACTATTCTCTATGCTCTTGAGAACATTTACATCTATTGTATCTCTGTGGTGGAAATAAAATATCAGGTCACTGTGAAATGCATAAAAAATTGAGGAAATATTTTCTAGTACTTAAAAACTATGATCTTATTCAGCATAAAGTCAGTAGTGTCGCTGAAGAACAAGTGAGGTCATGATATATGTCTTCAAAATGTCTCCACATTTATTTAACTTAAAAAAATGAACTGCAAGCAAGAATTGAGAGTGGAGTAAAATATTTAAAGTGTTGAGGAAAAAAAACACCAACCTATAATTTTCTGTACCCTGTGAAATTACCCTTCAAAAGTGAAGGAGACATAAGGACTTTTTCAGGCAAACAAAAATGGAGGGAATTTGTTGCCAGTAGTTCTGACTTGTAAGAAATGTTAAAAGAAGTTCTTTATAGAGAAGGAAAATAATAAAGGTCAGAAAATCGGATCTACCGACATCAAAGCAAGGAAAGTTATCAGGATAAAGAAGGATGTTACATAATGACAAAGGGGTCAATTCTCCAGAAGACATAACAAGCCTTAACATGTATGTGCCTAACAACAGAGCTTCAAATATGTGTGGCAAAGCTGTTTGAACTACAAGGAGGAAGAGATAAATCCTCTCATAATTGGAGACTTCAACACCCTTCTATCAGAAACAGACGAATCCAACAGGCAGAAAATCAGTAAGGACATCATTGACCTCAATTCCACCACCAATCAACTGTATAAATGTACATCTATAGATTACTTCATCCAACGACAGCAGAACACACATTCTTCTCAAGCTCACATGGAACATTCACCAACATAGACCACCTTTTGGGCCATAAAACACACCTTAACAAATTTAAAAGAATACAAGTCATACAATGTCTGCTCTTAGACCACAATGGAATAAAACTGGAAATCAACAGAAAAAAATGGAAAACTTCAATATATGTGGAGATTAGACAACACACTTTTAAATAAGATAGATTAAAGAAGAAATCTCAAGAGAAATTTTTGAATATTTTGAACAAAATGAAAACACTACTTATCAAAATGTGTGGGATATAGCAATAGTAGTGCTTAGAAAGAAATTTATAGCATTGAATGCATGTATTAGAAAAGAATAAAGGACTAAAGTCAGTAATTGAAACTTCCACTTCATCAAACTAGAAAAAGAAGAGCATATTAAATCCAAAGTTAGCAGAAGAAAAGAAATAATAATATTAGAACAGTAAGAAATGAAATTGAAAACAGGAAATCAATAGAGAAAATCAATGAAACCAAAATGTGGTTCTCTGAAAAGGTCAGCAAAATCTATAAATCTGTAGCCAGGCTAAATAAGGAAAAAAAGAGGATGCAAATTACTAATATTAGAAATGAAAGAGGGGACATCACTACCAACCTCATAAACATTAAAAGGATAATAAAGAAATGCTATGAACATCTCTATGCCCACAAATTTGAAAATCTAAATGAAATGGACCAACTCCTTGAAAGACACAACCTGCCAAAACTCACACAGGATGAAATAGACAATCTGAATAGGTCTACATCTATTAAATATATTGAATCAATAATTAATTACATTCCAAAGCAGAGCATCAGTTCCAGATGGGCTTACTGGTGAATTCTACCAAATATTTAATGGAAGAAATCATACCAGTTCTCTAGAATCTCTTACAGAAGATAGAAGTAAAGGGAATTCTTCTGAACTCATTATTTTACATATTCTAACTCATTCTAATAACAAAACCAGACAAAGACTATACAAGGAAAGAAACCCCATGGACAAATAACTCTCATGTGCATAGGCAGAAAACTCTTCAACAAAACATTAGCAACTCCAATCCAACAATGTACAAAAAGAATTATATACTACAACAAAGTGGGATTTACCTCAGGTATGCAAGACTGGTTTAACATTTGAAAAACAATTAATCCATCATACCAACAGGCTAAAGAAGAAGAATCACATGATCACGTTAATAGACACAGAAAAATAATTTGACAAAACTGAACAGATTTTTTCTTCCCTCTACACAAATCTTTTATTTTTTTAACATCTTTATTGGAGTATAATTGATTTACATTATTGTGTTAGTTTCTGCGGTATAACAAAATGAATCAGCTATATGAATACATATATCCTCATATCCCCTCCCTCTTGCGTCTCCCTCCCACTCTCCATATCCCACCTCTCTAGGTGGACACAAAGCACCAAGCTGATCTCCCTGTGCTATGCAGCTGCTTCCCACTAGCTATCTATTTTATATTTGGTAGTGTATATATGTCCATTCCACTCTCTCACTTCGTCCCAGCATACCCTTCCCCCACCCCGTGTCCTCAAGTCCATTCTCTATGTTTGCGTCTTTATTCCTGTCCTGCCTCTAGGTTCCTCAGAAACATTTTTTTTTATTCCATATATATGTGTTAGCATACAGTATTTGTTTTTCTCTTTCTGACTTTCTTCACTCTGTATGACAGTCTCTAGGTCCATCAACCTCACTACATATAACTCAATTTCGTTTCCTTTTATGGCTGAGTAACATTCCATTGTATATATGTGCCAAATCTTCTTTATCCATTCATCTGTCAATGGACACTTAGGTTGCTTCCATGTCCTGGCTATTGTAAATAGTGCTGCAATGAACATTGTGTTACATGACTCTTTTTGAATTATGGTTTTCTCAGGGTATATGCCCAGTAGTGGGATTGCTGGGTCATATGGGAGTTCTAACTTTACTTTGTAAAGGAACCTCCATATTGTTCTCCATAGTGGCTGTATCAATTTACATTCCCACCAACAGTGCAAGAGGGTTCCCTTTTCTCCACACCCTCTTCAGCATTTATTGTTTGTAATTTTTTTTACATCTTTATTGCAGTATAATTGCTCTACAATGGTGTGTTAGTTTCTGCTTTATAACAAAGTGAATCAGTTACACATATACATATGTTCCCATATCTCTTCCCTCTTGCGTCTCCCTCCCTCCCACCCTCCCTATCCCACCCCTCTAGGTGGTCACAAAGCACCGTGTTGATCTCCCTGTGCTATGTGGCTGCTTCCCACTAACTATCTATTTTACGTTTGGTAGTGTATATATGTCCATGCCACTCTCTCACTTTGTCACAGCTTACTCTATTGTTTGTAATTTTTGATGATGGCCATTCTGACCACTGTGAGATGATACCTCAATGTAGATTTGATTTGCATTTCTCTAATGATTAGTGATGTTGGGCATCCTTTCATGTATTTGTTGGCAATCTGTATATCTTCTTTGGAGAAATGTCTATTTAAGTCTTCTGCCCATTTTTGGATTGGGTTGTTTGTTTTTTTGATATTGAGCTGCATGAGCTGCTTGTAAATTTTGGAGATTAATACTTTGTCAGTTGCTTCATTTGCAAATATTTCTCCCATTCTGAGGATTGTCTTTTCGTCTTGTTTATGGTTTCCTTTGCAGTGTAAAAGCTTTTAAGTTTCATTAGGTCCCATTTGTTTATTTTTGTTTTTATTTCCATTTCTCTAGGAGGTGGGTCAAAAAGGATCTTGCTGTGATTTATGTCATGGAGTGTTCTGCCTATGTTTTCCTCTAAGAGTTTTATAGTGTCTGGCCTTACATTTAGGTATTTAATCCATTTTGAGTTTATTTTTGTGTTTGGTGTTAGGAAATGTTCTAATTTCATTCTTTTACATGTAGCTGTCCAGTTTTCCCAGCATCACTTATTGAAGAGGCTGTCTTTGCTTCATTCTATATTCTTGCCTCCTTTATCAAAGATAAGGTGACCATATGTGTGTGGGTTTATCTCTGGGCTTTCTATACTGTTCCATTGATCTATATTTCTGTTTTTGTGCCAGTACCACACTTTCTTGATTACTGTAGCTTTGTAGTATAGTCTGAATCAGAGAGCGTGATTCCTCTAGCTCCGTTTTTCTTTTCTCAAGATAACGTTAGCTATTCGGGGTGTTTTGTGTTTCCATACAAATCATGAAATTCTTTGTTCTAGGTCTTTGAAAAATGTCATTGGTAGTTTGATAGGGATTGCATTGAATCTGTAGATTGCTTTGGGTAGTGTAGTCATTTTCACAATGTTGATTCTTCCAATCCAAGAACATGGTATATCTCTACATCTGTTTGTATCATCTTTAATTTCTTTCATCAGTGTCTTATAGTTTTCTGCATACAGGTCTTTTGTCTCCTTAGGTAGGTTTATGCCTAGGTATTCTTTGTGTTGCAATGGTAAATAGGAGTGTTTCCTTAATTTCTTTTTCAGATCTTTCATCATTAGTGTATAGGAATGCAAGAGATTTCTGTGCATTAATTTTGTATCCTGTCACTTTACCAAATTCATTGATTAGCTCTAGTAGTTTTCTGGTAGCACCTTTAGGATTCTCTATGTATAGTATCATGTCATCTGCAAACAGCGACAGCTTTACTTCTTTTCTGATTTGGACTCCTTTTATTTCTTTTTTTATCTCTGATTGCTGTGGCTAAACCTTCCAAAACTATGTTGAATAATATTGGTGGGAGTGGACATCCTTGTCTTGTTCCTGATCTTAGTGGAAATGGTTTCAGTTTTTCACCATTGAAAATGATGTTGGCTGTGGGTTTGTCATATATGGCCTTTATTATGTTGAGGTAAGTTCCCTCTATGCCTACTTTCTGGAGCATTTTTATCATAAATGGGTGTTGAATTCTGTCTGAAGCTTTTTCTG